>NW_005054325.1:1341914-1356914 GCF_000277835.1 Geospiza fortis | reverse complement strand
AAGCACACGGCTTGGGGACGTTTCTGCAGGTGGGCAAGTTTCTGCAGCTGCCACATCTTCAATTCCTACGGTGGTTACAGACAGCAGTGTTGCAACAAGCCTCTCAAACTCTGTGCTTCCAGCAGTGTCTGACCAGTTTAAGGCAAAGTTTCCATTTGGTGGTCTGCTAGACTCTATGCAAACATCAGAAACCTCAAAACTACAACAGCTAGTGGAGAACATTGATAAGAAGATGACAGATCCGAATCAATGTGTCATTTGTCACCGTGTGCTTAGTTGTCAGAGCGCTCTCAAGATGCATTACAGAACACATACTGGAGAAAGACCATTTAAATGCAAAATTTGTGGACGTGCCTTTACTACAAAAGGCAATCTAAAAACACATTTTGGAGTTCATCGAGCAAAGCCACCACTTAGAGTACAGCACTCGTGTCCCATTTGTCAGAAGAAATTTACAAACGCGGTTGTTCTTCAGCAGCACATTCGTATGCATATGGGTGGTCAAATTCCGAACACGCCACTACCAGAGGGCTTCCAGGATGCCATGGACTCCGAGCTTTCCTATGATGAGAAGAATGTTGACACACTGAGCAACTTCGATGATGACATTGATGAAAATTCTATGGAAGAGGACCCGGAACTAAAGGACACGGCAAGTGATTCATCCAAACCCCTTATCTCTTACTCTGGGTCATGTCCTTCTTCACCACCTTCTGTGATCTCCAGTATTGCTGCTTTGGAGAATCAAATGAAAATGATTGATTCTGTCATGAACTGTCAGCAGCTGACCAGTTTAAAATCCATAGAAAATGGATCAGGGGAAAGTGACCATTTGAGCAATGACTCCTCATCAGCCGTTGGTGATCTTGAAAGCCAGAGTGCAGGCAGCCCTGCAATGTCAGAGTCTTCTTCCTCCATGCAAGCTTTGTCTCCTGTGAATAGCAATAGTGAAAGTTTCAGATCAAAGTCCCCCGGTCTCAGTAACCAAGAAGAGCCACAAGAAATACAATTAAAGACAGAAAAACCAGACAGTCCACCACCCACAACTGAAAATGGAGGCGCATTAGACCTGACATCCACCAACCCGGGAAGACCGGTCATCAAAGAGGAGGCTCCTTTTAGTCTGCTGTTCCTGAACAGAGAACGTGGTAAGTTTAAAAGTACTGTTTGTAATATCTGTGGCAAGCCTTTTGCTTGTAAGAGTGCATTGGAAATTCACTACCGCAGCCATACTAAAGAACGTCCATTTGTTTGTACAGTCTGCAGTCGTGGGTGTTCCACTATGGGTAATTTAAAACAGCACTTACTGACGCACAAATTAAAAGAGCTGCCTTCTCAGTTATTTGAACCCAACTTTACTCTAGGTCCCAGCCAAAGTACTCCTAGCCTGGTCACCAGTACAGCACCTACCATGATCAAAATGGAAGTGAATGGTCACAGCAAGCCGATCTCTTTGGGTGAGGTTCCCTCGCTTCCAGCTGGAATCCAGGTTCCTGCTGCACCACAGACAGTGATGAGTCCGGGGATCACCCCTATGCTGGCACCCCCCCCTCGCCGGACTCCCAAGCAGCACAACTGTCAGTCGTGCGGGAAGACCTTCTCCTCAGCAAGTGCACTGCAGATACACGAGCGCACCCATACCGGTGAAAAACCGTTTGGTTGCACAATCTGTGGTAGAGCTTTTACCACAAAGGGGAATCTTAAGGTAAGAGGCCACATGAAACTGTAAAGGCTTGGGGAGGGGGGTGTTAAAGAGCACTGCTCTTGAATTCAGCAAGTTTAGGTGCTAAGTATTTATCCCAAAGATAGGTGAGAAGGGAGCTTCAAGGAAATGCTTGCTGTACAGAGGTGGTCGTTATGCTTTCACTGTGTAGAAGATAAGGACTGGAAAGTGGCTGTGCAATGATGCAAACTTTAAAACTGGTTCCAACTGTACACGTAGGCATGTTGTAGTTCTGACTGATGTGATGGCACACCCAGTCAGCTGGTGGACATGTTCTGAGAGTTCTTATGGACCATCAATGCAAAATAACCTTGCTATAAACCAGGAACACAGGGCTTGCTCAGCTCCTTGGGTGCCTCCCCAAATTCTGTTTTCTATTCCACTTTGCAGCCATTGCAGAGCAGAAAGCTGTTTCTCACAGATTTACAATGGGTTACTACAGGACTGGTCGCTCCTATTCCTGCCGTTTGGTTAACCATCAGGACTCAGCCTGGAGAAGACATTTTAAATGCCCTTTTAAAAAATACTAAATTTAGCAAATTAATCAGTGCTTCTGTGATGAGATAAAACATGAAAACAATGAGGATGAAAAAAGGAAAAGGGAAAAACCACTCATCTCCTAATATGAGTAATGCCCTTGGTAATCTTCAGCATGTGAGGACTTCCAGCTTGCATGTGAAATTGTCTAACCCAAGAGGGTATTTACCCTTAAATCTTGCGGCGCTCTTTGTTTTCACTGAGAAGAAGCAAATGCACATTGAAAAACTACCATGGATCTGGGTTTTCTTTGTGTAGGCTGTCTGGAACTTAGAACTGTGTCCTTACTGAAATTATTTTTTTTTTATAAATGTGAATTAAAGGGCATTTTTTTAAAAAAGCAAGCACTACTCTAAGTAACAGCATTTCAGGCTAGACACCTCACCAGAATGTGCTAACTTGGGGGTGCTTCTCTTCCCTATTCGCTCTGCAGGTTCACATGGGGACTCACATGTGGAATAACGCCCCTGCACGCCGTGGCCGACGCCTCTCCGTGGAAAACCCCATGGCTTTGCTTGGTGGCGACGCTCTCAAGTTCTCCGAGATGTTCCAGAAGGATTTGGCAGCTCGGGCCATGAATGTTGACCCCAATTTTTGGAACCAATATGCTGCAGCTATCACTAACGGACTTGCTATGAAGAACAATGAGATTTCTGTCATACAGAACGGTGGCATTCCTCAGCTCCCAGTAAGTCTAGGCGGAGGCGCCATCCCGCCTCTAAGTAACCTTACCGGTGGCATGGACAAAGCTCGCACGGGCAGCAGCCCTCCCATTGTCAGTCTGGACAAAGCAAGTTCTGAGACGGGAGCCAGTCGTCCATTCACAAGATTTATTGAGGATAATAAAGAGATTGGCATAAATTAAAAGCATTCATTCCGAATAACTGTTGGACCTCTACTCGACACAACACTTGTCCTGTCCCATGTACAGCTTTTGAAGCTAAGCATTAGTTTCCTGACCTAAATGCATAGGTTCCCTTTAAAATTTTACCCATAGCAGAAATACATAACTTTTTGTGGCTGCTGAAAAGTTGTCTTGCAAGATCTGCATGGTACTTCTTTCAACAGTGAGTTTGACTGTTACTGAGAACTTTGAAACCTTTTAATTTAACAGAAAACAAACAAACCAGTTATGGGATAACTTCATTAGAAACAGAAAGAGGCTAGTCTACATTCACTTTGCTTCTTACAAAACTTACTATCACCTGAGAAAGGGGGGCTTCATTATGGCATTCTGTCACACTTATTTGCTGGTTTTTGTTCAAATTAGTTAGCAACTTGGACTATGTTTTTAGGAATCTTAATCTTAAATAAGTGATTTAGTACCCCAATGCTGTGTATTATTACAGTATCCTTGTCTGTAGTATTTATAATGTTAAGATTATGCGGGTAACAGACAATATACTAGCCCCAAACTTAAATGAAGCTTTTGTACTGCAAAATACATCTGGCTATGTGATTTTTCTTTTTTCTTTTTCCTTTTTTTTTTTTTTTAAGCAAGTTTTGTTTTACTATGAATAAGTGGTTTCTTTCAATGCAGGCAAAATTGTGAAGTTTTATTGGGAAAGATAGCATGCTTTTCATGTGCAAGTACCTGTCAGTAACAAACCTTTTTTTATTTAAATATTTGTAGCTGCTATGTGGACAGTTGTTCTATTAAATGAAAAAAAAATGTAGTGTGGATTTTAGCTCAATGATTGGAAAACAAGTTACAGACAAACCTTAGCACCATAAATTATTCACAACATTATAAACAGTCGTGAGGAAGTACTCCGTGTTATCAAAGCTGCACAATAAAAAGGTAATGTTTGTATAATGTGGTTGCAAACTCTTAATTTATACTATTGCACTTTTAGTATTTTGTATTAGGGAGGTTTGTCTATAATTTGAAACTGACAAAGATATCAACTATTTTATAAATAGTACTTTGACTTAAGGAGTAAGGAGGAGGACCCTGTTGCAGTTTCTTGTTTTGTTTTAAGCTCAAACAATGAGAGATCTCTATCAACTTAGCAGAAAATTGCAGAGAACTGTCAGATCCTTAGGAAATATGGGGACTGCTGTTTCTTAAATGGAAATTATTCATTTAACTTTTCTACGACGCCCACTTAAAAGCGTGACCACCCCTGACAGAATTCTGATACATTTATCTTAGGAGTGTGGTATTAATTCAAGTCTAGGATAGAGGAAGGAGAATATTATGTAGGTTTAATTTTCCTGTAATCTGTTCTGTCTCTTCCACACATAACCATAAGAAAGATGCTGACTGCCTAACAATAGTGGGAACAAAAGAATTTTGGGCAGCGTGAGCAGTAGTAACACACAAATGCTCCATATTTATTTCCAACTGTCTGATTATCTTTTCAGATTGCTCCAAAGCACAATGTATTCTGATTAATCAAATATAATTTTACGTTGATTGCATTGTTGGAATTATGCTGAGTAAACAAAGGGATTGGTTCCACTCATAAGTTAAGCGGGGAATGCTGAGGAGACTGGGGCTTAATCAAAACTTGAACAGAAAATGTTTTGTGTACTACCTCATTTTTGTGTGTTACAAGCATGGTGGAGTTGACACTCTGAACTTCTGTCCAGCAGAATTGCTTGAGGGACATTATGGGTAGCTGGGTAACAGCGCAAGGAGTTTCATGCCCCTGAAGAACGAATCAGACAGTGAGGTCTTCTCAGTTAAGACTGAAATATAGGACAATCTTTCTTATAAAACAGAAATCATTACTGTAAGAGGATGGACTATTTCTGCCATCACATAATGGGGTGAAAAGAGGTTCAAAGACTTATTAGCTGTTCGTTTCTATTAGAAATGAACAATGAACTCTACAGCTCCATTTTCTACAATGATGAGATAGAGACATATAGATATAAATATATATCTATATCTGAGCAAAATTATATATCTGTAACACCTCTACAATATAACATAATTTTTTGCCACAGTGTGTGGGTGGTTAGGAGTGTTTCCAAGCATTAAAGAAAACTGAGGTGGCTTAATGTTGCTGTATTTCAGCAATTGAATGTTTTTATTTATCTGTGTAATTTTTGGCGTGACTTTTTTTTGTTAGTATTTGGTACCATGTAGTGTTATCTCTATTCCCTAAAGGATGTGTATAATTAAAAAAAAGAAAAAAAATAAAAAAGAAGGAAAAATAGAGAAGAAAAAATGAAAAAGGAAAAAGAGAAAAAATATGTATAGTGTTGTAAATAAGATGGTTGATGATGGTACAGTAAGACTGACCCCATTTTGTATTCAGGGTTAGGCCATTCCTCTCTGCATGGTGAAGAGAGACACTATTTTTATACTGTGATACCATGTAGGGCTAGGAGCCTCCCTGAAACAGCTGGGAATTGTTACCTAGATCCAATATTTTTTATTATTAAATCTTGTTGGCTTGACACATCTACTGATTGAAATGGATGTCTTAGTCTAGGTTACTATTTTTGTCATATGGAATTGAATAAAATGCAGGATGTAATATTATTTCTGAATTGCGTTCCTTGATTACTCTAATAACAGAACAAGATATGAGACTAAGGTCACTTGTGGTAGATTGGTGTCAATGACTTCTAATCATTGCATCTGGAAATCAGAGTAAGGTCGACACCGTATATTCAAATGTTTTTCTAATTTATATTAACAGTGCAAAGGGATAGAATTATTAAAATAACTTTTCCAATGAAAATAAATTTTAAGAGCATTTATCCCAAGGCAGTAGAACTAAAAGTGACACCAAAAAGAAAATTTTGGAGGGGGGAAACAGATTTTGGAATGACTACTGTTTCAAACTGACTGCTTTCTGAACATTTATCCTGTACTCTCTAATGAAAAAGCCTCCTTTTCAGGTTGTTTAAACATCTGCCTAATATTCATGATACACCTCATGATAAAATTTGTGAACAAATTTATCAGGAGCAGTTCAAATTCTAAAATACAAAAAGGAAAAAAATTGACAGCTCGCATCCATTCATTCCAAATGACATAACCTATATGTTTAAACCCATGGTTTTGTTTTGTCTTTTTTTCCAATATCCTCAATTATCAAAGCATGTCTAACTTTAACCAAATTATTTTTTCACATTGATTTAAATAAAAGTATTTACATTCTTAAGGTTAGGCATGTGGTTACGTATCTCCTGCAAAAAAGCTGTATGTTTGAGTAAACTCCAAGCTGTTATATTCCGATGGTGAATGCCTGCTGCATTTAAAACCGACAAAAGATAAATAAAAGAGAAAAATCTGTATTAATAATTTTTCAGTGGCCTTGTTATGCAGATACTGTGTTTTATAAGACGAACCCAAAGAAGGTATGAGTTTCCTCAGGTGACTCAACAACAATGATAGATTTGTGCTTTTCTTCCTCCATGCACGTCCCTGAGTCTTGCTGAGAGAAAACATGATATGCAAAAGAGAAGAAAAGCAAAGGAGAGCTGATAGCTATGGTTCTGTTCAAAACACAAGAGGAAAATTACCTGCTTTCCCCTCCTCCCCCCCAAAAAAGGATGAAAGCAGAATGGTATCTATTTTTAAATATGTATGGGTTATTTTTTTTATCATACGAAGACATTAAATAATAAAATATGCTACACAGATTAAAATGGCCAAAGTCTGCTGAATTACAGATGTTTAAAAGGATAGCCATGTAGAAACTCTATATATGATCAGAAAAACTGCCTGTTATGATTTTTAAAGGGGAACGTTCCAGAAAAGTTTTCAAAGTTTTCACTTCCATTTTTCCTATGAGTTATTATACAGCATTTATTAAATGATTGAAATAACTTAATTTTTACCCAATTATTATTTTTTTTAATTTTGTGTCTATTAGCCGTCAATATATTACCTGTTCCTTAACCTGTTTTTTCCTTTCTCTTTTGGCAAAAGCTTTGTTTTTTCTAAAGCTGCATTTGTGCTGTTTTTCTGTTGCCTTTGATTTACTTCTCTGCATGTACTCTGTCATTTGGAAGATACTGTGGTTTATTTTTTCCCTTTTTCTCTAATTCTGCAGAGGTCAAAAGAGCTGCCTGTTTTTTACGTCTATGTGTAACACTAGCATAATGAGTGATGAAGTCTTCAGTGATGTGATCAGGTATGTGCATAGCTCACAGGATTTGCTGGCAAACATGCCACTCACACTCCTTCCTGCAGATGAAGGCATGAAGCTCGTTAGTGCTGCTGGTAGAGGGCAGCCACAGAAGGACAGGAGGATGGAAGTCCTGATCCTGACTCCACTCTGCCTGCTTTTACACCACTGAAGCTCCACAGCCTTTAGTGGGCATACTCCAGGTTTATTCTGGTGCAAGAGGGACTGCTTCCACGTTCAAATGTCTTGCTTTTCTTTGTGCATCTTCAAAACAATGGCTAGCTATACAGTATTTTAAAGTATGTCTAAGCAAAAGCATTATGGACTTTATTTTTAAAAAGATGGAAAAGAGAATAAATATATTTTAGTACATTCCACAGGACTATCCCAGTTTTAAAGGAGGTCCTGAAAGCTGAATCTAAAAAAATATGTGGCTGTGCCCCTTAATATATAACTTGATGCCATCATACGACCGTTCACATAAACGAGTATTCACATAAATGAGTAAAAGAAACTGTAATTTTTATGCATATAAGTAAAAGAATGGGAGACTCTTGCTACAGCTCTGCTACACAAGGTATGCACTCACAGGTAAATGCCTTCCCTTTGCAGATATGAAAGGTACCAATAGACTTATGAAAAGAAAAATACTTGTTTGTGCATGTCATAGGACCAATGCATAGTACCTTATTTTTTCAAAGGGAGAATGTCTCGATCAATTGACAAAGTGACAAATATGAAAGCCAACAGCTTTGGGCTGTGCCACTGACATTTTTAAGGATGTGGGCAAGTTCTTTATTAGACTAATATTTTGCTTAAGAACAACATACTTCTGGGGCCTCTGGGAATCAGGAACTCAGGCCTCTAGGAATCCCCTTGCAGCATCAGCCAGCACCTTGTAGTATTGGGATGAGTTTTCCCATCAGTAAGATGGGGTAACACTTTCATACCTACCTCACAGGGGTGTTGTGAGGAATAGTTTTGCGTTCGTATAGTGTTTCAAAGATGGAAAATGCTTGGTATTATCACTGAGTTTAGAGACTTTACAGTACATGTACTATTATTTATTATTTGTACTCCAATAGCACCTATGAGCTCCAGTCAGGACTGAGAGGCCTTATCCTAAATGTTGTACACTCACTTAGTTGGGACTGATACAAAATTTTACTCAGTAACGTTTTTCAATGGAGATATTTCATTATCAAATGCCTATTTGATTACTATAGGGTTTAGTTCAATTATTTGGGTATTTAAATTGATTATCAGTTTTAGGCTATTGGCAGAGAATTATCTGGTATCACATTTTGTTTTGAGCGTATATTGATTTTCAGAAAAAAGTGCACCAATTTTCTATGGATATTCTACAATCAAATCTTGCCATCAGTGGAATTCTACTGTACTTTTTGCTATTAAAGATAAACATTAAAATACATGTGTTTGTATACATTATTATACACCAATATATAATATATATACCTTAAAACATGTATGTTTTAAATTTCTTTAGCTACTTAGATTAATTTCAAGCTGTATGTGGCCTATTTTGCTCAAGAATTGCCCATTTCAGATGCAACTTAGACATCGTTAAATGGTGTTGGCTCTCAACAAAAGACATATTGTTGCTATCATATTTATGAAGGCTTGTAAGGAACGTGTCTCTAAGTCTCAAATGTATTAAAAACCCTTCAGTAAGTCATAGAAGTCTACTTAGATTATGTTGAAATAAACTACTACATCAGAATAAGATCACTGTATATAAGTATGTTAAAATTAATAAATAATTCCAAAGGTAATGCTTGCTATCATTTGGATGTTGAACAGAAAGTCATTTGTTTCCCAGACTGGCAAACTATAGTTAATATGTTTTTACAGGTATCTGATTTACAAGACTGTGTTAAGCAACCTCTTTAGCATCTGGTCATGTGCTAAATATATTGGCTTAATTAATTCTATTGATAATCTTGGCTTTTTTATTTGATTTTAAGGAAAGTTTTTGGTTCAGTTTTGATTGAATTGTCATCAGTGATGTTAATCTCACTGATTTCACTCAGGCTCATCATAGAGTAAACATATGAGAAAGAGTGGGTGAATCTAGTCTAAAGAATGTCTCTTTCTTTTCCTTCTGGGTATTACTGACATCTCTCCATCACCCCATTCCATGCTGGTCACCAGCAAACACACCATAGGTTGTCTTCCTTGTGTATTCATTAGCACTCGTGGCTCAGCCAATTTTGTTGGACACTTGGCACTCGCTCTGCTACAATGCACTCTTCAGATGGGACCCATAGATACACTAACATAAATATCATATTTAAGACAGGTTGCTGGTGGAGTAAGTGAACACCTCTGCTGGAAGTTGCATGTCATTATCTGTTGTGTGTGGCAGATAAAATGGGCACATAAAAAGGATGTGGTCATCAGGAGGTTTCTGTCACTTTAGACTCTCAATAATGTGCTTGATATAGGAGTATTGGTTTGGGTTTTGCTTTTTTAAACAATTGTTGTAAGAACAGTTATGAAAAGATACCTTAAAAAGGTGAATATACATTTTCAGGTAGGAGTTTTGCAGGCAGAATTTGATTGGGACCTCCTTTTTTTCTGCCCATTTTCTATTAAATTACTCTTCCCAACATAATCTTCTAGATAACTTCACAGTCAAGAGTTTAGTCCTTCACCTAGGTTTTAGTGCCACTATTCTGTTCCAAACAGGCTTACTAAAACCAAAGGGCTTTATACTAAGACATTAGTTAATGCATCTAATAGGTAATAGAATCTATTTCCCTGTGCACTTTTGAAATTTTCTAAAAAGAAAATTCAGTTAAATCTTCAAAGAGTTTTTCATGTATCTTGTGCCACTGAATGTGATATCTATTCCAATATTTGGCAACAGTCTGGGCCACTCTGCAGTACTTTCCCTTAGACTGGGTTGCCCAGTTCTCCACAGTTTGCCCTAAGTAATGCAATGACACGTGCCAACCAGTATTAGTCATTAAATGGATTTTTTTCAATGTGTTATCAAAGTAAATTACTACAATAGCTGCAATTCCAGCCTCACAGAAGGCAGAGTAAATGAGCCTGGTGGTCTCTGCAGCCTACATAATCCCTCTTCTCCAAGCCCTACTATCTTTATGAAGTGTTTCCTCTGTGATAATGTGTCTTCTGATTCTTTTCAGCAAAGTAGCGCTACATTCATTTCTTTGGTCTCATTGTCTTTCTGTACATGACCATGTTCTTCACATGTTTTCTTTTAAGGTAGTGTTGTATTTGCCCAGTACACACATCTGTCATTTTATCATGTTGAGATTAATTTCTTTTTTGATTTTGGGCCCAGGCCGTATTGTCCCCACTTGTATCTCCATCTAATAACAATTAATTGCTTTGCTGGGACTATGAGTTGGAGATACTCCATAATGAAGCAAAATTCAGCACTCTGAAACTTTGAAGAATTTTTAAATATTTGTCCAGCTAGGATTACTGCACACCCACATGTTGAAGACTTGAGTTTATCAACTTCAGCTCTTGGGCCTGTTATACATACAACTAGTTCCACTCTTAGTTCCTTTGTGTCTGGAAACTCTTTCAGGCTGACCTTGATTTTACATACTTTTTAAAATAGCAGTACATTACTTCTCCCAAAAACCTGTATCAAAAACCCAGTCATTTAGTGGCTAATATTTTCTATGCAACAAACAAATTGTAAGAAGAAGTAATGAAATTTTGCTATTATTTCAATGGAACAACTCACATATAATGCTGAGATGGAAGTAAAGCTCAGATAAAGGCTCAGTAAAGGCTACAATAAGTAGCCTTTATTCACAAATATCTTTATAAGTAGCTTTACTTGTATATCCCTACTGCTAAATTGAAGAAAAGGAGATCACATGAAAGACAGCATGATTAGCAACCAACATAGAGATCATGGTAATAGCAGTGTTAAGCACAAGCATGGGCACAGTACCAGAATGAAACACAATAGAAAACACAAGAATTTAAGATACTAGCTTTAAAAAATATACATCATAAGGAAACAGAAAACAGAACCACACCTCTATGCAATTAACAATCGTGAGCTTTATTTTTTTACAAGGATTGGCTTACCTGAAGTCAAGAGCATCTGAGGGAAGCCAAGCAGCATGTTCCTGGGTTCAGCTTCTTGTTAGGCTCAGGAGACACTTTTTCAAGTTCAGTTGTAAAGGCTGGGGAGCTCCTGAAACCAGAAATGTCCTCAAGTCCATGTTAGTGCATATGAATGTTGCAAGCAGATTTTCAGCTTACCCCTACTCCACAGTCTTAGAAAAAAACTGAATATATTGTTACTTCTAAAGCTTACCATAGGGCTCCAAAAGAGGATTGAAAATGACCCTTAGCACATCCTGATAAGTGAAGCTATAAAAGGACTCATCTTTCTTCTGGGCACAGATATTCTAATTTCAACATAATCACTCCTGATTTGCCAACTGGTATGGGCAAAACCAAAAGGCTGTAGTGACTGTGTCATCCCTTTTTCATCAGAGCAAGACACTTCTCTCTTTTCTTAAACCAAAAATTTTTCAGTGCACTTTTTGTGGTATAAATCACAGTATACTCTGGAACAAGCATGGGATAATCAAAGTATATCTATACTTCTGTTCCTGCCCTAGAGGGCACCTGTCCTAGCAGAAGCTGCATCCAAAAAATTTCAAACTCTTTCACTCTCTTGTAAGAGGACAGTTACATCCAAAGGGAATACTGAGACTGGCCCTTGCCCCCCAGATTCCTCTTGGATATTGAATGGGAGTCTATCTGCTAGCCTGTGTCAAAGCTTCCTGTGAATATGTTGCAGTCTGGTAGGGCAATTCCTGGCTGCCTGTCCTGGTCCTGGTCAGCTCAAGGAGATCATTAAAGCCTATGAGGACAAACATTTCTTTCCTGAGACGCAAAATGTGCTTTTAGGGGGAGTCATCTTCTATTCTACTTTTATTTAGCTGTACTTTTGAAGTAACTGGAATAGCCTCTATCAAGCCACGCTGTTCAGCATCTTTCTCTCTTGCCATGAGGGATTTGACTCATGGTATGTGATTTCATAGGTCACATCTCATGCTCCTGGGAAGCCGGGCTTCTTCCACCCAGCTCTAATGTGCAAAAACTGAATCGCTCCTGGTAGGTTTTCCGATTCAGTGAAGCTGCCAGGGCATCTTTTAGCACCTGTTTATTCATTATTTTATCTAGGCATATTATCTAGCCCACTCTTATTCCAGCATAAGAATGTTATTCATAGTTATTCAGGAATAATATTTCCTGAATACTTGTGTAGACAGAATAGTCCCTTAAGTAATGAGTTCAATTAGGCTAAGATACACTATGCAGCAATTCAATAACAAAAGTCCTGGGAGGTAGAGGGAGGAGAGGCTTGCCAATTGCTTACACACAGTATGCTGGATGACAACTAAAGACTCCGTGCTGTGGCATATTTGGCACATGCTGGCCTTCAGTTATGCCTAGCAACTCCCAAGGTTTGAGCAGTTCCTTACTAAGGTTTTAATCAAGGAAAAAAGTAGCATGGTGTGCAAATTAGTAAGACAACAGGCTCCATTTGAAATCTCTTTGGGGATGTTCATTCTTACAGAATACCAGCATCCAAGAAAATCAATTTATCTTCCATTTTTTCCTAAAAAAATGTCAATAGACAATTTAATTTAGCAATTCATTACCCTGAGCACACGGTATTGGATTCAGAACTGTAAATTTAAAAAACACTCTCAAAACTTGAAATGCACAAAATTTGACAGATTTGAATTAAGAATTACAATGGATTCAGCATTTGGTCTGCATTTCTCATTTCCATTATTAAAACATTTAAATATTTATTCTAAAAAGATCAGTTAGCTGCATTTTAACTGGGCTAAACATTCTACCATGTACTTGAAAAAAACATACCTTCACTATATACTTTTGAGAGAATAATACATTGCAAAACTGCTTAATCTTCCTTGGCTCTGCTTGTAGTCTAGTGAGATTACTCTTCCCAGTTTCCATTTCAAGTTCCTTTTGAGGAGCCTGCCCTGTAAAATGTTGCTCATTTTTAGAGAAAATTCCTGCAAGATTTAAAACCTACTTCTAGTCACTATAATGACTATTCAAATGAAAACAACACCCAGAACCTAGCAACACTACATGAAAATAATATGGAATTAAAGGATCCTTATGCCAATACCTCTGAGTCATTTTTTTCAAGCTCCTGGTTTTGTGATAGCAATGGGATTCTGCCTGCCAGAGCATTAAGCATTCTTCTCCATCTTCTGAGGAGGTGACTGCCAGTCAAACCTCTTGACTGCTGCTGGGGTTAAGTCTTCAGAGGCTTGAGATATCGATAGAGATTTCTTAGCATTGATTTTTATGGATAATGCTAAAATGTAAAGTTTCACTCAAATGCTTCAAACGAATAACATTATTACAGCAGTCAAGCCACAGAAGCAAAGGAAAACTCGGGGTAATTAAATAAGAGCCAAAAGCAGATTTCAGCTGCTGAAGTCATGCCACAGTTTTAGAATCTGTGCTGATGGGCCATTCATGGTTTACAAAGGTTAGAACTTGCCCACTGGGTTAGGATTTTTGAGCCATATCTGATTGCTCATTGACCCAGTAAAAGCAAGACCCTAACAGGGTATTGGAAAACAGAAAAAAAGCCCCTGTTTCTCCACTACAAGTCAGAGATTTGACTGTTCTCCTGAGCACTTAAAGTTGATGTACTATAGTTTTCATGATTAGAGCATTACACTAGAGCTGAAACTCTGCCAGGGATTTCAATATGGATTTTTGTGCTTTGTTTTTAACTCATTTATATGCCAGTTCATTAACTTGAGGTAAGCTTTTCTCAGCTTGTATTTGACTTCTACTATCATTATTCTTATAATTGGCTTCTGTCCGCGCTATTTTGTGCACTGGCAAGTTGTACTGTTCTGTTCAAAGGATGTATTACTCAATAACTAGTTGTAATGTAACTGAAAGCATTCAGAGAAATCACAAATACCCATCACATTGCTGCTTTTATTTGTTAAGATGTCAGATACTGTACTCCTTTAAATTCTTACCTTTGGCTGAAAGGGGTAGATTTGTCTCAATTTTTTTCTTTCCATGTACACCTATAGGAAGGGCACAGCCACTAAAATGACCATGTACTTGGTAGCTGATTCTCTGTTCTAAAACCAAACTCTCACTAGTTTGTGCGTGAAGTTTGTGTTTCCCTCAGAGTGATATAACCACATTATAGAGTCCTCCATTAGTTCTTTTGTGGTTTATATGTAGGAACTGGAACAACAGGTTTTTTCTTCTCAGAATGATGCAGAGATTTTAGTCACTTATTAAAGTGTTGCTACCAAAATGACCAGAAATGGTTGGTTTGAGCTGCAACAAAAGCTGGAGGCAATAACTGGCATAAAGTGGTGCAGGCAGCCTTACTACAGCACAGAAATAACCAAGCAGGAGACAAGAAATTTGCTTGGGGGAAGAGAGGGAGGAAGGAAGGAAGGAAGTGGCGGAAGGAAGGAAGGGGCGGAAGGAAGGAAGGAAGTGGCGGAAGGAAGTGGCGGAAGTGGCGGAAGTGGCGGAAGTGGCGGAAGTGGCGGAAGTGGCGGAAGGAAGGAAGGAAGGAAGGAAGGAAGGAAGGAA
>NW_005054325.1:1328180-1340843 GCF_000277835.1 Geospiza fortis | reverse complement strand
GGAAGGAAGTGGCGGAAGGAAGTGGCGGAAGGAAGTGGCGGAAGGAAGTGGCGGAAGGAAGTGGCGGAAGGAAGTGGCGGAACGGAAGGGGCGGAAGGAAGGAAGGAAGGAAGGAAGGAAGGAAGGAAGGAAGGAAGGAAGGAAGGAAGGAAGGAAGGAAGGAAGGAAGGAAGGAAGGAAGGAAGGAAGGAAGGAGAAGAGTGACAGAGCTAACTGAACTGCTGTGTGTTTAGCAAAAAATCTCTGTGTACAATGTCTTCAAAGAATACAAGACAAAGGTAATACACAGTGCATATATATTTTGTGCAGACTGCAGGCTTTTCATTAACTATTTGATTTTGCTTATATGCTTTCAGACAAACCTTATCTATCATTTATTCCTTGTCTTCAGTATTTCACACTCCGAAAATTAGTAATTTTTAATTATCAGTTCTGGTTTTGCTTCAACATCAAACTTTAAAGCTCTAATTGCTCCATCGACTGCTATAAATGTTGTCTTGTTGCAAGTTACAGTAGTACAGTAACAAATTCCACAGGCCCATTCTGAATATAGAAAATGTACCTCAGCTAAATAAAGCTCTTATCTAGGATCATCACCAGGACTTCAGGACTCATTGCCTGTGTTTTGATACCATAAAATTGGCCTTTCAGCCCTACTGGAGGCTCAACTGTTGCTGTTTATGGATGTGCTGTAATTTGGCTTTATTTTCTTTGAAGAAGCTGGGTTGTCTTACTGAAGAAAATTTTTGAAACACTGTTGAACAGATTCAGGGAGAGGATGGGCAGACCACTGGAGTCCAGCAGAGCCATTGCAGATCTGCTCAGTTTGTATCTTTCAGAGATCAAAAGGCTGAATGAAAGGCTTGGAATCAGACAGCCATGCCTGAAGGGTGATGGAAAAAATATCATAGGGGTGCGGGAAAATCAGCAGACTTTTCTGTTTCTCAATTAGTGAACTGGGATGATGGTCACACCTGAAATGCTGTTGTAGGCAGGGAATTGAATGTAACACAGGCGATTTTGCCCTATCTAGCTCCTCTAATGGGATTATTCTATTTAAATTTTGTGATTCAAATAAAAGCTTTTATTCGAATAAAAATTAGCTTTCCTGAGCTGGGGTGGGGAAGAGGAGGAAGCGGGTCTGCACCAAAGCTGTAGCTGAAACAGAGCCTCACGATTTTGTATGTTCAACCTGGCAGATTCCTTAGGCCACCACCAGCTCTAATAAATGTTCTCTTCCCTCATCCCATTCAGCCAGCGTACAAACACAGCCAGAACCTTCTTCTGAACTGTTCTGAGTTTCTGCAGTTCCAAGTATCTGCACATGCAGAGTAAGAAGATGATGGGGAAGGCTTGCATCTGCCCTGGAGAGCAGGGTGGTAAAGGAGATTTGGGGTAGTGAAGCAAATGGTAAGGAATAACTATCCCCATTAGCTCCTTAGCTATCCTTAACTATCCCCCTTAGCTGGCATGGCCAGTGCTTGGACAGGAGGTGAAGGCATTTCTTCCAACACACAGCTCATTGCAGTTAACTGCCTCCAGGCTGATTTCTGACTTTCTGAAATTGTTTGAAACTAATCAGGAACTATCACTGATGGAGAGCAAGGCTTTTCACTCCGATAGATCTTTTCCCCAAGCAGAATGGACTGTAACTGAGCTCGTAGTTGCATTTGCTTTTATATGGCAGCAAACACAATTTAAAATAGCGATCACATACATAGCTGAGAAGGGAGAAGCTCATACATGTCACTTCTAAGTCTCTCTGGATTAGTTTCTTTGGAGGCATGATTCACATTGCTGTTACTCCCTGCTGGATGAAGTAGTGGGAATTTTAAAAAGTTTGCAATTGGATTAAATGAAAATATTCATTCTGGACAGAACGAATGGATTTACTTATGGGCATTGGTCAACCCTGTTCTTGCACATGTGCAATCATATTTTGTACCTGTATTCAAATCACAATGATAGATTTTTTAAAATGTATTTAAAGAAAGAGCAAATAACTGTTTAACTACCCCATTTCTGAAGCACCTGTATTCTCTACAATGATGGCCTGTGTTTTCCTATGCCACTAACATCTGAATTCACCTGTCTGGGTTTTGCTTTCTTCTGTATCCCTTGCTTATGCCACTTTCAGGATCTGCCTATCTAATGCTACCGAGCTCCTGAATATGTGCACATTTTCAACTCTCCTCCCCCACGCTTTTTTCCCCCTTTAGTTACTTCCACGACTTGTGAGCCATTATAACTCCACTTCTGCTGGTTTAATTAAATTTACCTATGGAAAACAAAGACATGAGATCTGGCAGTCAGGGAGCTCAGGGACACAAGGTGGTCTGTTACTGAATAAAGTGATGCTTGAGAGGTGCTATTCTTTATGCATCATTGTGATCATCAGATAAGGAAGAATCATATGACACATTGCAAGAATGCTTTGAGGAAAGTGAAATTCTAATCCTTTCCCAACATAATCATAATGATGTAAATGTATCTCTCTATGTGGTGAAAAATTGATTTTTCCTTCCTGTTAACAGCTGTACAATTTCTGTTCTGCACACATTTTTCTTCAAAACTGCCTGGTTCCCTCTGAGTACATTGTTGTTCTTTCCCTCATCCCTTCCTTAAACTCATTCATTTTTTATTTATTTTATTTGCCATCCTGACCCTTGGTAAGGTTAAAATGATTATTCAGCAGTTGTGCGCTGTTGAATTACCTGTCTTTTGTTCCATGGTCTATTTTGTTGTTAGTGTATTCCATAGACGCCTTTGACTCAATTATCGCTGATATTGTTACTCAAGATGAATTCCCAAACTGTATAAAGATGACATTGGCCTATTCTATTCTTAAAAGACTAATTCTTTTGACAGAAATCCAGGAAACTTCAATCTGTGAATGAATAAGGTAAAAAGGACAGAGCAATGATGTGATACTTTTTATCGCACTGACATTGTAACTTGATTCTATTATAACTTCTCTTAGGAATCTGATATCCTAGTCCAATATAAAGTATGGCAGCCTTTATTTTATGTAACAAAAATCTAGCTTGTTCATGTACACTGCTGGACCTTTGCTGTCAGAATGTGGTCAAAGGAGTGCAAAAGGCTGTGCTCTGTTCTCAGAAATAACTTGTGTGCTTAGAAACATAAGGAGTCCCAGAGATGTCCCACGATATGAGGAAATTTTACTGATTTACTATCTTGATAGAGGAGGGGGCAAACTATTGTGCTGCTGAGTTCTCACGGGAAGGCAGGAGGGCTGAAATAGGTGTCTCACAAAGTCACTGGACTTTTGCAGCTCTTGAACTGCAGTAAAGCCTAAGGTTTGCTTTAGAGGCACAGTGAAAGGTTTCGACATACATTTGGACATGTGTGCTTGGATCCAAAATGCCAAGAGCAGCACCCATCAGGACCTCAGAGGAGGTGATCGCCCATAAGTACCACCTGCTTAAAGCACTGAATGCACTCTAATAATTTAACACTATAAAGGTAAAGCACATGAAAATTAGGTAAAAGAAGGATTTTTCCATTTAGTCTCCAATCTCATTGTGGATTTAATACCATAATTTTAATGCTAATGAGAATGTAATAGTTTAAGCCCACCTCTCACTTTTCTCCTGCTTTTCTGGCATTCCACTCCTCAACCTCCCCTTAGATATGATTCTTGCCTATTCTATGTTTACCTGCCACATCTCTCCCTAATCCCTGTCTGCCAACTCACATCTCCCTAAGCTCTGACATTATATTCAAACTTCACACCTGCTCTTATTCTGGAATATTCCCTTGGCTCCACTCGCACTAGTCCAGGAGAAGTCAGTTCCTTAGACCAAGATCCATTCCAGTTGCAGAGCTTCCCACTGGATCTTCTGAGCGAACTAGTTATGCCTTTAGCCTGATTAGGTGGCTCGGATAGGACTTAGATACATGGCATGGAGGAGATTATTCAAAAAGGAGGATTAGACAGGTAATAGCTAAATTGGCAGGGAAGCTAATCCTATGCATGTGCAAGAGGGACAATTAGCTGTCAAGGGACTTTTCTCTCCCTCATCTGGGTGGCTGCTGGGATAGGATAGGTGGAGAGGTGGAAGCAAGGCAAGGTGGGTATGTGGAAACAAATGGAGTTTAGGTGTAGCTCCAACATTTCTGAGTCCCACTGTGGGCCTTCACAGCGCTCCTAAAATAAGAGTGAGCCTAACCATTGAGAGAAGAATACAGATCCTGGACTAAGAGCCATCAGACAACTTTCAGGATTCAAAAAATAGATTTGTATGTAACATAGATATGTGTCCATATGACCTTACAAGGATACTTTATGTCTGTACAGCTGCTCATCTGTCTGAAACAATTTTACTGGGCTACTCTAAAATAGCTATTTCCATAGCATGTGCAAAACCAGCCAGGGATGTTCTCTCTTCTCTTCTCTTCTCTTCTCTTCTCTTCTCTTCTCTTCTCTTCTCTTCTCTTCTCTTCTCTTCTCTTCTCTTCTCTTCTCTTCTCTTCTCTTCTCTTCTCTTCTCTTCTCTTCTCTTCTCTTCTCTTCTCTTCTCTTCTCTTCTCTTCTCTTCTCTTCTCTTCTCTTCTCTTCTCTTCTCTTCTCTTCTCTTCTCTTCTCTTCTCTTCTCTTCTCTTCTCTTCTCTTCTCTTCTCTTCTCTTCTCTTCTCTTCTCTTCTCTTCTCTTCTCTTCTCTTCTCTTCTCTTCTCTCTTCTCTCTTCTCTTTTCTCTTCTCTCTTCTCTTCTCTTCTCTTCTCTTCTCTTCTCTTCTCTTCTCTTCTCTTCTCTTCTCTTCTCTTCTCTCCTCTCCTCTCCTCTCCTCTCCTCTCCTCTCCTCTTCTCCAGCAGTAGAGATGGTAATGATATCATTAATATAGAAAAATTTCATGTTTGGTCATAGGTACCTTAATCAATGATTTTCAGTTGGGCTAGAACATTGAGACTTGTGTTTGCCAAAAGGATCATAGTCTTCCCTTTTTACTTGTTGTTTTTGTTTTTGTTTAGGTTGGTTGGTTTGTTTGTTTGTTTTAAAGAATTTTCACTTCTCTGTCTTTGACCATAGCCTCTATTTATTTAGTGTGACTTCTTTACCAGCTGTTCTGGCAGGGTGCTGATCAGTGCAGATTTTATTTGTCTAATACTCTTCATTTGTAGTTTTAGGAATTAACATGATTTGGTTCTCATCATTCCATATTGATCTTAGTCCTCTTTTTCTCATCTTATTTTTTCCCTTCAAAGGATGAAGTGTCTTTCGTTTTGCAATATTCTCTGCATTATTCAATCCTACTTACCTTCAAATATTCTTAAACTACCACACAAAATCATATTTGTTATTTTTTTTGTCTTTGGCTATTAACTAACTTGCAAGTGCAGATGTCTTAGGTATCAGCTATGGTATTTTCTTTTTATTGGCAATTCTTTTTGCTTTTCATATAGCTGACCATTTTACATAAGCAGAGAAGAGCTAAGAAACCTGAGATTTAACTCTAAATTTTTCATTTATTCTAACTGAAACAATATGTGCAGTTTTAATTTACACATTTCCATATAAGAAGATTTCAGGGATCCAGAAAAAATAATGTTTTAATAATTTCTTTATATTTTTTATTATTATTCATTTCAGGGCAACTGATCTAATTCAGAATATTTTAACATTTCAGCTGGCTTGAAATTAAGTTTCTCTTTCCAAATTCATTCCCCACGTCAAAACTTCACCTTTAACTTGCAAGGTCTTGCACAGTTTGACTATACGCAGACTCGGTGAGATAATCAGTGGCACTGTGAATGCAATAATGAAGTGGGATATGTTTATGCACTGTTTACAGCACTAAATGGTGCTATTTGCAGTTAAACTGGGGTTTTGACTTTTTAATACCTGGAAGAAGGACCAAAACCAAGATCTTCAGAGAGAGACAGAGATTCATGATCCAGACACATACTCATAAGTTGGTACGGAGCTGCCTCAGCCAAAAGATACATGACTAAAGTCCATTAAAGTAACATTACTTTCCATGCATTTGAGCTTAAAGATATAATTGCTTCAAAAAGTATAATCGAGCTCACTTACAAGAAAGCCAGCAAGGGGTAGGATCCTGTGTTAAGCTAGGCTGTCATCTCAGAACTCTGGGCTTCTTGGTTTACACTATGGAAAATGGCTCAGTATCTCTCTTTCCACTTACTTGTGGCCTTACTTTTGTGTTGTCTTCAAGGGAAGTCAACAACTTGATAAATCATCAGAACTTTTCCTATATAACCTTTCCTTGTGTCCTAATCAGATTGAATTCTCTTTAAACTGTGACAGAACTGCAAACTGGAGTGAGATCCTTGCATAAAGATAGTTTTTAAAATGTAAACATGATGGTTTCAAATTTAAAATATGTGCCAAATGAAGCACATTAGGTTGCACTCCTTATGAGTCTCATTTACTTCTTTGCAATTTTTTCTAAATTACAAGGTCTTTGCTCATTCAAGAAATAAATACATCTAATTATTGTGATGTTGAGAAAAGAGCTTCCATTTTTGAAGTTATCCTGACTGACAATAAAACAGCAGTTCTGCTCAGAGAAAATAGCCAAAAGCATTGTAATTATTCTGCTATTGCATTTTCTATGTGCTTGGTTTTGAACTGTAATTATTTACTTTGTTTTTAGACTTGCCTATATTTACCCATGGTCAGACTTTTCTGCTTTTGTTTGACTCACATTACATCTAAACATTACTGAAAATATAAACACAACTGTGCTTCAATTACTATTTACCTTCTTCCCTAATCAGGCTTTTTTCTTCCTTATTTTTGTGGCTATTATTGGCTCCTCTTTACCTACTCTAGACTGTTTCAGTATTTCCTCTTTGTCTCCATGCAGCCCTGTCTCACTCTTTTTTTGCTGTGTCCACTTCCACATAACTATGGGCTGCCAAACAGTCTTCCTTCATTTCCTCCTACTTTTGTCTTAGAGCCACTCGGCTGGGAAAATCACAGGAGCCCACCCATTGCCTGCAGAGAGAAGCAGGTCAGCTCTCTCCACTCTCCATGCTTTGATCCTGTATGAGAGGAAAGAAAGGAAAAAAGCTCCAATGAGTTCATTCTTTGTGTGTCTTCTGTGTCCTGCGTCCTCTGTCTGTCTCAGTTTTGCAGCCTCCCTCAAGTATGGCTTTGTTTGGGTCATTGAGAGAGGAAAAATACTGGTTTTAATGTATTCACACATTTCAGTGAGCCCATTACTCTTGGGGTGGGATGTTTTGGGATTTTTCCCTACTGTTTCTAAACCAGTATTTAAGTAATACAGTATGGGGAAATTTAGAGACTTTATTACTAATCAGAAAGCTTAAGGCATTCCCATCCACATGCAAAAACATGAAACTTGCATTCTTCTATCAAAAGCCAGAGATGCATCTATGCTGGTGCTGAACAAGTCAGCCCAAGGGAGGAAAAAATTAATCAATAAATTGTTCAAAACTGATTGAACTCCACAGGGTACAGGATTGAAATTAAAAATATTTTCTGATCTCCATACTCACTATACAGGAGATAAAGCAAGAAGGAAGAGCAGTTATGAAAGATAATAAAGCTTTGGGGGGAAAAAATTAATGAACTAATACACTTAAGACACACATGAAGTATTGGGGTAGTTGGTATGCCTGAAAATGCTTAGGGCATAGCTGAGGGTTTAGACCCTGAAGGATTTTTTACAAGCTGGCTGAAAGAGTTATGGAAACAAGCCAATTTAGCTGCCCCAGTTGTGCTGGCATCTGTCAGGAGCCTTCTTGCTAAATAAACTTCTCCCTTCCTGTGTACTGTGCTAGTGGGTTGTGTTATTGTTTTTGTAATAAAGAGGCTCCTTAAAACATCAAGAATTGCTTCTAATCTGAATTACCAAAATTCTACTCTGGGAATATATATCCAGATTACACTATGTTACTTTTGAAGAGGAGACAGATGTTCATGGCTGTGAAACAGATCTTTCAATATATTGGTTTTCTCCTTGTGCAGTTCACTACTCAGCCAGACTTTGGGTACAAGGCAAGAGACATATGGACAGATTTTAACTCCTGATGAAGCAAGTATGTTTACATAGGATCATGGAAAGTGAGATTTCTGTATTTTCAGGAATGCAGAAATTAATAAATAAAAAAGACCCTCTTAGAATACTTCATGTTGGAGCAGCAAAATGTGGAATTAAAACATCCTATAACACAGTGATTATATTTCTTTATGTGAACCTTTATTTAATTCCTAAAGTAAGGTTCAGAGGAAAAATGCATACCATCGTTCCAGGATGAAAAGAAGGAAAAAAATACATTCTCTGGAAGTCACTTCTCATATCGTCATGTCATGGCTGAATTTTAGTTACCTAAGACAGACTTCAGCAAGTAAATTAAGAAGCAAGACTTCTTTAACCATATATTCTAATAATAATTGCTGTGCGCAGCCTTTCTTTTTCTTTTTTTCTTTTTTTCTTTTTTTCTTTTTTTCTTTTTTTCTTTTTTTTTTTAATTGGATATGCTTATGTGCACATGGAAATACATATGTAGTGACTACAGGCTTGACTACACAATTGACGACAGGCTTTTTACACAAGATTATGATATTTATATTAGGGATATGGAAACCTTCTGAGGTACCTGCCAAAGGAATTAGCACAGGGACAAGGCCAGTCATCTTTACTCTTTTATTTCGTAGAGTGTCTCCTCAATCTTGTAGTGCAGTTTAGTAATGAGGAGTAACTGACTGCTAGGATTTACACTATAATGATATTATGATAATTGTATCATGTCACCTCTTATTCATGTGCCTCATAAACAGACCTAATCTCTTCCCATGTGGAATTATTTCCTGGCATCTGATCACTTGCCTGTAAGTCCTTGAAGTTTATTGTATTTTTGCCCTGTTTTGTGAGAAGTGCTGACAGACAGTAAGCAGGATCAAAACTGAAGGGCAGTTATTAATTTGTAGGATCATATGATAAATGCCTTCTAGAAAGTATCTTCTATTCCATCTCTTAATACTTCCTAAAACACTGTGGTTTTGTTTGAGGTGGTTTTATGTTCATTTTTAACTTATGGCTGCATATTGAGCAGATGGCTTCATTTGAGCCCCACAAGGGTGTCAAATGTCAAGGTCTTTTTCCTGAATGTTTACAGTTAATTTAGAAAAGCCCAAAAATCCCACTGAAGTCAATGGGGAAAAACTGCTGAGGAAGGCTCAGAGGCTATCAGGATGTTACAGTCTAACAATCTTCAGTATAATTTGGAAAAAAAAAATTTCCTGAGATACAAACTTATTAAAATGATAGTGCTAATAGCTTTCTCTTGGTAAAACTGGATGTATGTGATGTAGTTATCCATTTCTTGTAAGAGGGATGACGTAGTTAGAGAATTAAGCATTATAAATAGGTCACAAAATCGTTTCCTCATTCTACAGACCAGAATGATGTAGGACAAAACTTCCACAGCTGTAGGTTTCAGCATTCTTCTGGAGGCATATGGAGCCATTGGTGTTTAGCATAACTGAGAATCACACTTTATTTCGGTGACTCTGCATGGAATCAGGATCCATTTTAGTTATTTAGTTTTTGAGCTGAATAACTTTGTTTTCCCCTGGTAAGGCTGCTGAGGGCAATAACTCTTTCACACAAACCAAGGAAAAGTGACAGAGGGCAGCCCAGCAGTAGGAGCAGGACCACGAATTGGGCTGTTCCTACTTCTTGTCTCCTTCTCCAGAAAACCACACATGGAAGATGTACAGCAGCACAGCACATATTTCATATTTTAAATCTAGAGGTACAGGGTGTAAACAGCTATATGTTAGCTCAGCTTCAGTGGTGGGAAACAGGTACTAATTGGGTGCAAAGGCCGATGTTTGGCACCTCTGTGGTCTTGGCTTAACTAGATGAACAAAGGCATCTACAATAGGGGACTTTACAATCCTGCCCTGAGTTAATAAATGACCAACAGTGTGTGAGGAGCTCTAGATATATGCTTGTCCTTGGCATTTCTGACCACATAGGTAGCTGAAACTCCTGTAAGCTGTCAGTAATATTTCAGTAGCTCATGCAGTTCTTATGGAAACTCCCTTTAGTATTTTAATAATTCTCTATCAAACTCTATTTTTATTCTTGTATCCTGGTGTTTGGTCCCTACATTTCAGTGCATTTCTCAAGAACTATTTCTTTCTGTAATGCTTTTCCATGGCAATATAAATCTATTCAAATGGGTAAGTGGAATCTGCATGAACCTACATTTTTGTAAAATTAATATTGTCTATGCAGTTAAAATATTACTTTCATGGATTATTGCAGTTTTTGTTGTGCAGGTACAAACTGAAGTTGTTTGTTGGAAATAATTTGGTATTGCAAAAAAGTCCTATTCTTTCTTTAGCTACCTTAGAAGTAATTTATGCAGATTGCTTAAATAACGACCACTTAGATGCATTTTATGCTAAAACAGATCTTTTCTTAAAGTCCATTAGGGAATTAGAGAAAACCATTTCAGTTACCGATTCTGTTCTATGAGTTGAATAATTTGATGGTTTTCTTCTTGCAAGCTTATATGTTCATAGATAACCATTCATCTCTAGTGTGGGTATTTTTCCTGTCAGAATGTTTCTTTTGCAATGGGAATTTACTTAGGGAAAAATGGGGAATTCCATGTCCAGCTGTCATAGTTCAGTAAACACTTAAAGAAAAGAAAACATTTCTGTGACGCTTTTAGTTTCGTATATTGACACGGCTAGATTGGGAGAAATCCTTTAAAATCTTATTAAGGGTAAGGAAAAAGCCCAATATGTCAACTTTTCAGACCAAAGAAATTCCATCAATAATTAAAACATATATGAACCAACAGTAGCTCAGTAACAAAACTGCAGCAGCATGATACAGCTGGGTTCCAAATGATCAGGAGGCTACTGAGAAAGATTTTGTCTGGTTCCTGTGGTCGTCTCTTGAGTAAGAGTCTCACTCTTAGTAGTCTGTCCATTCCCTTAGACATAATAGTGCTGTCTAAACTAAGAAGAACAAGAAGCGTCAATAAATGTTAAATAATGGATTGAAGTCATGATAACTTTTTTTTGAATGCTGGCACCTAAAGAAACCAGATGGAAAAATCTGATCTGGTTGTGGTCAGTTGAAGAGATAGTGAACATGCTTGTTTTGATTCATATTTCTGGCCAAGATGACAAGTGGCATTTTACTGGGACATGAGAGGCTTGATCCTGTCTCCTGTACATATGTATTAGTGCCACCCGAGATTCCCTCCGGTATCCCACCTGATGCCCCTGGCCCACCACTGCAGCAAGGTTAAGACGTCTTCTAGTCCTATATCACATTTGCTGGGCCCATGCAGAGGTCTCAGGCATCACTTCTCTGGTTTTAAGAAAGTGAACTGTACACAAGGTGATGGCTGGAGCATCTCTTTCCTCATCCAGTACCACATAGAGATAAACTATGTGCAGTTTTTGGTATGGGTGCATTTTGCAGCGTGTTTTATGCAAAGGACTGAAGGTGAGATGTAGCTGAGGAAAGTGCTGGATGACAATAAGCTAAATCACCACAGCTGGTTTTGCAGTGAAGTATTCAGAGCTTCTTTTGCTGCTTAGGAAGGCGAAAGTGGTGGGGGTTTTCATGAGGGTTTTTTAATTGTTTTAAAGAACTATTGGATAGCAACAGCTTAGACCATTACACAATAACAATGCTGCAACACACAAACACTGTTTTTAACAAGGGGTCAAGGTATTAATTTTTAATTAGGGAAGACAAAGGTTAACAGTTTACAATACTCCTAATACTCCTTCATTTGGCTAGGCCCTTAGTTAATTACAAATCTAGGGAAAAAACAATATCCCCTCACACTAAGACCATACCATTATCACTAATTATTCACATATTTTATAATATCTACATTCAGGACTAATAGAGGACTAAACTGAAACATGGATTCAGTACAAACAAATATTAGCTTTATTTAAAGAGACAATATTCTCCAATTGCTCGACTCATTCCTATTGACTGCTTCCTGTGTTTCAGTCAAAACTCTCATGTCTCTCATGAATCTCAAGCTTTAATTTCTAGTCACGGTATTAATTAAGCCAGATTGACTTAAAATGTTTATTGAATACAAATTTCATCTGCCTCATATAATGGTTTTGAAAGGGCTGGTCTTGTGCTCCTCTATCTTAATCAGCTCTTTGGACCTATGACTTGTTCAGAAAAGTGTACAAAACTTAGAAGGCACCAGTGGATGCTTGTGTAATGGTATTGATTGGTGTCCCATTTGCCAGGACTCTGCTTCCTGACAGCTCCTCCAGCACAGGTGCTTCCTGATCTATGCTGCTGATGGTCAGGCTGGGCAGGTCACTGCTGCTTGGCATTTTTGAACTCCTAATTCTGGGTATTCTTCTTTTTTCCTTTTTTTTTTTTTTTTTTTGCCTCCAACAATCTTGCTCTGTATCTAAATGCTTGCTATCTAATCATCTGATTTTTGGCCAGGACTTCAATTGTTCCTTGCTGACAATTTCCAAGGCTGCAGAAAGCTGCCAAGGGGGTCATTAGCACAAATCCATAAACATCTGCTGTGAGAGGGAGTTTTTTTGCCAAAGATAGTAAAATTGGGAAGGAAGTAAAGCTGCCCCAAAGAAGTCAAGGGAAGCAGCACTTCATCTGTAAATGAAATCAAGCTC
>NW_005054325.1:1310701-1328133 GCF_000277835.1 Geospiza fortis | reverse complement strand
CTGAGCAATCTCCTGGAAACTGGAGCTGAAGAAGGAGGGATGTGCTTCTGGAAGACGAAAGATGGGAACTTAATATCCCTTCAGCAAGATGTTGAAGGAAGTACAAGGGCATACATGCATACACACATACATACTTTACATACTGATTAGGGTGCAGTCATTTATATATGTTGAGGTTTATACAGCTCACCCGCCCATTGCATGCTGCCAAAAGTCAGGTGATGATAGTACATAAGTACTCTGGTAGAGTGAATTTGATATCCTTCCTTTTCCTCTTTCTCTCTTACCTGATAAATCTGGGTTAAATGTACACAGATGCTTGTGTCTAATCCATGAACTATGTGCTAGGGAAGAAAAGGATCAGACTGATTTCTAAGTGACTGGGATGTCATGCAACTGATCAGTGCTCAAGTCAACTCCCCCAGGTGAAAGACAAAACTTTTTATCCACCCATGTAGCACCCAGTGACTTACTCGGAAAGGAAGTGAATTGGAAGAAAACTGTCTGCAGGTTAAGTATATTCTGTTATAGACGAAGAACAGAACTAAAGATCATGGACATCTGAACATGTCTGATGCCCCTCAAATCAGCCTTCTAACTGCACAAGAGATCCTACTCACTGCCAGAAACACAAAGATCACAGAGGACATGAGAGAGGATGAGATAAAAACATCTATGATGGACTGCTTTGCAGGCACATTGAACAATGGCCTCATTCAGTACATGTCGATATAATTTCAAGCACAAACTAATGAGCAATTAAGTGATGTGATCTAGGGGGATGTTAGGTGGCAAATAATTTTTTTAAAAAACTTTTTTCAGAAAACAGCATACTGAAATGTTTACCTTTATGGATTACCATTGCTGCTGTTTCCTTTCTGTGTAGATAAGGATGATAGGAAACCTAGAAAACAGCATCACCTATTTAAAGATATTTCCAGTACTTACAGCTGGAATTCCCTGTGCAAGATCACTATACTGAAATGGAGGATGGCCCAAATCAAACTTTCCACTCACCTCCAAGAGACATATCAAATAAGTCTTTTGAACCCTTGTGTTACTTTTTTGCCAAAGATCGTATAGAATTATCCATGGATAATTCTATTATCTATAGGATATAATTATATAAGCAAAAATATTTTGACTCTATAATTATATAGAATACAGAATAATAAATAATTGGTCCCTAAGAAATTATGAGACTATTACAGAATTCTTTTAGCTAGTCTCTAGTGAGGGATGGTCTCACTCTGTGGTGTAAAGATACTACTATCAGTTGTGCACAATTTTCCTGAACTTTTAATCAAAGATTTACACCATGGAGAATTGTGAGGAGGTGAGATTTTTTTTTGTTTTCTCACTGCAAAAATATTTCTGTTGCTTCTAAAAATGAGTTTAAGGAAAACACATCACTTTGCCCATATTAACTGTGAGTAGGATTCTTTCACTAAGATGTCCTTATGCTCTCATGGCTGGGGACAGAGATTTGAAGCTTGATGTGGCATTGCAACATTTTCTTTCAGGGGTGTTTCTTTTGTCATTATTCCACATTAACTGCCCAGATAAGGCCCCATTACACGTCTTTAGAAAATGTCTGTCTTCATATGCTCTCCAAAGGGTTGTCAGGCTGGCTGCTGCCTTTGTGAAAGAGCATGTTTACAGTGAATGTGCTCTAGTTTTTTTTACAGCTGTTCTGCCTGGGTCCTTTGGTACCAAAAATGAGATCAGGCACATCCCCTCTTGCCCTTTCATGCCTTTCTCATGTAATAAGAAAAAAAATGGCTGAGTGGAATAAAAGGGAGAACAAACAAGTCATAGACTAGAAGGGTAAAGATGAAGTAGGGTAAGGATCTGAAAGGTTGGACTATCAGGCCTTGGGGAAGACTGACTGAGAGAGTAGGGGAGTCTGGCGTTCAGACTGAGGGCAGAAGGATGCCTGAGACTCAGTAACGAATTCAGAGGCAGGACAGAGGAGGGCATTACCCCCACATAACCTGGGAGACTAAAATTAGCATGTCAGAGGTGAAGGTTAGCATGGGAAGAAGAGGTGTGGAGAGTCTAATAGAGTTGCCTGACATTAGCTAAGCCAGGAGTTTTAAGAAAAAATAGTCTGTGTTCAGTGTAACTAAATGGCCTCATAATTAGTATAGAGCTGCATTGAGACTGTGGGAATTTGGAGGTCAAACGATGATGCCATTTCTGTCTTGCTTTATTAGACTAATAGAGAAAGGGTGAGATTTTGGTTGGTTTGTTTGGTTTATCCTTTGTGCAACTTTGAAAGGGAATTAATCCTTTTTTTTTTCTCTGACAAGCATAAAAAGAATTCTGTTCCTCAAAGTGCAAGCATTTATGAGGACTCAGTGAAAGCAAGAGCCTGAAAAGCCTAGGAACACTTACAGTGCTTGCCTTGGAGCATGTGTTACACCCTGCATGATACTAACCACCTAGAGGACTGGTGTACCACAGCACATGCAGTGATACCCTGCAGTGTGGTCGCTTCTGATATTTATACAGCCTAGAAAACACAGAGGCTCAAGGGAGAAATGATCTCACAATAGAAATACTTTCTGGTAGAATAAGGAGCAATGGCCTGAAACTAAGAGAGGAAACATTTCGACTTGCTATTAGAAAAATGTCCTTAATGGTGAGAGCAATTGGGCAGAAGAACAGATTACAATGAGAAGAGATCAAGGAACTGCTGCTATTTTAGATTACATTAGGCTGAGAATAATACCAAAAGCCAACAATACCTGTGGAAGTTCACTTCAAGTGTTTCATACTTATAAAAGGTAGAATTTTTAACTAACAATATATAGTTCTTATGGATTCTTTTTCTTCTGATTATTTTTCAAAGCAGTGAATACAATACATAATGATGGCAACCAAAGAAAATGGATTAGGAGAAAACCATAGGAAACTGAAAAAGTGCCTGATGGGATTTTGAAATTTCTTCACCAGAATGAAGATACATGCACTCATAGTATTTCTTGGTTACCACTTCTGGAAAACTTAGAACAATACTGAGTACCATGAACTGAACTACCTGCGAGAGCTAAGCCAGTTGGTGACAGAAGGGATGTGTTCAGCTGTAGCCAAATCAGGGGCAACCTCACTTTTCCACTAGGGTGAAGCTTTGCAGCTCTGAAACCTGACTGATCTGTCATGGTGGATGCCTGGAGGAGAGGTCATATGGGGGGAAAAAAATACTACATGTGTTGTAGCACCCAAGAATGTGTCCAACAACTTTGTCATTTGAAGAAGGTAGACCTCAAAAACCTTTGCAATGCTAATAGGTTTTCTTCTGTTTGCATGCAGTTTATTGCCTCTTGTAAATGCCTTTGTGTTGAGTCAGAATCTCAGTCATGCAGTACCTCTGAATTATGACAGTAGTAATAATAAGAAAACTGCATAGTTATTCCAGTTTTGGCTTAGTACATGATCTAAGAGAACCAATTACATTATTTGGAAAAAAGAGAGGCAAGCATAATAGCCAGTGCAAGATGTTGCAGAAATAAAATAATAATCTCATAATGTTGTTTTGTTTCTGATTTTTAATAGCAGGCAACATCTGGAATAAGTAAATGTTATCTAGTTTCATGAAGAATCGGAAAGGCTACATACCAAACCCATTTATAATTGAAAACAATGAATGCCTGTGGAAATATTTTTGTGTTATGACAGAAAGGATATTTTTATTGTTCTTAGCTACTCATTTGCACCATTGATATTAGAATTGAAACCATCTTAGCACAAAGTCTCTGAACCAGAATTAAATAATCACTGACTGAGATAGTGAGATACCTGATTGAAGGTAACACCTGATAATGGTATTGAGATGTTTCAAATCCCCAGTAGATATTACGGCTCAAAGAGGATGTTCATAAAAATATGAATCTATATATCCTTTTGCAAAGTATTTGTGTCTTTAGGCAGTAACTTAAATCAATTAATATCAATTAATATTCTCTACAAGAATTATGAGGGGAAAGTAACTAAAGAAGCTAATAAGCTGCAAAGGTACTTCTTGAGCTCAGAATGTACTTTTCAAGACTAATGTTTCACTGCAGATGTGATGATCCATAGTGTCTCATCTTTTTGTTACATGAAATATATGATGGCACAGATACTTCAACTGTTTGTCACACCAAGCACAGGAGACTCATTGAACGTTCACTATCCATTGATTACCTGCCATACATTCTGTGACCTGAGCTGACTTATTTGTTTTTATAGTTTAAAAATATACTTAGGAAACACATTTTAAAAAATATTTTGTTATTGTTAAGACTTTATCCGTAACTATGCAAACACAAGTGATATAAAAAACCCAGTGAGGATTTCAGCATCACCACACAAAAATAAATGTACTTGTGTCACGTAGTCCTGGAACATTAATTGATAAAGAGACAAAATTAGCCTATTCGTATCTAGGCTGTCCATATTTTTATTTTGAAGAGTAGGGGGTTTTTCAATGTCATTTAAAAGATCTGCTCCATTACACTGTGGCTTTGCAATAAAAACTCAGTGTGGGACAGAGGAACAGCTGTGCTATCTCAGAAGCATCTTAGTGAACCTAAAATTGCCTCACACAATTTTTTTCCGCTGTCAGAAACTTGGATAATGTGGCTGAAGTTAGTTTGAGTTTTCCTTTATTTTTTAAAGCTCTTAGAAAAATACATCATCTCTTTCCTTTTATCTGTGGGATAAACTTTTCAAAATATGTATTTACATATCCAATTTTCCATCAAAAAAGTTTTATCTGTATGGTTTTGATAAACCTAGCTTAGAACCACAAACCATCATATTTTCCATGATCCAGAAGGGGACTAAGGTAGTTTTTCCATTCACAGGGGCAGAACTCTGCTAACAAGGAGCCAAACCTTTCTTTCAGCTTCTCCCTTCTTGCATTTTCTTTGTAACTAGGAATCTGTATGCAACACTGGTCTGTGAAAGAAGTAAAATACTTTGGTTTGTGGCCTTGCAAATAAAGTATATGGAGAAAATGGTCAATCAGCACCTTCTCTTTTGATTCCTTCTTCATAAAGAAGCACCTTTACCCTTCAAAGGCAACATCACAAATGTAGATAAAAGATGGGTGAGAGTTCTCTCTGGCTCATTTACTGGAGCCAAATGCAGTTCCCAGAAGAGGCTGGTAAGGACCATATTTTCTAAGTAAATAGGTCCACAGAATGTGCCAAAGCACAGGGCAGGTTTTGGGGATAGATAAGAGGGCACAGACTAGGTAATATCTGCCTTAACTCTTGAATGTGAGTGACAGCAGCAGCTGAATTACTGGCAATGGTCCATCAGTTACATGCACTGAATCCTATGGGCTCTGCTTAACCTACAGAATTTGAGGAGGGGTGTCTTGGCTACACATCCAAGAAGGGTGGAAGGGTGTAACCTTGTGCTCTACAGAGTTGTGTACAGCATAAAATTGAATTATGATAACATAAACCATAAGTTTAAACATAAACCATAAACCATAAACCATAAGTTTAAACATAAACAAACAGTTCTAGCAAAATACTGAGTGTCTTCAGGATGACAGGACTGCAACGGCAACAAGATGGGTACAGTCCACAGTGGTTTGTGAATGTTACATGGGCTTTATCTAGAAAAAGATATTTTTTTAAATCTTTCCTCATATAATGGATATGTAGTTTTAAATAAGTTCATTCACAGGGAAAATTTAAGAGTAATAAAAGGAAATGTATGTTTATGTTATTATATTACTATATTATTAATATTATATATTAAAATTCAAGAATAATATAAGCAAATGTCTGTACACTGAAACTCTAAAAATAGTAATTGTACAAAATTCAGCACTGTAAAGCTCTTTCTTGCCTCCTGGGACCCAGACACTGGAGAACCACTGATTGCCAGATCTGTGCAGAACATGAAGAGACTGGCGCTTTGGGGCTACATCTCTTTGCTGAACTGCGTTAAAAGAGCAAGGGGGTTATTTTGGTCTTTTAAAGCAATTATTATTTTTGTCATGCGGCTTTATAAGATCAAGATTAACGCTTAGAAAGAATATATGTGTGTGTTCATTATTACCATAATAACAAAAGTGTTCCTGAAATATGCAGTTGAAAAACCCCTTTTTTGATTATTTGTGGTATTTTTGCATTACTTTGGAAATACCAGTTCTTAGAAAAATAAAAACTTCGTTTACAAAAGAAGATGTTTGCACATCATGGAAGATATCTGCTTTGAACTTCCTCAATCATTTTGTTGGTGACAAGGAAAAGCCACATTCTTTAAGCAAATGAAATGCAGGAGGTGATGGTTGCTCAGAGAAACCTAAATTTGCAAGAAAAACAATCTTTGTCTTTAGTTTCTTAAATCCTTGAGGAAGACCTCAGTACTGTCCTGAAAAAGACAAGAATACAATATGATTGGGTTCTTTCTACTTTTTGTTATTTATTTAATACAAAATCATCAGTTTATGGGAAACGGTTGTTAAGAGATGGGATTGCACAAATGAAAGACTAGAATGCTTGGGTCCTCTCTCCCTTCTTAAGAGGGTGCAGCCCTGCAGGATTGGAATCTATGGATGGGGTCCCATTTGCCCGGAATGCACAGCCCACTTGCTCCAGAGCATGGTTTCAAGACTCCACGTCTTTTGGTCAAACAGCAGTGGAGCATTTCTAGTCTTGTGGCTGACTGGACAGGACAAATCATTTGAGTTTATCTCAGCCTTAACTATTTGTTGAGAGAAGGAACTATGGATAATTTTCCCTGTTTGCTACTTCTTCAATGCAGTACAGAATGGGCATTACCTATGCCAATGTGCTCCATGAATCTGAAGCAGGAAAGAAATGAAAATACCATAATCATCCTTTTGGAAATGCAGGAAGATTTAGACAGAACAGTTACTGAAGCTGGAATTTAGCCAGAATGCTGAGTCTGAACACATTTTCTGTTCCAAATACTACTGTGGATCCTTTCCTAACTGCATGTGGCCAGAATCTGATTTTTTTGCATGTGTTATAGCAAGCTGCCATCTCCTTTCATCCTCATCCCAAATTAAGAATGACATATTACATCCAAATCATAGACCTGCATTATCAACAGCTCATAGAACAGTCTTCAACATAATCAGTGTAAGTAATTTACCAGATAAAAGAATGTTAATAGCAAGTACAGTATAATTTATGTGGACACAAATTGTACCTATCTTTCAGAGGAAGAAAGGCACTGCTGTGTACAAAGAGTGGATCAAGAGCAAGGTCAAGTGTAAGCACTTCTGTTTAACATGCACAGCCTGAAAACAGCAGGAAGAGCTTTCAAAGACAGATGGAAATTATACCAAATAAAGTTATTATAAATAATTGCTGTTTTTATGCTTCTAGTGGGTTTGATATGAGAGGCAGTTATAAATGGAAGACCTATTGTTTAGAAGGCATTTGATGAAGACCTCATTTCATCAAAAGGGTTGAAAGCTTACAACTTGTAATACTAGAGGGAAATGGTCATTTTAGTTAGCTAAGTTTCTTAGCTAGTTTGTGTAGATATATATGAAACACTGGTACAGGAGATTTTGTTCACAGTTCTTGCATCTCAGTTATACATGTCTTAAAAGCAAACACAGGTGAACTTTTGCCTTTGGATTTTATGGACCATCTTTTCTTTCTGAAATTACCAGTGCCTAAAATATACTAGGAATGGACTAGACTGTGAAAATTAAGTATTTTCTTGATGTGTACTGAGGCTTGGGATTTGTTAGCTGCACAAAAGATCCCATTTTGCCTATATTTTTTTTCTCTCCTCTTTATAACTCTGTTTAATAAGTTTAAAGGAAAACATTCAGAACTGTCATGCTGTATCTTCATAGTATCTAATAACAAAGCTTCCACTTCTCAGGGAACCTGCTCTTTGCATCATGAGGGGTTTCCAAAATCTACTTCAGCAAAGGAAGAAACCTCAGGCTCTTCCCTCTTGTGGTAGAACATGGACTTTCTGAAGCACAGGAGAAAAAGCCACTTTATTAACTGGCTTTCAGAATGTTGCTTAGGCAAGACACAGTTTGTAATTGATGCGATATGAGGAATGGTTATTAAGATTTGAAATTGCACTCTGTATGGCATGGAGATCACCCCAAAAATGTGTTGGCTACCATTCTGAAAATCTTCATGCTTCAGAGATCAGCTATGCAACCTGGTGGATGGGAGCAGATTTCTGTCTAATGAAGCTCCATATTTTTCAGCAAGGTAATTAACCTGGAATAAACTGGCAGACAGGTGACTTTCTGGACAAGATACTAGACTAGGACTGAGGTAAAAGTGAATTTTTCACTGGATTTTCCATAGCCTTTTTTATTTCATTACTGTTCAGTTCTGGTCTTATGTTTTTATGCTGTGAAAAAAAAATCCATCTCCGTCCCCAAATTTACTTGGGAAAAGTAGGGAATAAATGAGGCCAGACATGCCACACTGATAGTACCTTGTCAGCACGTATCAGCACATTTGCTTCTGGGTATCTGCTAATTTTCATCCCATTTTCTTCACCTTCCTGAGTCAGCCCTGTGTCCAAAGGCCTGTGTCTCAGCCTTGTGCTTTGGGAGCTTTGCACAGCTGATAACATAACTCATCTGGTCAATTCTCCTAAGTCTATCCAGATTTTTAGTCATGCTTTGACCAACAGTGAGGGCAAAGTGATTTTAACTGGTAGGTGAACAATAAGAGATGTCAGCACTCAGCAGCATTTCTGATCCCAGAAACAATGCTGGTGATACAGGGACACTTTAGCTGATGTCTTTTTCTTGAATTACCTGCCATGGAGGGTAACAAAGGCAGACTTTCCAAATTTCACAGACAGAACAGGAATCTCAGTCACAGTCTATGTCCATATGTCTATGGATATACACACATATATACACACACACTCACATCTATACTGAACAAAGGTAACTGAATGAAAATCAGATATCCACAAAGTCCCCTTGTACTTAGATCATGTTTTCCACTGCCCTCAGTTGTGTTCTTGCCTGAGCTCACTGCCAAAAGCCTTTCATGCTGTACCCACTACAAGGAAGCAAAGAAGACAGCAGAAAGGCTCCTTGCTGTAAAGACACAAGAAGGTGACTGAGGAGAAATTGAATTTCAAATACTCACACGCACCCCATTCACCTCACAATGATTCTATGGTTCTATGAAGCCTAAGGTTACAGGCCCATTCTAAACTCCACTTTTTATGTACCACTGCACCCACATTGTTCAAGTTTCAGAAAGGGCACAAGGATACATTTCTCCTCTCTATCAGTGATGCTTCCATCTCAGCAAAGTCTTTAAATAAGAATCCTGTAATGAAATCCATTCTTTCTTCTTAGAGACCATGTTGCACATGATTAGTACAAAGGGATATGCAGCATGAAACATTAATTTCTATTTACCAGAAGAAACATCTTTGATCTTAAAATAAAGTTACATTTACTTTATTGAAAATAACATACAATATTTGCAGGGTACCCTCTCTCTTTTTTTTTTTTTTTAATACTGATCAACTTGCCTCTTTCCAGAAAGCAAACTGGATGCAACTTGAGACTATGCATGCATTCTAGAAGATCAATATTTAATAGTAATGTGTATAATAATCCATACATTTCATAGAGAAAAAGGAATAGGCTTATGACCTTGGCAGGACGGTATGATGCAGTCCTAATCCCAACTGAATCTGTTTGTGAGCAAATAGTTTTTTTCTGTATCACCATACTGCACCAGAGGCCTGTTAAATTATTTTCAAGCACCTCTCTCATTTCTTTCAAACTGATCACTCAGACCTTTCCTTGTTTTAAATGAGAAAAAATAAAGCCACAAAAAACCCCAATAGGATAGGGAAAAAAGAGCATATAATCCCTCCCAAAAAGTCTATTTTCAGCAACAAGAGAAAATATCCTGTCTTGTGACATCGATGGAATTCATGGAAGAGAGTATGGCTTTTCTTCTTTTTTAAGCAGGAAATGTATGAGAGAAGAACAATTCCCTAGGATTCCCACTTTTCTGAAGAGCTTCTTTCCTGACTCTTACCCTGCTTTCCTCTTGCCAACAGCCTTCTAACTCAAAGGTGCAATGCATATCTCTCTCCCTCTTTCATTTCTTTTTAGCCTTCAAAAATGAATTAATTCAATTTCCCTGAAGTCTATATAAAGACGTGGACTCCTTTAGATTCCTTTCACAGAAAATTTACTTAGGGGTTAGAAAAATCTTTCTTTTTACCAGAAGACTGAAAAATGACAAGCCATAGCTGACTGTCCTGGCATCCTGAGAGTTGTACATACAATCTGCAAAACAATTTCATGCTGTTCATTCCTTTGCTGCTTGTTTCAATCAGGTTTTGTCTGTTGGGTTGTTACACCTATACTTTTTGTTATATAATTATTTTCACTAACATAATGGGTTATGACTCCACACCTCTGTAATCCAAGAAATTAAATCCTGGCAACTTCAATCTAAATGTATTTCAGACCTTAGGTATTATTTTTAAACAATGGACTAACAATTTATATAGTCACAGTCAATTTTTGTGGCTAACCTATTTACTCTGCTATATGAAGTATATATTTCTTTTCAGCTTAAAGCCTCTCCACAACAATGTTATCTACTTTCAAAAACCACCGTGTTTGGCTACCAGTTCTCCCAGATTTAGATAAGTTATAATCAGATAAGGATATTGGAAGTTGCAGGTAACTAACATTTGTAGAGTGATTGGTCTTTATCCTAGTACTTTGGAGACAAAATTGATTTTCTTTATTCAGTATTATTGAGGGCAACCCTGGTTTCAGTTTGCTTTGTAGAAGAAAGCTTACCCTTCCTAGTTCTGAAAAGAAGCAATGAGGGTTTTTTTTTATTTATGGGAAATTCCCCGGGGAATGGGAGAAAATGTTTGCAAATTATAGTAGACAAAACCCACTGGAATTATTTGATGATTATAACGGGAAGTAATCTCTCAGTGACAAATAATGAGTTGAGTGGGAACAGATTGCTGCTCAGGGCAGTACTGGGGAAGAAGGTAGAGGAAGGACATGGTGGGGCCACACCTCAAATCCTGTGTCCAGTTCTGGGCCTCTCACTGCAAGAAGGACATTGAAGTGCTGAAGTGTGTCCAGAGAAGGGCAATGGAGCTGGGAAAGGGTCTGGAGTTCATCCTATAAGGAGTGGCTAGGGAGCTGGGAGTGCTCAGCCTGGAGAATAGGAGGGTCAGGGGAGGCCTTCTCACTCTCTACAACTGCCTGGAAGGAGGCTGTAGTGAAGTGGGGCTTGGCCTCCTCTGTCACGTCTCAGGTGGAAGGACAAGAGGAAATGGCCCTCAGTTGTGCCAGGGGAAGTTCAGATTAGATATCAGAAAAAAAAGGTTTCACTGAAAGTGTGATTAGTCTCTGGAATAATTTGCCCAGGGAGGTGGTGGAGTCACCGTCTCTGGAAGTGTTCAAGAGCTGTCTGGATGTAGCACCTGGGAATATGAATTAGGAGTGAATATGGTGGTGTTGGGCTGACAGACTAGATGATCTCTTCCAACCTTGATTACTCTGTGATTCTGTGAAAATAACATTTCTTATATGGATAGGAGATACAAGAAAAATCTGTAAGGTTCAAGTTGCTGCTTGGAGTGAAATCAGTATAGAAAGAAGATGTTTAGGTTTTAGCAGAAAACAGATCTGACTAGCTAAAATATCTGAGGAAAAACAGGTTTCAGTAGCAAGTCTGAGGCAAATACAATTTTTTTTTTTGCTATTATCCTAAGGTCATGGCTGGGACAGACATAGGGAGATATCAGAGAAAGAGGAGATTTCAAGTAATTTCAGACTTTTGAAGGATATGCTTTACAAGACACTAAGTATTGTTTCACTTAGCATCTGGGAACTTTTTCTTCATCTACTTCTGTATAGCTCCCAGAATAAAGACTCCCTAACCCCATGTAAAGCTTTTGGTCACTGTTGTATCAGAAACTGCAAAAGGAAATCAGATCCAAGCAGGTATGATACTAGCAACCACAACTGGATACTTGAGTTTACACTTGGGCCTTGTTTGTCCTTCCATGCCCTTTTCAGAATCCCTGAAACAACAAAAAATTTGTAATTAATCCATGGGTATATTTTCTTTCAGTTTCAAGAAGTAGTTAAAACAGCTGTATTTATTTATTTGAAATATCAACAGCATGGAATTTGAAGAAATTAACCTACTGAGAAAACTCAAAAAGAATAAAGGGTCCTTTGAAAGTACTGGTGTGCTTTGCTGTTAATTTTGCACAGCAGATCATGGGAATATTTTATTGGATATCCTCTCATTTTAAGAGATCAGAAGTTGGTAATACAGCTCAAGAGTTTTGAGTCCATAGGGCTTTTATCCTCCAATTAGAAATAGAAATCTAGCACTGAATTTACATACACTAAGAGCATTAGAAAGAATACCTCAGAAGCTAACTAGAAATTCAAAGGCATGGGATTCTGAAATGTATATTAAAGTAATGTTTAAGTTAGAGGTTAACTTAACTGGAGAGATACTGTGCAAAATTACTTGATGATTGTCAGTGAAGGGTCATTGTGAAAATGCAGTAAAATAATGAACATTGTATTACAAGTTTCTCCTTTTGTTTATTCACAATCAACACTTAATATCTTAAGTGAAAGCATGACAGATATTTATATCAGAAGTCACCAAAGTTCATCTGTTTTTAAACCAATTTTATTTAAATACTCTAGGATTTGCACTTTTTCTGCCTCAAGCACTGCCAAGCAAATTGGAGAAAATGCCCTATCAGCCAGGCTCGTTACTGTCTAGAAGACACACATCTAGCAAGATCCAAAATACCTTATTTTTCTTATGTAATTGGAGAAGATATTGCTTGCATTTTATTCTGAATGTCTGACTTGGTGGAACACAGGTGACGGTGACACAGGACTGAAGCCAACGCTGAGGGATGCATAGCTTGGTAAGGATAGACTATAAAAGGAAGAATAGAGATTTCGCAGTCCATAAATCCTGCAGGGCTGCAGAGAGTTGGTATTTACCTAAGAGAATACCTTGAAAGAAGTTGTGAAAGAAATGTAACAGCTGGGAGTGCAATTAATTGACAAACACTGTATGTTGTGAATATTAAAAATAAAATGCGTAGAAATAGAATTTTCTTCTAGCTATGTAGACAATAATATTTTTTAATATGTGAGCAGTGCTTTGTTTTCAGCATTTTTATAGTATAGTAATATTTTAGATTATTATTTTTACTTCTTTTTGCTGTTTTTAAACTCATTTATTTTGGCGTATAAGTGAATTGCATGAGGCTTCATTTTCTGAAGAGGTCTTTTAAAACAAGGATCCTTTCAGAGAAAACAGTGTCTCCCCTTTTGTTCTCTCCCAGAGCAAGATAATATTTTGTTACATCCTACAGTAATGCATTGAAGATGCAAAGGCACAGCCATTAGCATTATTAAAACTGATAACTGCAGCTGGTTTAGCTCCTTCTATTTAATATTTGTTTTGCTCCCTTTCTCTGACAGTGTAAGAATTTATTTGGTGTAGCATTGCCCTTAGCTCTTCCTATAAACAAAACCATATTCTTTCTGTGTTGGTGTGCTTAGGTCTTGCTAGTGATTTTTTTTTAAGCCACCAAGTGTTTTGGACCAATTTACACTTTGATGAAAATTTGAGGACAGGTGAAAAATTGGTGAACCAGGCTGGTTCACCACTGATGTAAAAAGTTACACAATCTAAAGAGAAATACATGGAGGTTTGAAGGATAAGGTGACAAAATACCTACTATATAAGTAATGTAAATTTTGTACCTGTAACATTACATGAGGCTTACTGACATTTTTTCTTTTGTTTTATATCCAATGATTTTTGTATCATTTCCACAGATTTACTTCAGTATAAATGATTTTATAATTTGGCTTTGAGAAGGATAGCAAAGAATGAATTAGCTTCAAACTGCCTTTCATTTCCCCTGTTACCCTAGCCCAGACTGGATACATAATCAGGATTAGAAGGGAGGGAGCAGTTAACCTTGAACATTTACAGCAGAAGTAGAATGGCAACAGAAGTATAAATTATTATTAAATGCCCTCTGGGGATATCAGACAGAACTCGTTACAGATAGCTTCTGCACCTGTAGCAGATACATGCAACAAATGCAAAACAGTTTCCATGCCAGCTCATTCCTAGTCAAACCAAGAGTTCACAAGATCCATAAATCATAGGTTCTGGATCTCTGCCACTTATTAGAAATGCAAAATTTATGCAAAAAAGAAGCACAGAAAGGATGATACAGAAAGTTTATTTCAGAGTGGTGCTATATTTACTTATTATCAGGAATGTATGATATCATGATATTTAAGCGACAAATGTTACTTAGCCAAGTATTGAAATAAATATTATAATACTAAGATTGAAATTAATTTCTAAAATGAAAAGATTTTTTTAATTAAAAACAATAACATCTGCCTGAAACACCTGAATACTAAAATCTGGACCAAAAGCAAGTTTATTCAATGACCTTTCAGTATTGCTAAATAAGAAAGGAAATATATTTTCAAAATGCAGGGACATTTTCTAAAGGCAACTTGAAAAGTTATCACATATCATATGCCAAATTGTCAATTCTGCATGGTGAAAACTTTTATATAAATGTTTAGAATTTTCTTTAAAAAACAAAAGACAGGATCACATCATAATCTAGAGGCAAAACTGAATGATAATACATGCCAAAAAATCAAGGATCCTGCACTTAAGAGCTTCTACCATTTTATGAAAAGAGTGATGCAAAAAGACAATTAGAGTGATCAAGAAGGTGAAATCATGATAGATTTCCAGCAATTGTCTTAAGAAGCTTTAAACATATATTTGAAGTAATCAAAACAGCATGTATTTAAAATTATTTTGTCATTCTCTTGGCCATTGGCACACTAAAAAACTAATTTTTCTCTTCTTAGAAGGTTTTCTGGTGAAACTCTTCTCTGTACACAGGCAATAGAGAAGTATTTCTTTCTTGAAACCTTAAAGTAATAATAAATAAAATAATGCTTTATGGACTACATGAGACTCAGTAAGAAATGAAGACTCTGAAGATATTTATCATTCCTAATGATTGTCTCATGCTGGGGCCTTTACAAGTCTGACAATAATAAACCTTTCCTTACACATCCTCGATCACTTATTTGTCTATACATATGGAATTTACAAACACATGCACAAAATTTACTAACATTAGAGGTAGTTACAGGCCAAACAACCTGCTAAATATCCAGAAATATAACCAAATAACCAGAACCAAAGTTCTGCACAGACAAGAAGATTAATCTTAGGCTACTAACTTGCGAATGAAGTGCTTTCTGTTCAGTTCAAAAATTGCTCTGCCATGGGCTAGAATCAATTAATAAACTGGAAGTAATAGCTTAAATTCTTGTGGCCTCAGTGATCTGCAGTAACTTACTTAGCCATGTGAGAATTCTGAATATATAGTTATTAATATTAATGTTTAACATTTTAAAGCTGTGAAATGTGCAGAACGGCAGTAACAACAGCCATGAAAGCACCTGGGACTGGCATAGTTGTTACCCTGAAAGTTTTCCAGGCTATGTTTGCTTATTCCAGCATGTACATCATGGCAGAGCAGGCAGGAGACAGGTAATACCACACACACTCCATAAACTGCCATAAACATAAAACACATAAACGTAAAACACATAAAAAGTGGATACAACAGTAGCATACCCTTGAGCAGAGTCACCCAGCCACAGCCTGGGCACAATTACTAATTGTGCAGCCAGCACCTACAAGAGGGAAGTGACCTTTCTCTTCTGTCTGGTACTTGTATGATCTTATCTGGATTACCATGTCCAGTTTTGGTCTTCTCATTACAGAAGCTCATTGTCATTCTGAAGTGAGTCTATGAAAAGGTGACTAAGATGGTCAAGGGGCTGGGGAACATGATGTATAAGGAGAGGTTGAAAGCTCAGCCTGCATAGCTTAGAGTAGAAAAAGTTAAGAAGAAACTTTGTGGCTGAATAAGACTACTTAATGGCACAGTACCAAGAAGATGGCAGCCAGACTTTTCTCAAAGATGGATGGTTTTGGCTGGTCTTGTGTTTCCCAAGTTGGAACACGGGAAGTTTTGAGTACTTATTAGCAATTTGTTTATCACAGGATAAAGACTGTGACAGGTAGCCCGGAGAAGTTATGGAAACACTGTGCTGTCCTTGGAGGTGTTCAATACTCCACTGCACATGGCCATGAACAACCTGATATTAAATGTAAGGTCTTGGTCTAGGTGATGTCTGGACATCTCTTTCAATATGAATTACAATTCTGTGATTCTACTGGTGAACTGATTCTGATTCTAATACCAAGAACATTATAAGGATTTACAAAGTTAAAAAGCTAAATAAATATCTTTCTCCTTTCTGGCATTTCCACGTGCAACCCTTCGAATACCCAGCAAAGTCCTGTCACATGCCCAGCATATTTTTCCTTTCTATTCCTATAGAAGCCTTGTGCTTTCTGTGTAACTGTTGTTCCCATCTCCTGGTTCAACTTCAAGAGTTCTGTATCTGTCAGTGAGTTCAGAATCCAGATAGTACATTTAAAGTCAAAATTCTGCTCAGAAATTTGCACTTGGAAAGCACTGCCAGTGCTCCACAACCTTCACTCCAGCAGATAGGAGCATCCTTCATTGTAAGCTGTGTGTTGTGGTGCCTCCACAATGACCATCTTCCCTTTGGCAAAAGTACAGCTCAGGGAACAGCAACACTTCAGTCCGAAGTGCCTGGGTCATAAAAACAAACTTCATTTAGCAACAAGCATTGAGGAAAAAAAGAAAATAACCTTCTCCTGCTGTGGAAAGTCTTCTGTATTTGTAACGGTGTTAGGCCTTTTGCTCCCCCACAGCATCTGATTTCAGAGGAATATCAACAGATAACATTCTACAGTAGGTCTATGAACACATACATCTTTCAAAACAGCTTTTGCTGGTGGTGACTTGTATATCAGCCCTGTGAGGTAACACAGACTGATTCATTATCCCTAACATACAGAATGCCCACTTCCACGTGGCAATACTTGTCTCTGTTTAATGGCAGGAAACCACCACTGGCAGGCATGGAACCTCAGAAGCTGAATAATTACGGGAACACAGAACGGCTCAGGTTGGAAGGGACCACAGGGTCCAATCTCCCTGTCCAAGCAGGACCGCCCAGGGCACAGCACTGCGTCCAGACGGCGCTTCAGTATCTCCATCACGGGAGACTCCACAGCCTTTCTGAGCAACCGCATAGGAAAGAAGTTCTTCCTCATGTTCAGGTGGAACTTCCTGTGCACCAGCTGTGTCCTACAGCCGGGCAGCAAGGAGCAGAACGCGGCTCCCTCTCGCCCGCCCTTCCCGCACTGCAGCTCCCTGAGGGCCCCAAGCTCCGCCGGCCCCGCGCGCCGCCCGCG
>NW_005054325.1:1213641-1310311 GCF_000277835.1 Geospiza fortis | reverse complement strand
TGCTCCCCGCGCCAGCCCCGCGCCCGCGGGTGCGGCCTTCGCTCGCCCGGCCCCGCCGCCCGCAACTCCGCGCAACTCGGGTCCCTGGGCAGGAGTTCATTGAGGAGAGGGATGCTCGCGGCGGGGGGCTTGTTTGGGCGTCCTTAGTAAATATGTTGTGAGCTAGTTGTTGGTTGCTAGCACGGACGCCATTCCTGAGTGTGGCCATTAAAATAGTTTCAAATTCCTTCAAAGATACACTATTGGGCTTAAACAATTTCGAGAAGACAGTTTAAAGATCTGCCATCAAATTGTTTCCAGCCAAAAATTGAATGTTGTTTTGCTTCCCATTATTTTGAATAATTTCTAGGTATGCTATTGTGAGCATGGAAAAACTCTGCTCCATAATTTTGGTATCTCCATTGGATAGCACTCTTACAGTGGATTATGTGATTGTACTTACTAATTACAGGTTTCTTTCCTCTTTTGGTTCTTGTAGAGCATTGTCTGTGGGTAGAAGCACTGGAGGGAGCAGTTGTAGGATATGAAGCAAATGGACTTGCTAAGAACAGAGTAGTTGGTGCTCTTTTCTAGTGCAAATACAGTGATAAATCTGTTTCATAATGAATAAAATGTAATAAATCTGTTTCATAATGAATTAAATGTATTTACTTCTTTGTCTGGATGCGATAACCAACAAAAAAGGTAGTTTAAAGCTGTGCAAAATAGGTTAGGCTTACATTATGTTGTCTTGATTCTTAAACTAGATAAAGGGTTTTTTTATGAACATTCACAAGTTTGTAGGACAGTCTGCCATAGTATTAGCCTTCCCCATCTCACTAATACTTGAATGTCTGACAACTTGTTGTAGGTTTGTCCTCTGTCCTGAGGTAGGGCAGTGTCATCATCATTAACACTATTCCTTAGAGGATTGAATCAGAGAATGCTCTCACTGAAATTTGCTTCTCTGTAGCAAATTGGGAATTGGGAATAAAGAGGAAGATTTGGTAGGCAAAAATTTAGTCCAGACTATCAAAGGTACTGGGAGTTCTGTTGTAGGTTAACCAGGAGTGTTGTGGTGATGCTGTGGATGGGATGGCTTGAGTCCATAAGTCAGATGGTTACACAGGTTAATTGAAGGTATGTGTGCAGGTGTCATTCTTTAGACAAACTGTTTAATTGTGGCTTTATACGCAGATTTGGCAAACTGTAGGAACTAGCAAGGAACTACAAACTCATTACAGATTTGCCTCTTGCCCTCTGTCTTTGATCAACATTGCCCTCCAAAGATTGTGGATTACATTCCTTCCAGTTTAGATGACATCTTTCAGAGTTAGAGTCTTTTATAATCTGTGTATTTAACATATTGTTCCTCCACAAAAGTGATTATCTATGTTTTTAGTTACTTTTGTGCAGCTTCTTGTAGGTATATAAAAGCTTTAAAAATTGACAGGCTCATTTATTGTTTCTTCATTTTTGATCACCTGATTAATGAATTGCTTATCTGAGCTCTGAGAATCAGAATACTTACACCAGCCTCTTCATTCACTTTATTGGTTTTATTTTTCTTAATGTGAGTTGAGTAAGTTGGTCATTCTCCTTCAAGAATATCTTACCTTGGATTTGTGAGAGCACCTCTGGAAAGTTTCCTATGGACCTGCAATAAAAACATGGGAACACTTGTGTGGAGTCTACCACAGCTGTCTTGTGTAGAGTCAAAGGGGAAATACAGCAGTGCAAATAGTGGAATTACAACTTGTAAGTCTTGTGGCTCTAAGCTTGTAATTGAACTACAGCTTCTATGTCTTTATGAATGATTCATCCTGCTTTTCTAATCTTTATCTTCAGCACAGACTCTGAAGAACCCTTGCATTCCTGTGGAAACTGCAGCAAAGGTCCTGATGTCAGATACTTATGAGAGTGTTGAAGTGAAGTAACTGAGGTCTCTGATATGCAGAAACCTATCATGTGCATGTATGCTTGAGGATTTTGCCTAAAAGGGTGTAATACATATCTTTGAAGATGTCTAGAAACAAACACCTATTAAAACATACTGGAGTTGGCATGTTGGGTTTAATCCAGTGCTGTTGTTTCTGGACCTTCAAGATTTTTTGACTTGGTGTGATTTATTTTGTCAGTGAAGGATTTACAGTATCTTGGAAGTCTTATACACACATCCTTAACTTTAGTGTGGTAGTGTTTTTAACTCCAGTTAATTGTCCTGCTGCTGTGCAACATCAGTTAATACAACTCATCAGTTGCTAACCTTTACTGGCCTTGCATCTAATTTGTAGAATGACTTCTTTTGCTTGAGCTAAGCAGTCTGTAGGAGTCTTTGCCCGTGTTGCTGTAGCTCGCTTTGCAGTGAGGACAAAGATTATCATACTCACTGTTTGTCACACTCACTGTTTGTCTGTAGTGCACATTGTGCTTTTGAGATTTATTTAGACAGACTGATAGTGCATATTTTAAAGCTGGAGTATGTTTTCTCGTACATACCTAAAGAAACTTCAATAATATGCACACTTCTGTATAAAATTGTAGCCAGCTAAGAATCATTAAATGTCCTGCAATGTACTTTATATATAAATAAACATGAGAAGATTATGTATTTTTATATATTCATACTGTATGTGTTAAGGCCTGTTAAAAATATTTAAAATACATATTAAATATTACCTATGGTTCAATGAACCCATGCATCCTGTTCTGCTTTTATTTCTGATGTTTAAGCAAAACTTGTTACTTTTGCAGTAGAAATTCAGTTTTTACATTTTCTCTCATCTTTCTCTACCTCAGATGGACAGAGAACTGTTCATGTGTTGCTGTTAACAGTCAGGGAAATCTATCTTGGAGGAAGAAGTTGTTCACCTTAAAATGAAATTGAAAAATCCTTGCTATTGTTTAGTATATCCAATTTGCGTAGTTGTAAAAAGGCTTGGGGGAAAAAACTGATTGGTTCAGCACTTGTTTCAGCACCTTGTACTTCAGCTTGAAGGTTATTATCTACAGGAAAATAATTGCTGCTTTTTGTTTACATGGTGAGGGAGAGAGAGGACCAGAGAACATTCAGGTTCACCTTAAATGTGCAGTGAGGCTTATTCTCATCTGTTTGACTTGTATTTGTCATCATCAACCACAGAGTAATCAACTACTGACCACAGGAGGGAAGTTGACTGTGCTGTCATGTGAGGTTGGCGGCAGGAAAACAAGAAGACTGGTGGAATTTTGAAGCTGATAAGGAACTAAACAGTAGTAAACTATCATTTAGCCATAAACAAAATACCTGGTTTATTCAGGTGTTCTATGCTTGCTGCTGTCAGTGCATGATTGTATTTGGCCTAATAGGGCTGAGGTAAGAGGTGTTGGGACTCCTGGGCTGGTACCAGAAAATCACGTCTTTCCAGCTCTCCCTTATGTGACATAAATTCACTTGCACTCCAGATATTCATAAAGGTGTCATGAAAGATACCCAGCCACTGGAAGGAAATGCCTTGGGTCCTCATTCATGGTGTGGGCCACAGCAGTGTATTTATGAATGGCACAACTGGATATATTAAGTGGTTGTTGTAGGGCAAGTTGTGGAACACATCAACTGCTGTTGCTTGTCTCCGCTGTTTGCCACTGATGGAGCAACTCTTTTTTGAGGCAACTGACTATACTGCTATTTTGGAGTTCTTTTATGTCATTAGCGAATAAGAAACTTGCACAAGAAGGAAAAACGAACCAAGTAATAGGATAATGTGTCTTTTGTGCAGGTAAATGTAGAATACTTGTTGTTTAACAATTTGTGAACTGTAGCTTATTTAATGTGAAGTATGTATAATAGAAAAAAATCTGTTCCTGACAAAAGGGAATGAAAGTCTGCAGAACTTAAGTTCAATGAAAATTCACATGGTTTGCTGATACTTACAAATCTCAAACCAGTTTTTGTAGTATGCAAAAAAAAATTTTTTTTGATGTAGTAATACTCTTCTAGTGCCTTTGATTTGAATGATAGCTATTCCCAGCGATCTTGTAGTCCTTATGGTTATGATTTCTCAGGGTGTTTGGTTAGGTTCCACATTGAAACACCAAAAAAGAGATAAAAATGTCAATAGATAATAGGGCAGGTACTGTAATGCTGTGGAATTTTTCATTTCTGACAGTCTGATATGAACTTTGTTAAAATACCTTTTTTTTCCTGCTGCCTTTCAGTTGTTTGTTAGAATTGTGTCCTTATTCTAAATGACAATGTGATTTTCACAGTCTAGATGTTATTCTTTGTATTCCAGTAGGTTTTGATATTTCATGTGTAATAACTAAGAATAATGTCTCCAAATAACAAAAAATATTATTTAGTGAGGCCATGTAACAATCAGAGCTTTTAGGACCTAACATCTCCTGTAGGCTGCTGTTCACAGAAACTTCATGACTTATATTGCTATAAGTGCAGGTCTGGAAATCCTTTCAAAATACTTGTTCATATACTTGTCCATACTTGTTCAACTCCCCCAAATATTAATACATATTAGTGGAGTTTACCCATTAAATGGGCTATATGCAGTGATATTTGGTACTTTGTACAGTTTTGTGAAATGCTGCTAGTTTGTATGAATCTCCTCCCCTGGGTATTTCTGAATGTTTAGAACAAAAGTTCTTACAGTATCTGGGCAGAGTTATACAGGTTTCAATTTCATCTTCTCCCCAACACACCTGTTAATTGAATGGCTTTACATATTTCATCCTGAAAATGAGCTTGAAAATTATGGATGAGGCTGAATGAATAACAATATTGGCATTAATTTGAATTTTAATATCGTTTCTGTGATAAAAAATTCCAAAGATGGAACTGAATTTACTTTTGAACATCTGTGTTTTAAAACTGCTTTTGCAAAGTGACAGTAACTTCTTCCAACATCTGTTGTTTGACCAGAAGCAATAACATGTTAAATCCAGAAACTATAAATATCTATGCTATGGTTTTGTTGTTTTGTTAGTGGGGTTTTTTGTTTGTTTGTTGGGGTTTTTTTTGTTTTGTTTTTTTGGTTTTTTTTTTTTTTTTTTTTTTGTAGAAATAGCATTGTTAATGCTATTCATTCTGCAACTCTGGACATGATCACAGAAACTCCTGGAAGTTAAGCAGCTGTGAGAGTGGATACTGCTTATTAATTCTCCATATGTGTACTGACACACCTGCACTTCCTTGTGGATAAAACTCCTAACGTCATCCTGGTTCTTGTGGTACTTCCTTTATTCTGTGACAAGCAAGCAGAAATGGCAGCAAAATGGATGCACAATTACTGATGAGTCTTCTGTCTCTGCAGGACAGAAATCTTTGCTGGAGGTAGCAACTCAAAGTGAGATGTGTCAGTAGTTACTGTGATGCCAAAAGCTGCAAATGTTGCAGGTTGCTCTGATACTTGCTAGAAATGTCATGAATCTTGAACAACTAAATATGGTATTCCTGGGAAGTGTTTCAGGCTACAGGTGCTGATATGTAGATGTTGTAGTGTATTGGGGATGAGAACACATTAAATTACACAGCTGTATGTTATGCTGATGTATTTGAATATATATATTCATTACAATACACCTCTGTCTTCTGTTTTCTCATAAGTAGGAAAGGATCAAATGCTGTATAAAGAAATCTCTAGAATAGTCCTTAGGAGAGTTGTCTGTACTTTCATGCCATTCTTGCAAAGTGGATCAATCATGTATATCCTTTGTTCTTTTCCAGGAGAGCTCTCACCCCTCCCTTTTTTATAGACTTGACCAGAAATTCAAAGTGTTTGTCTCTTTTTCATAAAAAAACATTCAACATTGATGTCACTGTCTTGCAGGGACATACTGCCCTTTGTTTATTAGCCTTTCCTGGATTGTGGTTTTGGACAGAGATTCATCCCTGTCATTTGGAACTATGTCACTTAGTGACTTTTAGGCTTAGTCTTAGATCCCATCTCTGCATTCTGATTCTTCCAACAAGGTTGTTTGTGTGGCAGCTTTGTACTTGGGATGCTGTATTTGTGTAACAGTGGTTGAGTTGGGTCTGTTTTCAAGATCTCAAGTTATGGAGAAACTAGTTCTCTAGTTTTTAGAAAAAGGAGTAGTTCATGTATTCCCATTCCTGGACTTTTTTGGGTTTGTTTTTTTTTTCCCCTGCTAAAGACTGTATTTATAGGTTAATCCTGCTGGTTGGGACTGACACCTTATTTAGGATAGGTGCAGATTCTGAAACTTCTGCCTGGAGCAAAGGTCCAAGGAGTTTGATGTATAAGTTTTGAAAAATAGTCTCACCATATGTGAATATTTTCAGACTTTTTATGCAGCGTGTGTTGCCATTGTTAGGTTCTGGGGCTTGTACTTCTCAGAGCAAAGTTTAATGATTTAATGATGCAGGTAACCATATGACATGCATATAAAGTTGTTCACATTAGCAACTGTAAAATAATTTTACAAACAATAAGACTTTCATTGGTGCCATATTTTATCTGCAGACACAAATTTAGATGACATATGAACCCTTAGGTGATTTTAGTAAAAAAGTGATTTTTAATTGCTGTTCTTTAATTTGACATTATGTAAACTGTGCATTTGGAAAATGTTGTCTTTATGTTTTTCTGTTCACTAGTAGTGGTCTTTCGTACCAAGATAGGTTTACAGAAAGTCATAATTTTTGGCACAGTTATTCTTACAGTAACTATCCTGATCTGAAGTGTTTTAATCATTGGGCAGAAAAAAAATTTGAGAACTTCAAACAACTATTACAGGTGTAACTATTGTTTGCATAAGCACAAGTGACTGCATGTTTAAGCTATTATTTTTGCATGCCTTCCTGGTTTGTACCTATAGTATCTAAATGCAGTGATTTGTATTGCTTGGGCAGGCATTTGGATTGCTAAGAAGAGGGAGAGAAAACAATTGATTGGGCTACAATGTCAATAACAATACCCAGTGACAGTGATAAAATGGCCCTGTTGTTCTGATCAATGACATACCCTACTAATTAAAAAAGGGTTCTGCTGAATGTAGATGATGTTTCCTGAGGTCCTACTGTGTACTTAGGTATTTCTGGTATCTATTTGTTAAATACAGAGACTCACTCATCTTGTCATGGGTTGAAAAAGATCTTGTGTTAAGGTATGCATAGCGCTTTGTAAGGTGAGCAAGGGGTAATAAAGATGGGTGCCTTTTATCATGGTGGCTCCATTACATGTCTCCTCAATTTGCTTCTTCTGTATGTTGTTCTAGTAAGAAAGTGTCATGTAGGAGAAAGAGAAGGCAAATAGCATTCAGAATATTTGATTTTTCTCTGGTGGAACCTGTTGTTTTGGTATCTGTTTAAAGCAATTTTTTAAAAGCTACTGATGAAAGGGAGCTGTTGTGGTAATAAGTTTCTATCATGCTTGTAAACCTTTATCTGAACAGATGTAAGGGGTTTTCCCTTAGTTCTGCAAGGCTGAAGATACGAGCTTTTGGTTTGTTTGGGGGTTTTTGTTTGTTTAGTTTGGTTTTTTGTTTGTTTGGTTTTGTGGTGGGATTTTTTGTTGTTGTTTCTTGGTTGGTTGGTTGGTTGTTGTTAAATTTTTTTGTAGTAGTAGTTCAACAATACTGCCTTGTGGTCTTCTGTATTATCTCTCTGTATCATTTGGGGCAGGGAGGCAATGATTTATTTGGTCTTATTGCAGAGTTTGGTCTTACTCATCTCGGTGACACAGTAATAAACTTGCCTGCATGCAGTAGAAGTACTTTTTCCTTATATTTTGTTGTTCAGTGGATAAACATGCACTATGGCAAGAATATTGTACTGTTTTTTAAAGATCCTGGATGTAAATGTTCTGCTCTACAAATATCCAGCATCCTTAAAAGCTGTTAGTATTAACTGTGGTTACTCCATAAAAATTTGTAGTAGCCGTATTTTGTGTGTCTGATTTTTTTTTTCAGGTCAGGACCTGTGTTCAGAGATTCCCAAGAAACACTGATTAGGATGTTATACTTGCATTAGAGGCACAGCTGAAGCTGAATACGAACATAGAGCAGCAAGTTCTAATCAATCTTAAAAACTTTAGAAATACCTTTTCTGTGTTTTTTGGGAAGAGGTCAAAGAAAATTCTTTAAATTTCATGCATTTAGCTGTAGAAGAGTTTTCTATTTTCAACTTCTCTTGTAATCTAGGAGCAGCATGATTGCTTTGTAGTTTAACAGAATTTACTGCTGTCTGAAGCATAGAGGTGTTTGAAATTAGAGGAAAAATGTAAATTTTAACTCTTAGAAATAAAGGGTAATATTTGAGGAAAATAATTATTTGTAACTTGATTTTTCTTGGGTAACTTTCTAGCAAAGCAATTTGTTTTATGGATACACTGGTTATTTGTTTAAGAAGGGTTACATGAAACTACATTGTTTAGTTATAAACATGGTTATGAATGAATGTGCCTTGCTAAATAAAATCTATGCAGCTGCAGTTTCCTGGGAATTTTTTCTTCATTAGAGGATGTGATCTGGACAGTTTTGTCAGTGATACAGGTAGTCTGCAGCAGTTGTTGATTTGGTGGTTCATCCTTTAAGAAACAAGTTTGCTCTTCATATGGAAATGCCTGTCACTTTCTTCATTTTTTTTCTACTGATGCTTCTCTACAATTTGGCAGATTCCTCCTTTATCCTCAGACTGGGAAAGTGTTCACATAGGTTGGAGGTAGAGCAGGATAGGGTATGAATGAGACAGATTGTGTAGGTTACTCTGTCCTGTGCCTGTGATGGGAAGCAGAGGGAGTCCTGTGGCAACCACTCAGCCAAATCACCAGCTCTCAGCAGGTGGAACATGGTCACAGCATTGGGTGGCAGTAGCTCAGCTAGTCTTTCTCAGCTTTTTTACTCAAGACTTTCTACTGCAGCCTCTCTTCCATGCTACTCTGCATCCCACAGCCATCTCCTGGGTCCAGTTCATGCATAGACTCATGACCATGCATTCCTTTTTCCTCCCTCACTAGGTTTCAGAAATACTGCTTTAAAACATCAGCTTTGTTTTCCTTCTTGTGAATGATCATCTATAGCAAAACTGATAGATGATGAGGAACAAATATTTATGCAGGATCTGACACAGTGCTTATATTCCTATCTGGGTCTTTTGATCAAGCAGATAAAACAACCCTCTTCATAAATACTGCTTCTACATTTGTTGAGTGAGTAAAACCAGAAAAGCATGCAGTCACAATTGCCCTGTGTCTTGCACCTTCCTGCTGCACCCTTGGATATTGCTCCTTTAGAGTAATGGAAAGCTGGCAGAAAACATAGAAATTATTATGGACCTGAATAGGTAGCCAAGTTAGATTTAAATAACTTAAAATGTCTTCCATTACCTGCTATGGTACCTATGAAACTGCATCTGCATCTGCTCTGGCAAACAGCTATCAAAGTGGAATGACGTAGGTACATGTGACTTGAGGCATCATTTTCACAGCAGATATTTATATCAAAATTTCAATTAAAAGTATTTATTGTACGTGACTTTCAGTTAAATCTGTTCAATGAGATTTCTAATAGTAGTCAGATTTTGTGGAAAGTTGTTTAATATTAATGTTCCTTTTTTCTTAGGAAACCATATTTTGTCAAGATAGTTTTCTTCATACCTGATTTAGTAGCAGTCGTGCTGAGAGTTTTGATGTCTCCACTCTGGCTTCTTTATTCATGTTGCTTTCAGTGCTTCCCTGTTTTAATACAAGTTTCTAGGATTATACTTAATTGATTTGTCACTCAAGGAAAATCAGCACTTCAAGCAATTAAGTTCAGCAAAATACTAGGTAACAAAGACACAAAGATTTTTGTTCTCATCCTAGTTATGAAAAATCCATTATTCATTATCTTACTGTTTTTAAATACTGAAGTACAATTTTCCAACACAATAGCAAAATTGCTTTTGAAACAGAATAAATTGCTTGCCAGTTCACAGGCTGTATTTTGAAGTCAGGCTTACCAAACATGATGGTGCTTATGCTCATTATCTCCACTACTTGGTGAAGCTCCATATTTGAAAGTGCAAACGTAGATACCAATTGTAGGAAAAAAAAAAACCCTTGTCTTTAATATAATGGTAAATAAATCTTTAAGAAATTATGATTAGAAGATCAATGTATTCTGCGAATATTACCACATTTACAAAATAGATTTTAACATTAAGCATATCTGTGAATTTTTCTCCATCAAATCTCTCCCATGATTCTCTTGCATTAATGTGTTTCTTCATGAAAGATTTTACCCTGTTTACTGTGTTACTGTTGTTTATAAGAGATACTGTTTTCCAAATTAGACACTTGTTAACTTTGTAGAGAAGTAAAAGGGATGTGTTACTTTGTGATATCTTGTACTCTCAATTTCAGCTGTCAGACTGTGATCTCACTGGGTGGTGTTAAAATACATTAATAATTAGATGTCCAAGAGCAAAACACAATGCAACATAAAGCTCTCTATTAAAACCATGATAATGTAATTTACAAATTTAATTAGAAAATATTGTAAAAGCATTGGACAGGAGTATGTCTAAACACAGGCCTGTCTTATTGGAAGTCTAAGAATAAAGTAATATCTTGAGTTTTTACTACGCAGTAGTTTTATTACCTAGTGTTGATCTAGTCTGAGAGAAATCAATGTAATTTGGTATAATATGGATCTTAACCTGTAATAACTGCTGTGTTTTGTGAAGAGAATTTTTTGTATAATGTTTTTCCTTAATGTCCATTAATAATAATAAGAGAAAATATATTTCCAGATTGTCATATTAAGCTAAACAACAGATACCGCTTTTTGCAAACATCATTGTGAAGACCAAGTTTTCTCATGTTTGTTTTAAACTTTTTTTTTTTAAGTCTATGCTCTTAGCAATAATTTCGAAAGCATTTTCCATACCATATTTTCACGTAACTTTCTGGAAACTCCTAACTTTTAATATTAGCACAGTTTATTTTAGTGTGAGACTTTGGTTGTGTTTTCTGCAGTGTGGCAGTGCTTTTACACCGTTTGAAACATTGATGAAGCTTTCTTGTCACAAAGCCTAATGTACTAAAGGCTCCAATACTCAGTTGACTTGCAATGGGGTACAGGAGATGTTTGTTTATTATTACTGCTAGTTATGCAATATTTTCTAATGTGGTCTGAACACATCCCTTAATGGTGCTCCATGCCAAGTGATTCCAAGGCAGTGCAGAAATCAGGGCATCACCTGCCAAAGAAAAGAGGGAGTGTCTAACTCAAGACTTGTTACACAATAGTGGGTTTAGGGCTTTTTGTTCCCTTTCCCTATTAGAGTTTACTTCTTAACTGTGTTGATACCAATTTATTATATAGCCAGTGTAAAGTATGTGGTGTACCTTTCCAATAGAAATCTAATATTCAGTCTCTTGCTTCCCTCCGTCCCTTTCCTGGCATCCAAAAAAGTTAGTAACTGCTTTAATATATATTCTTGTATACAATAAGGCTCAACATAGAAAATCTAGGGAGAATGGAAATGGTTTCAGGTTTTTGTATTAAATATATAGTGAGTTGAAAAAAATGCAAGCCTTTTCATGCTTACCCCTTGTGTTTGTAATATTGCCTTAAAAAAAAAAAAGACTGTATTTGACTCAATACTGTTCAGGGTGTTGCTCTGTCAACAGAACTCCCTCCTGCTCAAGCATGGCCACCTACAGCTGCTTGCTCAGGATCATGTCCAGACAGGTTTTAAATGTCTCAGAGCATGGAGATGCCACAATCTCCCTGGACAGTTCATGCCTGTGCTCAGTCATCCTCAAGTTAGAAGTGTTTCCTGATGTTGAGGTGGCACCTTCTGTGTTTCAGTTTGAGCCCATTGCCTCTAGTCCTGTGACTCGGCACCACTGAAGACAGCCTGGCTCATTCATCTTTGCAACCTCCCTTCAGGTTCATAGACATTAATAAGATCTTGCTTGTGCCTTGTCTTTTCCAGGCTGAGAGAAGACAAGGCACCTCTCTCATTCTTTCCTTGTAGGAGTGATGCTTCAGTCCTTTCATCATCCTCATGGCCCTTCATTGGACTCTTTTCAGCATGGCCACGTCTCTTCCCCTCAGCTCAGCACTTTCCCTCAGTGCTGAGCTGAGGGGAAGAATTTCCTCCCTTGATGTGCTGGCAACACTTTGCCTGATGCAGCCCGGTACCTGTCTTTGCAGCGAGGGCACAGTGCTGCCATCCACCAGGATCCCCAAATTCTTTGCTGCCGGGCTCCTTCCCTGGACTAGCCCCCAGCATGTAGTGATAAGTGAGGTTGTTCAGGTGAAGAATTTTGTAATTCTTGCTGGGCTTCCTGAGGTTCTGATCAACCTGTTTCTCCAACCACTCACATTTGCACTGGATAGTGGCATGTTCATCTGGCCTGTTGTCATTCCTTCCAGTTTTGTGTCATCTGCAAACTTGCTGAGGGTGTATTTTTCCCCATCTTCCACATCATCAATGAAGATGTTAAACAAAACTAAGCCAGTATGGATCTCTGGGGTACACTGACCTAGTATACTGACCTCCAACTAGACATTGTGCCACTGACCACCCTCTGGACCTGGCCATTACAACAGAATTCAATCCATCTCACTGTTTGCTCATCCAGCTACTGCAGCAGCAGCTTGCCTACAAGAATTTTATAGGAGACAGTGTCTAAGACCTTAGTGAAGTCCAAGCAGACACTATCCACTGCTCTTCCCTCATCTACCAGGTCAGCTATTCAATCTTAGGGGTTTATCAGGTTGGTCAAGTAGGACTTCCCTTTGGTGAAGCCATGCTGACTACTCCTCATAATTTTCTAAATCTTTTTTGGAAAAGATTTCCAAAGATGAGCCACTCTTCCAGGGATTGTGATGAGACTGAAAGCTAAGGGCAGGTTCCCTGGGTCCTCCTTCTTGAAAAGGAGGAGTGGCATTTGCTTTCCTCCAATCTTTAGTCACTTACCCAACTGACATGATTTATCCAAGATTATTGGAAGTGACTTTGCAATGATGTCTGACAAGTTCCTCAGCACTTGTGGGTGCATCCCATCAGGGCCCAAAAGCTTTTTTATATTTTTACATGCAAATATATATAATGGAATAATACTAATATATAATACATATTTTATTCTATATTATAATTATTTTATTATATATGCAATATTACACTATATAAAAGAAAAAAATATATATTTATATATATTAGTATTCAGTTTGCTTAACTCACCTTCCTTGCTTTAGGCTTTTTTCCTGTTCTCTGAGACCTGGGACTCCTGAAAGTCAGTATTGCTAATCAAGACTGAAGCAAAGGCATCCAGTACCTCAGCCTTTTCCACGTCCTGTGTAACTATATCCCCTGTGCTATTCAATGACATCCCATTTTCCCTAGTCTTCCTTATCTCACCTATGTACTTAAAACTTCTTGTCTCTGACTTCCCTGGCTGGATTCAATTACATTTGGCTATAGCTGTCCTAGCTTTGTCCTTGGACACTTGGACAATGTTTTTGTATTTCCCCAGGTTACCTGGGGAAATACAAAACTACTCTCTGTGCACTTCTGTTTTGTGCCCGGGTTTGAACAGCTCCTTGTTTGTCCAGTCAGAGCCATCCCATTGGATGGGAATCTCTTGAATTTGGAGTAGGTGATCCTTGAGTACTAGCCAGCTTTTTTGGGTCCCTCTTGTCCCCAAGACCTTATTCCATGGGACTCTTTCAAGCACTTCTTGGAAAGGCTGAATCCATTCTGAATTCCAGGGTTATGAGCTGCTTGCTACCTTCCCCCCTGCTCTCAGGGCCTTGAACTTCACCATTTTATGGTCACTGCAGTCAAGGCTGTGTTGACCTTCCCATCCCCAGTGAGTCCCTCCTTGCTTGGTGAGTATGAAGTTCAGCGTGACATCTTGTCTCATGGGCCTCCTCCAGAGTAATTAGAAGAGGAAGCTGTTGTCAAAGTGCTGCAGGTCCCTCCAGGATTGCCTATGTCCTTTTGTGTTGTTCCTCCAGCAGATACAAGGGTGGTAGAGGTTCACCATGAAGACCAGGGCTTGAGAATGTGAAGCTGCTCTGCTCTGTCTGTAAAGGGCCTCACCTGCATGCATTTCCTGTTCAGGTGGTCTCTAGCAGACACCTACTAAAATGTTGCCTTTACCTGTTCTCTCTTTGTTCTTAATCCAGAAGCTCTTGGTTGCCTCCTCGTCCATCCCTAGGCAGAGCATCATGCACTCCATCTGCTCAGTCACATACTGGGAATGAATTTCTAGTTTTGTTAATTACTATTTTTAAATGGTTTGGGATTAGCTTGCTGGGGAGAAAATGAGACCGTCCTGGGATTCACCTTGTAAGAGATGACTTTAAATACAGTTTCATAAAAATTAAACTTCCTAATTCTGAGTAACAGTGCATCTTCTTTCAATCATCCTCCCTAAGGTATAAAAGTATGGAGTAAGTTAGGAGTAAGTTAGTCAATTTACATTCACTTAGAGGAATTTTCTTACTGAATATTCCAGTGTTTTGTCTTAGCTTAAAAAGCATTCCACTTGTGTAAAATTGAGATAATGGGTAATAGTTTCTGGGGAGGAAAGGACCATTGTTAGTCCAATGTTTCCCTGGGTTTGATGCCTTAAGTTTTACCTGCCATATGTTCCAGATTCTGTGCTGCATTAGTATATAACTCTGAATTTCATATAAAATGTTAGCAAGTTCTCTTCACAGTTTAGTTAGACAAAAGAATCCTTTTCCAGCCCAGGAACCAAGGATACCATTGCAGCTTCAGGCCCAAAAAGTGTAAACAACAGTGAATTGAGGAGCATGGGAGGATGGGACTTCATAACCTGAAGCTGTAACTGGGCAATTAACTCCAATATGTAAATGGACCAAAACTTATAAAAGTGTGAAAACATGTGACCTGTCATCAATGGTGGATGTAGCCTTGGCTAGGCTCTTGTACAGCCCAAGGTGTATCCTTTGAAGGCCTTTTTAATAAATACCTACTTTATTCCCTTAACACTGTCTAGCCTCTGTTCTAGATAGCCTCTCAAGGCATCAGATCCCACAGGCAAATCTTCTTGGCTCACTGAATGTTTTTGTATAGAATTATAAGAATTAAACTATAATGTTTTCATAATTAAAACCAAGATTCTGATGAGTGGTGTAGAAAGTGAGGCTCAAAGTCCTGCACACACAAAATACGTCAGGAAAGCAGGTTGAAAAAGCACAGTGGAAATAAAAAGTTCGTACTTCCATGAAAACTCAGTCACTTGTGTCTGCTATAAGCTTTGCAAAGTAACTTCTACCTAACAAAATCTTACAAAGAATCCTTTGAAAAGTAGGAAGTTGCAACTTTGTATGCACATATTATATAAAAATTAAGAATTTCCCTAGAATTATTTATACTATGATTGACAATGATTGCAGGCTTTCTGCTGTATTACACAATTTTAACTAAAATCTTGATAATGTGTTAACAAAAATGCATGAGATACTTAGATGAAAATATCTCCCTAATGAAATTCCATAAAGCAAAAATTAACTTGGTTATTTTAGGAAATTCCCAGTAATAAAAAGTGATGTACTGGCTATTTATGTAGTGCTTTTATCTCATTTTGCCAGGTATCAAGTGGAAGATGAGTCCTCTCATTTGGATGAAATGCCACTAATGATGTCAGAAGAAGGCTTTGAAAATGATGAGAGTGATTACCATACTTTACCAAGAGCCAGAATTTCTCAGAGAAGAAGAGGCTTAGAATGGTTTATCTGCGGTGGCTGGAAGTTCCTTTGCACTAGGTTTGTCACACACTACTACTTCTAATTAAAGTTTTTAAAAAAATTAAATAAATGCTAACTTTGTATTGTGCGATATGTGCAGAGTGTGGAACACAGAATAATTTGCTTGTCGTGAATTTTATTTTTTGCCTGCATTTTCCTTACAAGGACACTGCCAGCTGTTAAAAGCAGTTCTGAAGACCTGATGATGATTGTTGTGCTTCTCCTGTCTGCCTTGCTGACTTGCAAGAGGGATCATGAGCTAAACTTGTATTAATCTGAGGTCCATAATTTAGCATGTAATCCTGGTTCTCACTTCACTCAAAGCTACATTAGGGTAGAGGGGTTAAATTTTTCACTTTTGCGGATATTAGTGCATTAAGTTTACAATAGATATAAATTTATTGATGTTGCTGTAAGGAAAAAGCAAATTCACCAACTAATGATTAGTCAACCCTTCAACTTTAATGGTTAAAATATAAATTTAACTGATGGTCTTGGAGTGAATTACAACTGGAATTAACTCTTGTGGTTTGGTTCTTTCTTAAAACTTTATGTGCCAAACTCTGCTGTATGCAAATATCTTGGAATATTAATTTTCCAATGAATTTTTAACAAAACTTCTAAGTAGTGAAACTGCTGTTAGGATTATTAAGGATCTTCCATTTTCTGTAATTTGGAGTGATAAAATCTGACAATGAGTAAAGTGAAGTGAGTGAAACATTTTTAGGGAATTTAAATGGCAAATGTTTCTTTGGCAGATGTTTTTAGAACAGATTTAGAGAGAAGTCTTCTCAGCTGGTTTTCATGGTGCATTAAGAGGCCTGTTGTTTTACCTAAGCAAAGCTGTGTTTGTACACTTTCAGTTTTTTGAAATAATTGTTAGAAAGCTTTAAAAAACATGATCTGTGTTGATTTCTGTTTTATATAATGATTTAACAAAACCTCATGGTTTATTAATTTTATTACAGGTGTTAAGTGTTTGGAAGGTAGAAGGAAGGAAGGTAGAAAAAGTTTACAGAAGTAGTGTTTGTATATGTTAATGGGTTTTGGAAGCAGTGTTTCTGGTACAGACCTATGTTTTAGCTGTTAAAAACATTTATAAGTATTTAAAGAAGTTGTTAATCTTTTGGACATGTCTTAAAGTTTAGATACTTTTCAAACAATATACTTTTATGTGAGTTCAGCTCTGTAAGTAGTAGTGGTTATTCGTTACTGTGGTTATATTGCTGTAAGTTTGATGAAGGCAGGCGGAGCAGTAAAGACTTCACCCTGACATGGAATTTACAGTGTTTGGATAGAGACAGGCAATTGCAAGGTGAGTTTATGTTGGAATTAATTAAAAATTGTAAGAGAATGTCACCAGAAATGGTCATTAGTGCTGAAGATTGCAAAATTTCATGCTCCTGCTTGCTTTTTAAAATTGAGAGGTACATCTTAGCTTTCAAGCCTAGAAAGTTTCAAACCTGTTCTTTAAATTACTTGAGTCATACTTATGATGGATTTTTGAGAAGGAAAAGAGAAAGGAAATTGCACGATGGATTCTTTTTTTCTCTTTGTTTTTTTTTTTTTTGCTATGCTCTGTACATACTTTGCTGCTAATATAGATGTGTGAAAAGGAAAGTCTTCACTAAGAGGCTTTAGGGGAGTATGACTTCTGCTTTGCTGATTTCCTCAACTAAATTTGGACACAGTAAAGAGTCCATTTGGTCTTGCATTTATACCTGCAGGCATTTTAATCACATTAGTGTTCTCTAAAATAGAACATCATAGCAGATAATTTTCCTTTTTCATGGAAAAAATAATGAAAAAATGAGCATCAGATTCTAGCAGAAGCTTGAAATTTCAGTTGGATATTAGGAGACAGAGGATACTCCCATAGGAAAACTGCAGATGCCTGCTTAATGAAGTAGGGAAAAAGATGTGGAAGGGAGGTGAATCCTATGGTATCTTATTTACTGGTCCAGTTAGGCTGGATAGAAACCTCCTCTTGAGTAAGAATTTCTGAGTGTCGTTGTAGTAGGGAGATTTCATCTGGGCTGAGAGCATTGCTGAGGCTTTGTAATTGATAAAAATCAGGGATGTGCAATTGGTGTAAGTTACTCTTTCTGATGGTTTCTCATTATGATAGCACTTTACAAATTTTTACTGGGGCCCACAAAATAGTTGAGTTTTTGAAATGCCAATTTGCAGTTGATAAAGTTACCTAGAATCATACCAAAAATCATGCAGGAAACTTGGAAGCTACTGCATTGCCACACCTGCAGTATTTACTTTGTGTAGTAGAATTAATTACAGTGTTTTTATGTGGTGTGAAGTATTGGTTTGAGATACAATTGTGTGTTGATGCCTTCACACTTGAAATGGAGAGGATCATGTTAGAAAACAATTTTTGTGTTAGTGTATTCATGTTTAAGAAACAACTGAAACTTTTTCCAGAAGAAAAACAGGGTTCTTTTAAGTGTAATGTAAGATTAAAGCAGTCTGAGACCTGTTCGGTTAATCAGAACTTAAATTTTCACCCTATTTTTATGGAAATCAGTACCTCATACCTGCATCTGGGTGAGGGTGAAATCTCTGCTTCAACATCTAGAATTTCTTTTTGTGCTTTAAATGAAATTGTAGATTTCTCAAAGCTGTGACAGAAAGATGAACACAATAAAAGACTAGGCATTATTCTGAAGCCAAGCTCAGGGGGCCCCGATTTCTTTTGGATTCTCCATGAGTGTTTGTGTTCAAAATCACTTTACATGTTGCAAACAAACAAAAACCCCCATACTCAGTAGGGGTTTTGGTCTGTCTTGCATTGTTAGGATTAATCTCATTTTTGTGAGAGGAAGTTTTCCATCTCTTACTTTGCAGCTTTAGAATTTTATATTCTATAGATTTTTGTTGCTACATCACAAACTGTTACTCTTTAGTCTAAAAAGTTTCACCAGCTTTGCAGAAGCAAATATGGAAGGTTTGACAAAGTTCTGTGTACTTGAAAAATGATTTTGTAAAAATCTTTTCTACAGCTTTTAACTTCAGTTTAAACAATAGACTTGTTGATCAGATCTGAATGGTGTGAACTTTATTTGCAAATCTTCAGCTCTTTAAGGAGTTTTTCCATTTGCAAGAAAAACATAATTAAAGCAAATGTTGTCTTTGATTTTGAACAAACTGGAGACTTAATTCAACCAATATAACTTTTAACTTCAGAAACTGCTTATTTCTTGCTTTCATAGCACAGTTAAAAGAAAAACTTTGTGATATAGCAGCTGTTTTGTGGTTGTAATCATTTCCCCTTTAACTTACAAATTCTCTTCAAGCTTGTGAAATTATAATGCACATAGATCAATACTCTGGAGTTCTTTGGGCTGGATTGATTTCTTTCTCATGAGATTTACATTCCACTTGTTATCAAAAAACACTTTGTCCCTATGAAAGTGGTGCCATTGAATGGCATTTCCATATGAAGTGAAGGGGATATCAAATGCTCGGATTAATTTGGGCTCTAAGATGGCCTGTACGCTTTCAATTAATCTGCAACGCATTTGTTATGCAGAAGCATGGGAAAATGCTGATCTTTTGAGAATGACATGACCACTGTGTTGCTTTTGGCCTGATTACTGAAGCTACCTGTTGAGTACAATAATTACAGTATGTTTTCTTTGCAGAACTAGTTTCTGCTACTTAAAACCTAATAAGGAAAAGCTGACCCTTGCAGACAATATAGAGCTTTTATATTATCTTTCCATTCTGATGAAAATGCTGTTTTGTGAAAGATACTGGCAGTTAAGCTTGTAGGATAAAAGTAATGAAAAAAGAGGGAAAAAAAAGCCTTTATTATTAGAGCTGCAGAGTCAGTTGAGACTTTTACTTTAGCTTTTGACTTGTAGAGATACGCTCTATTTATGAAAAAGTTAAGGGTTCTTATCTAACAATTACTTCAGGTTTTGGTTTGTTGGTAGTGAGTCTTTTTGGTTGGTGGGTTTTTGTTGCTGTTTTTAGTTTTAATATGGTATTGGTAAATAATATGAAGACAGTGGTTATTGTTCCTCCACATTAAAATAATACATTAGAAAGCAGGTTAGTAAAATGCTATTTAATAGATATGCCTTGAAGTTCTTTTGTAAATTTGGTTATTTTTCATACATACAGTCTGTTATGTTGATACAGACAACGCAGCTTGCAACTAGCTTAAGGAAAATACTTTCTTTGCATGTGTTGCATTTTCTAGGCAAGGCCATTTGAAATACAGACTTAAATCTGTAAACAAAGATGCACTTTATATTTTTTTATTGCTGAATCCCTAGCATTATATGTGGTTTTACATAAGAGTTCAGAAAAATCTGAAGTGTGTATCAATCATGCTGCATGTTATGTTATGTTTCTAGGCTATTTGAAGCTCTGAGAATGCTACTCTCATTTATCATACAAATTTACTGGGTACAGAAAGCCCTTGAAAGGGTTTATACCCTTGCTCAAAAAACTGTTCTGTATTGGAGAATGTTAATTCAAGAACAGATTAGAAATGTGTTGGATGGTGATAATCTGAGTTACAAAAAATTTGGGTAGACTTCATAGGTGTTAAATTTTTTAATTAATATAAATTGATTAGGAATTCTGAGGCCAGCATGTCCACCTTGTATTCTTTCTGTGATAAAGCAGTAATTGCTGCTGAGACTGTAAATAGCAGAATCTAACTTATTTCTATTTCTATGGTAGTAAAGGTCATCTGAACCATGACAATATTGATTTGGGCATAACCTGTAATATTTTCATCGTCTGTGACTTCTCACATCTGAAAACTTGACTGTTAGCTCTGTGTCAGTCAAACCTTTTATCAAAGGTATTGCAGTTGTTTCCAAGTCAGACATGACTCTTGTGTTTGTACTTTTTGGCATTTGCTAAACTGATGGTCATGATGGTGTCTGTTGACCCATAGCAAAATAAGTTTCAAGGAGGGGAGACTCTGTGGGAAGGAGGGCAGTGTAATTATGTTGCTTTAGGTGAATGTTTAATTTTAGCAGTAAAGTCCTCAGTGTCTGAGGAAATGATTCTACAAAAGAGACTGTGCCTAATCCAGTATTCCATCTGTTTGCAGTTCAAATTCATAAACTGATTGGACAATGCTGGATTTCAAAGATTGTCAGGGAATTTCTGTCTACAGGACTGTAGGCAGATCTGTCATGCTAGTTCACTTTCTTCAGGGAAAAGTTATTTTCCTTGAAATTTTTTTCCTACAGATCTGTCCTCACGCTTCTCACTATATAGCTAATCTGTGTCTTCTGTCTCCACATCCCTGCCCTGGAAACTAAGTTTAAAGCTTTAATGCCATGAGCAGTTTTATCAAGTTGGCACTGAGTGGAATCATTCTGCCTTCTGCTGCAAACATACCACCTGTGTTGTTTCAACTATTTTAACATTATTTTAGATTTTTAAAATTTGGAGATGGATAAAACTGAGAATTATCCCCTTTTATTCTTCATTAGTTTACAGCTGGATTGATTTGCAGGCCTAGTTTTCCCATGCAGTTGCTTGAATATTTGTGCCAGCACAAGAGAAGGAGCAAGAATCCACACCTTTGTTATGGGGGGAGGGAAGTACTGGACATTTCGGCAGCAGCAGGATCTGTTCACAGCCATTAAACTGATTGTGGAATCATGAAAAGGAAAGACTGCTGTTTCTTTTGCTTTAAAGACAAGTTTAAGAAATAATATTTCTCGTTTGTATGTTACTAAATAACAGGGCTGAATTTTGAAAGTTGAATTAACACTGTTACAATTTTTGTGATAGAATAATTCTTTGTCACTATTTTAAAGTGACTGGGAGAAGCTGATGATAGGACACCTAATTTTTGTAGCAAAAATAAAATGCATGTTGATGTCTATCCCATAGTGAGAGTTTTGGGGAAAAAATCTTAAGAATCCAGGAGAAAATCTTAAGAGTCCAGCATTTAAAATTGAAGTATTTTAAAGGTCAGCTTGTGAGTATTGATGTAGTGGTATTTCCATAACAAAGTTATTGTTGCTGTGAATAACTTTGCTATTGGCATAACCTTTAATTTTCCTTAAAAAGAACCAACAACTTTGAATTCCATTCTTTGGCAAAATTAATTTGTAATAAGCATGGGATTATGTAGACTACATGCAAGAACACTTTAATAGGCATTGTGGCAACGTAAGCTAACTATCAGCCTTCCTTCCCTGCAGTATTTTTTGTGTTTCATGATTCTGTAATTGTGAATAAACAGACTAGGAAGGGACCTTAAGAGGTTTCCAGCTGATTCCTTGCCTGTGCAGAATGAATTATATCTATCACTGATGTCTGATCTAGCCACATCTTAGAGATCTGCAGAAATTCCAGCCTCCTTGTCTCCTCCACTCCTGTCATTAAAAGAGTTTACTCAATATCTGTCCATGTTGTGCCCACCCTGCTTATTGATTTGCTACAATTGAAGGTCTGTCATTAGTTAATGATGATGGACCTAGAGAATAATGGTCCCTTTCCTCTTTGCGACAGGTTCTTACACACTTGAAACCATATTAGGTCCACACTCAGCCTTCTGTGAACAGCTCTGTTTCTTTGGTGTGTCTAGTAGTCAGCCTGCCCTGCTTTCTAGACCTGTAATTGTTTTCTTGCTCTTGTGTGTGGTCTCTGTTTTCCCAGTAGGCCTGTTTGTTGAAATTTGGTATTCAGAATGGTCCTGTAAGCCAACTGAGATCATGCTAGCACTAACTGAGAGAAAGGAATAGATTCATGGCTTGCTACAAGCATTCTTGTCCACACTGAACAGATTTGCACGTGTATAACATTCCTATGCAGTAACTGAGCTGCCACCTGGTTTTGGAGCATTTCCTGGTTCTATGTTTGTATGGTTGGTTACTTCTCTGTAAACTGTGTTGCACTTATACCTGTTCAACTGCATTCTATTCTTCCAGATAGTTTTTTAGTTTTTCTGATCTATCAAGACACCCTTGAACTCGGATCTGCTCTTTGCATCTACCCCTCTCTCTTCTAGTTTTTTTGTGGTCTGAGAAATGGAATATTCAACAGTCAATTACCCAGTAAGTTCTAAATAAAGCTTTAGAGACCTTCACTGAAATTACTTTGGTTTTATGTAAGCTACTCTGCAATTTTGATTTTTCCAACTGCATCAGTTCCAAGAATATGTTCCTTTACTTTTCTTATGCTAAATGTCTTGACAGTTAAATTTTATTAGAGACATAGAATCATAGAATGATATCAGTTGAAAGAAACCTTTAAAGATCATCTAATCCAACCTCCCTGGCATGGGCACAGGCATCTCTCACTGGATGAGAGTGCTCAAAGCCCCAGGAGTCCATAGAGGACATGCACTCAAGCAGTAGTGCAATTTCTTCTTAGAGTGAAATTAGTTCAATTTTAGAGATTGTTCTTGACATGTCATTATTGGTTGTGACTTCTGTTTTCTTACAGGTGTGTATAAATACATATGAATAGGTTGACTATAGGAATGAATCTGGTAAACAGTGCTGAGGTGATTGGATTTTAAATTTCTCTTTTGTTCTCAGCCAAATTCTTCCTGTTGGTGTGAATAAAATTTGCAAGAATTTCCTAGCATTTGTTTTCTTTTTGCTGCATCAAAAATATTGCCAGTATATTCAAAAACCTCACTAGAAATTGTTTCTCACGTCAACTTCATTAGCTGATGTAGCTCAAATCTGCTGTTATCAGCTCAGTCAACTGCAGTAGGTGAAGAGCACAGAAGGCCTGTCTGCTCAGTGTTCCTGATTCACTTGCCTAAAACAGACTGTCAACATGACTGAGGCACCTCCTCACTGTATTAACAAATAAATACAGATAAATTCTCCTTTAATGTATGAGATTGTAAATCAAGAATATGCAATGTACAGCAAACCCACTTTTCTTTGCAAATGGTCTCTGGATAGTCTTTATGCCTCTGTAGATAGTACTAGCAAGTACTTAAGCTGATTACATTATGTGAGTTGAGTCACTTCCATGTTTGTTCCTTGTTTTATGACTGTTAGTAAATATTCTGTTGAGCCTCAGAGGCATCATTCCATTTGCCAGGTTTTGTTCCTCCTTGTTGTGACCCCTTCCCACCATTCCTGTATCCTTGTCCAAAATGCAATTGTTTAAGCGTTGCTGTGGGCTCTTCTCTATCTCACTGCTCATGGCTTAAACTTCTTCAGTAGATTTGTACTTTGGTTAGACAAGGATGCTGTTTTTTTCTTCTGTGAACTGAAGTTCCTCCGTTGCAGATCATTGTGCAATCTGCATTTATGTCGTGGGCTTGTTTTGAATAGTTTTCTGGTTTTGTTTGTTAGGTTTGGTTAGGGGTTTTTTTGTTTGTTCTTTTTTTAATATTTGATAGTATGGCATTAGCAGTGGTATGGAGGAAACTGAAGATTTGCAAATTATGTGGTAATTGTATCCAAAGCTGCTGAAATATTTTGAATTGTATCAAACAGAAGCCTTATTTCCTGTTCAATCATTAGCATAATCTGAATGTTACTAATCCAAGATAAAGAGTTTAGCCAAAGGACTAAAAGGCATCATGCAGAATCTTATTAACTAGAATTTTTGGAACCTGTATCAGGGTATGGTGAAACTTCTCATTAGTGTATTAGGATTTTCTGCAAAGAATGTGCCAGTGTTTATATATGCATATGTCTGGGTGAGTTCAGTACTCTGAATTGCCCTAAATATTAGAAGTTAACATCGTGCTTGCTTATATAGATGTGGCAAACATTTTTTAACCTGTTTTTCTTAGGTATTTGCCTTCAAGAGCTCCAGGTTTGGAAATTGTGATCTTGTGTAGTAAATTTTTAGTTTTAAAATAAACAATTGTCTCTCTTTTCAGTTGTTCTGATTGGCTCATAAACATTTGTCGAAGAAAGAAAGACCTGAAGGCCCGCACAGTGTGGCTTGGGTGTCCTGAAAAGTGTGAAGAAAAATACCCCAAAAATGCCATAAAAAATCAAAAGTACAACATCTTTACCTTTATACCTGGGGTAAGGCCACTAAACATTTTCTGGTGTTGTGCTGACTGTATGTTCTATAGTGTTTTTTGACTATTCCACAAAAAGGTAATTTTATTTGCCCAGGTTCTTCTTTTTCTTTTTGTATTTGTCTCAGTGATTTCAATGAAAGTTAACAGTTGAGAGCAAGGTTGCATTTTTGTTAAATTGTTTGGTTTTTGAAGGGATATGTACTTAATTACAGTTTCAGTGGCTGGAATTCAGTGAAGCTTTTGAAATTTGAGATGAGTTTCTTTGCACTTCTGTTCAGCATTAGAAATTTGTAATCCTTTTAAAAAAAGAAACAGTTCTGCATGCAAAGGATTGACTTCAATTGAGAAGTAAATAGCTGAAAATTTCAGTTTAGTCCCACAGATCTTTTCTCATACTCCTTGCCATTGAAAGTATAATAAATAATGAATTCCAAAATGGACAGCTCTTAAAGGACAAAAACAACTAACATCTTCAATTTGTATCACAAGTAGGGCTAATTTAATACTTTTCAGAGTTGCATGTGTTATTGCAGTCTTTTTGCAGGTATTTTTGATTTGAGTGCAGTTCTTCAGCAAATACTTCTGTTGCGGAATGAAATTTTTTTTGGTCACTTTTTTCCTATGAAGCCATATTATGCCTTAATATCAATTTTTGCTTGTACTATACACCATGTATATGAAGATAAGAGACATTACAGTTTTGTCTAGTTCATAGTTTTTTAAAAAAGTGTTGTTATAATGAAATTTAGCAACAGAGAAACAATTTTTAAAACTTAAGCAGTTGCATCTAAAAATGTATCCTAGTGTGATATGATAAATTTTAGTATTACACTTTCAGGCATATTTTTACAAATGCTGTCCAAGGGTCCTGTGTCCCATAGCAAAAATTGAATGTTTTGTACTTATGAATATATTGAATGCTTTGTCTTAAATTTTTTATTTAGGTGATCATGCTGATTTATAAGAGTATTGATTCCATTCTTCTGGCCTCTTTAGTCCAAAGACTGGCAGGTGTTTGGTAATGCATTTCCTTATTAAAACAACAAAAAAAAATTAATGGCCTTGTAATTAAGACTGATCTCCTGTCAGGAAAATAAAATGTCACTTATCACATGTGGATAAAAAATTCTCATCATTATTGGACAAAGCAAATGTTTTCTTCCATAGTTTAAATTATTAAATACACTGAAATTTGTTAAGCCACATATGCTTTTTTAAAGGTCACAAAATTCATTAAGCATATAGTAAGCCATTGATTATTGCAACTCGAAATCTGCAGTGTGGATTACAAATTGTGAACCAGATTCACATTCCTTATAGGGATCAGATGTAGTTTGCAATTCCCTATTATAAGAGAGAATGTTTCTTCTTTTCTTTTAAAAATCTTGGTTTTATCCAATAGGTCAAGTCAGATTTTTAATTTGGTGCTAGTGTTTGAAAACAATAGTTACTTCAAAATGAAGCGAGATCCTAAATGTAGAGCCCAATAGTTGGTGAAAATTATATGTTTTCAAATTTTAGTTTTAGATATAAAGTAACACTTTTCATTTATTAAAATATTGTGTAGCTGTCTTTTTTAATGCTGCTTTACTGAAAGTAATTTGTAGGCAACATCACTGTATTGGTTCTAAACCCATAAATATAACAAAACAATAAATATTGACTTCAATGGTCGTCTCTGGTTGAAATTTTCATAATGTGAAATTTTGTGTTCTCTTCTATGGTTTTTAAACATTGGGCTGGCAATGGGTAATATTCACTGATTTCATACCCAAATACAAACTTAAAATAATGCTTAGATTAACAGAATTTTACTTGCTGGCTAAAAGAGCTGTAACATTTCCAAAATATCACCTAATTTCTGAACATTACATAAAATACTTGCTGCTTCTCTGTTTATACCAGTCTGTTCAATTTCTGTTTACAATTTCATATACATCTTGATACAGCTGCTTAGGAATTTCGCATGAGTTTCCATAAAACATATCTTCTGTGATGGATGGGTTTTGAAGATACCTCTCTTGAACTTTAAGGCAGTAGTTTCATTAGTTTTATGTAGTTGGAGACTTTTCAATTTGCTTAACTGGACTGAAATGCTTAGCTTTGTAGTGAATAAACTGTCAGTGGTCTGCCAGGATTCAAAAGATTTGTAGGAAGGTGTTTTTTAACTTCCACCTTCTCCTACAAGATCTGCGCCTCCTAAAGTACTGTCGGGACTTTTCTTTGACTGAGTGTATCAAGTTTTTGTAAATAGTTAAACATACTAGCAGAAATGAGTGTATGAACTTCATCAGGATCAATATAAGGCACAGGTTCAGCCTGAAATACTTTCATTTTGGAAGAAGGCTCTGACCTTTCTGACAACTTTTCACTTTTTTGTCTTTACAGTTTTATTGGTAAGTCATGAAATAGCATTCCGTGCTCTGAAAAAAATTCTTATGTTTGGAGGCTGTTAAGGTAGTCTCTAGCTGAACTGGCAGCTTTGAGGTACCAGTACTGCATTGTGCCTGCCAGAATGACACTTTGAACTTTCCTGAATATTTTTTCCTAGGTTTTTACATAATTAAGTAATAATGTTGGACTGGTAAGAGCAAAAAAATATGAGTCAAATAACTTTAATTTTTATGCAGAAGTCATTGTAATAGTAACTGAATTTTAAGATTAGGAGATGGAGACAATTTTTGAATGTGGCTTTTTGATCTGTTTTGAAATTTCTATCTTTTAGATAATTGGTTGTTCGTTTTCTTAAGTGTTCCAAGCTCAGTAGCCACTTCTCTTAATGCTGCTGGAAGTGCCATATTACCCTGGCTTACTGAGGAAATATGTGAAGACTTTGAAGATTCAAAATTCTATAAAATGAATAATGTTCTTAGCATTGTAATTACAACCAAAGCAATCTTGAGAACATGTGCTTGCTGAAATGATGCTTTTAATTACCAAAGGAATCTCTGCATCTGACATTGCTTTGGAGTATGAGACAATGTATTCTGTGATAAGTCTACTGTGGCCTCACTTAAAAGTTGGATAATTAGCTCTGAGTTTAAACCAAATCTTTGATTTAGTAGTAAGTATATCTTAATACCTATATTTAAATCTTTCCATGGTGATCTTGATACATAGTCCAGTTTTCAAAATACCCAAAATTTAGTAAATTGCTTTTTTAGAGTGAAAAGAGGCAATACTATCAATGGATTTTTCTCAACAAAAATAGCAGTATAATATAAAAATAGCAGTGTAATATTAAAATAATGTAGTAGTATGTGATGATATATAATATATTGTGCTATGTAAGTATGGCAATAATGCCATCTATAACAGTATGACATTTAATGCTTTTATATCTCCTATCATGAAAAAGTATACTTTATGTATATTATGGATGGAAATTTTAAGACATTTATCTACTTTCTTTTTCATTTTAGGTTTTATATGAACAGTTCAAGTTTTTCTTGAATCTCTATTTTCTCATCGTGTCCTGCTCACAGTTTGTACCAGCACTGAAAATAGGCTACCTGTACACATACTGGGCTCCTCTGGTAAACAGGAAAATATTATTAACTAGAAATTTGGGGGTTTTAATGTCAATGAAAGGTTCATGTCTATGTACATTGCATAAACCTGCAACTGGTAAACTACAGTGGTCATGGAACATAACAGAAGTAAATTGCTTATTTGAAAGCTGTTGTTTCAAGGGAAGGGTAGCCTTCCCTTCCATTTGCCTGCTATGCCTCTGCCCCACAGGCAAGGTCATTTTTGTTAACCAGCTAGTGTCAGTATGTAATGCCTGCTGACTTGAGAGTTTAACAAAACCAGCCAGGAAAAAAATCTCCAGCTACTAAAGAAACTTACAGGGTAACATAGGTAATTTGTGTGTTAAATATCTCTCCATTTATTGTTATTTGGTGACTATTCTGTGTTTTCAGACAAGGTCAGAATTGTAAGCATAATTTTTTTGCATTCCTTCTGTATCAGTTTTGATCACAACCCTTTCTCACAAAAATTGAGATCAAATATTTTAAGCTGTGGATAAATCAGGAGGAAATTGTGCCTTGAAAATAAGTTATTAATTAAACATGCTTCTCCTAATTGGTCATCCTGCCAGTTGCACTGGCTTTCTTTTGATATGTCTTTTATTCTTGAGGTCTCTGCAGTATTTTCTTGGGAAACTGTTCAAACCACTTGCTTCTGACTCAGGTTTCCTATGGTTTGCAAACTGAATTCTCTTCAGAGGAGGCCCTTTTGGTAGTCTGCCAGCTGTATTGCCATGATTTGGAATTATTTTCTTATTTGTAATCAGATCATTACCTTTTCTTTCATCTTCTTCCCAGTCCCTTCACACTAGGTTTTAAAGGCAGGAAGAGCTAATGCCTTATGTTTTAGACTTTTTTTTTAAATTGGTATTTTTCAGTAGCATTTATTCTCCGTAGTATTCAAGAGGAACTGTGACATGCTGACTGCTTGAGTAAAGGTCGTTCTTAACGAGTCAATAGAGTAAATATTCTGGATTGATTTCATTGTTTTAATTGTTGTAACGTGTGTCCTTTTAACTATGGATAAATGGAGAGACCATCCTGGATGTTCTTCCCACCTCTCTTCCCAGAATTTTGCTTCTTCTGCAACAAAAAAACACTTTCAAGACAGAAAGTTTGTTCAACAGTGGGATTTTAAATAGATATTTACAAGTCTTTGTCACTGACACAGTAAGAAAAGACAGAAGTCAGCCTTGTCTGGAAGTTGCTCTGTTCACCATGATATGCTGTGTGCAGCACTATAAATTAGTGGGATAGTAAGGAAAAAAAACAGTAAACCCTTAGCATCTCAGCTCATTTCTATCCTACTCAAAGAAGGGAAAAAATACTGTATTTTGTGAACACCACTGACCTGTTCTGTATAAATATGTTTGTCTTATTCAAAGGTATTTTGAATTATGCATCCCAGTTTCCACATATAGCTTGAAAATACTAGTACCTAGTATGGGGTTTTTTTGCTAAACTCACTTGTTTCTACTTTAATAGCTTTTCTGCTAATAATCAACCTCCAGGTAAAAGGCAGCAATTGATTGTTGAACAAAGCTAAGCATCTATGAGGAAAATAGAAAACATTTAAGTCTGATCCATTGGTCTGCTTTTGCTGCTTAACAGATAAGTTTAGGTTTTTTTGAAGGGCGGGTAACTACTGATAAATCTTCAGTAATAATCAGAGAAATAGCTATGACTTGTATTTTCTCTCAAAATTTTGAAGGAAATTGTTTGCCCTGATACATAAATCCAAATGACTAGAAGCTGACTATTGCTAGAACTGTTTTGAGTTTTTTTGATGGTATATGTGGATTTTGTGGGTTGTTTTGTTTAGGATTTTTTTTGCCTTTGGTTTATTTCAACAGATTTTTACAACACAGATACAGTTATATCAAGCCCTAAAGTTCTTAAAACAAGACTATTTTGGTAATTTATTTTCAACTGCTTTAGGGAATGGACTTATTTCCACTCCAGCATACAAAAGGTTTTAAAGCATACAGGTTTGATTGTAGGCAGTACATGAAAGATACTTACCTGCTTACAGTTAAAGGAAGATGACAGGTTCCCTTGTTAAACTGGCTTCACAATTTTAGCTCTCCTTTGAAAGAATATCAGCTCCCACTGAGCAGATGAGTAAAAAGACAAGTGTCTTTCTTAAATTGTTCCTCATAGTCATGGCCAGCTGTACTCAGCTGCTCAGCAAGAGGCTGCTAAAAGAAGTTCTTGCAAGTAGCACCTTGCATTCTGTGTTTTGATTACTGTCTAGTAGCAATGTGTGTGCAAATGAGAAATATGTTTCAAGGTGCTTCAGGAGTGCCCTTTTTTTATGCAGCTGGAATATCTATATTGCCAAAGTATATGATAATGCTGCTGTCAGAAAGGGAGAAAATCTGATTTTTTTTTCATTCCATTATGCCCTGGGGAGTAAAAAGAGGATGCTTTTTGCATAGGCCATTTTTTGTTCTATGTAGTTCCACTATAATTGTAGGCAATGTAAACTTGAACAAATAAATAGTGCTTAACTATAAGGTCACAGCTGGATAAGCCTTGGCACTTTGGTCTGGAACTGCAAAACATTGCTAAAATCTGTAGTCAACCCTTTTTTAGTCAACACTTTAGGAAAACTCTACACCTCCACTCCTTTCATATTTCTGGGACATTAGGGGAAGTTTGGCAAACTGTGGACTTCTACAAGAGAAGTCTAATGGCCTAAATTTTCTTCTATAAAGTAGTGGTGGCTGTCTGAAGCTAGATAGATAATGTAGAATCTTATTTGTTGCTGGATTTGAATTTTGTGTCCATCTTATTCATAATAATGAAAGATCCTTTTACAGGTAGAAATTTTCTTTCTCTTTCATTGATGGTGAAAAACTCAAGTGCTGAGTCTAAGCCAGAAGATCTGATCTCAGGAGGTTTAGAGAGGTAGAGAGAAAATGTATGTGCTTATCCCTGAATTGTTATGTTTTTTAGCTTACCACCCTTTCTAGCCAGAAATCATCACAGCTGAGTGAAGCACTCTGTGCACTTCCAGTAGAAGCTGCAGCAGCATTGTCTGTGAAAGGAGCAGCCAAAGCATTTAGACACTTAGTTTTTCAGAACAAGTCCCCTTTTCCTTTGTCCATATTTGTGATGTGTTGCTAAATAGCTACATTTAAATGTAAAATTGTAGAACTAGCCATCCATTTATCTTTTTCTGTGTATTAGGAAAAAGGCAATTTTTCAGCATTAGAATTAGAGGCTTTTTTAATGTTTTTGGTAAAGCCCTAAAGTTGGTAGATGAAAAGGAAATAAACTTATTGAAACTATAAAGGCTGTCTTTAAATAATCTAAAGCATCTTCCTTTTTTGCATTTCAAGATGCTCTCTAAATTATGTGTATTTGGACAGATAGTTACTCTAATTATATTTGTACAATGTGCAAGTATGATTTTGTTTTTCCTGGACTAAACCAAGATACTATTTTAATGTATTGAATAAAACACTCAAATCCAAATTAAAAAAAGAGAAGTCAATGTTCTAAACACATGTTCTTACTCTGTGTAGTGTTGCTACTTGTCTATTTCTATTCTTGCACTGAGAATTCTGAACTGCATAATTGTATCTTTAACAGGGATTTGTTTTGACGGTCACAGTGGTACGGGAAGCTGTTGATGAATTTCGACGTTACAAGAGAGACAAGGAAATGAACTCACAGTTGTATAGCAAGCTGACAGTACGAGGTTAGCAACACCATTTTATAAATCCTTAAAATATTCCATCTTTTTCTTATATATACACTTGCAGGTTTTCAGTTCAAAGAAATAACTAATAATTTCAAGCTGTAATGCTCAGTATGAAACTTATATTCAACTAAATAAAGTAAGTGATTTTCCTTAGACAAATATGATTGTTAAATTTGGTCTGTTCAGGAATTTTAATAAATATTTGGTTGTTTGTCAAAGAAAGGTATATGTATATAATTGTATATATTTTTTCAAGAATTCTGCTGTTTAGTGCCCTGACTTCAAAGTGCAGTTTACCTCTGAAATTGATGCTGAACAGTATCTCAACAACATTGTCCACTATGTATCAAGCATATATAGGAAATAAGGGAGTAGTAAATAATGAAACTAATTAAAATTCCCTGGAGGTTTTCAAATTTGGTGGCTATACTTGTGCCTAAGAAAAGGAAGGCATATTGTGAGTCAGCTTCAATATTAAAAATATTAAGTTGAATTTTTGCATGTAATTTGAAATCTGTTTGATTATGCAATATGGAACAGCCAGTTTTCTTTAATGAAAGGAGAAATCAGTTATGACTTTTTTTGGACTCAACACCTTTAACAGGTTTTCATGAAGACTTTTAAGGAAATTAAGCACTTCAGGTGTGAAATGACAATTATATTTTGTAGGATATTGTAAATTTTAGACATGAGCAGAAGAGAGAATTGTGCATTGCTCTTCACTTTTATGTGCTTAGCACTTCTTACTGTTAGATTCAGAACAGAGTGCTACATAGAAAGGTGCCAAAAATATTATCAAATCCAAATAATAACTTCACATTATGACCTCGCTATTACCATCAAAACGTAATTTTTCTTTGTTAATGATTTTCCTTGGCATAAAAATTCTAAAAGGGGGAAGTTAAGGGAATTTGACGTTGCACCTCAGGCAGTTAGAGTATTTGGCAGACATTGTGCCAAATGGAAACTCTTTTTATTTCTTCCTAACACACATTTCAGTGCACTCTTTAGTATATCTTGGTGAATATTTTCTGAAAGTCAGTGGGAAGAATAACATCACCAGGTCTTGGAATCTTGATTAGGAACTGAACTCTTGGAGTAGCTCTGGATAATATTCTCTCCAGAAAATAAATGGATGAAAAGCTTGTAATGTAACACAAGTATGTTCTGTATGTTCCCATTTTTTGAGTAATTGGAAGGTAAACAAACAGTCAACAGTCTCGTTAGTGATGGCATAACCTAGCAGCTGAGAGGCATTCATGCTGCTTCCTTGCCACGTGTATTCTTGCATTGTTTTCTAGAGTTTCCATCTTGAAGGGAACAACTGTAGGGAATAGTCTCATGTTCTTTCTTTCCTTGTCAGTCTGAGATAGTGTTATCAACATTTAGAAGTACAGCTGTTGAAATTTGGCATATGGGACAATTGGCATAGCTATAATTTGTTTAACACAAGGGTTTCACTGCTGGCATCCAGATCTTTTTTACAGTCATTAATACAGTCTGTTAGGAAATGAACTCTTAATGGCTTTTGTTTCAAAGTTGTAATTTAAACTGCTAGTTGACCTATTCATTTTTTAGCTCTGTTACAGTAGGCCACTGAACACTCACCTTGAAACAGATAGTACATTCCTACCCTATTCAGCAGCAGTGTTAGTAATCTGAAATTCTTAATTCAGGAAACATATGTACATTTTGTAGTTACCTTTGTGATTTACTTGTTAAGACTGACATTTTCTCTTTTAAGAGCAAAGTTTGGTACCTTTTGTCCTTCTCTTCTTTAAAAATATGTTTAGATATATAAAATATGTTTAGAGTTAATAGACATTTAAGCAGCATTTAAGTAAAAGTTTTGGAATTGCAATTTCCTATTTCCCTGCTCATGAAATATTTTGTGGGGGTATATGTATTTGAAAAACCCTTCATTTTGTGGCTTCTTCTAGAAATAAGGAAGTTGTCAATGAAAATTTGGTTTGGTCACCTTAAAGATTTAAAAGTAGTATACAGTAGTGTATAGGTAAAGCCCAGCAGTTATATCAGGAACTGACACATAGAGAGAAGGGACTTATTAAAAAGAAGCTTTAAAAATGCCCGTTTTTTAAAAAAAAGTATATCAACTTTTAACCTACAAAACCTACAAGAGTGTTTGTCATTTTGACTTTCAGACTTTGGTGTCAGTGCCATCATGAATTCATACTTGAATTTTGTTCTATTTCTTGTGTTTTTTGAAGACTGGTCTTCTACAGAAGTAAAGATTCAAAAACTCTGCTTACAATGAACACTGAATCTCATGTTGACAATTATGTGTGATCATTGAATTAACAGTCTTTTGAATAATAACTAATTTTAAGAGTGAAAACATTATTGGAGTCACCAGTCAAAATTGTACTACATGTTGCCACAAACCCATATATAAAATCATAAGTAGTGATAAATTTCACTTTTTTCCTAATATAGGGTTCTTCCATAATGAGGTATTCTGAAAAGGAGAGATGTAATTTTGATACTAAAAATGGGATTTCCTCCCATCATAATATTAGACCAAAATTCTTTACATGTTTAAAAAAGTTGTAGGTTTATCCTATTTATCTGTGTAAATTAATAAAATCAAGTACTGTGCTTCCATAGACTGTTTTTTAAAATAACTTTCAATATAATTACCCAATTTTTTCATATTGACAGTATTCTTCAAGTGGAAAAATTTAGTTAGGCCTACTATACTAAAGTACAGGCCAATGGTTTGGAGAAAGAAGGCTTTGTTTCTTGTGAATGAACAAACTTGATACTGATTTAATTAAAAGCCTGAAAACCGATGCCACTCTTAAGAATCACTTTTCAGAGTGGAACTGCACTTTATACTGCTCTAGCATTTTTTTCCTAATGATTTTATGACTTGTGCCAGTTTTACAGTCTTCTATTTGAAATATTTATTTTTTTCCATCTTAAAATGAGAGAAACTGACATAGAGATGTTAAGCAGGTTGCCCATGCTCAAACTAGACAGTAGAAAAAGTTAAAATTAACAAGACTCAGTGTTCAGTTTTGGTTGATAAAAATGAAAATTTATTGAAAATAATGTCTAGTTAGTTGTTTTCCAAATTATGTGTTTACTAAAGGAAAATAAACATATTTGTTGCAATAGAAGTTATTGGGATCTAAATTGTGATTAATTACTTCCATAAAAATATTTTGGGTTGGCTGATTTGTATAAACTAATTTTTTTTTTTATACAGTGCTGCAGGGATTAAAATTGGAGAGTCTGTGACTATCTATCAGGCTTAACTTTCCATTGGAGTCTTCCTTAGTCTTGGGGAATCCTAAACATGTAAAACACGTGAATGCTGTCTTATGACTTGCATGTTGATAAGTGTAACAACTTCTGACTTTTGAGTTTAAGAGTATTTATACTAGTAACTGTTGAAGACTTAGAATTTCTTTCTACTAATTCAAAATCTTGAATATGTATTTATTGTAATCAGCTTTTTTAAATAATTATGAGCTGTTCAGAGCAGGAAATCAAGGGGGAATGGGGCATCTCCTTTAAGTGTTAGTTATTTGTAGTTGGACATGTTAACATCCATAGGCTAATTCTGATTCATGAGATATCCAGTGATATGCAGTTTCCTATTTGACGTGTAACATGGAAAAGCTCACTATGTTGCATGGTCACCCCTTGTTGAATTTGAAGTGTGTAACTTTGCACTTTGTGAGCTGGTGAACCTGCTAACCATAAAGTTTCAATTGGTTCTATTTTTTGGACCCTTCATGGCAAGTGATGAAATGTGCAAATCAGTAAATGCATTGAAGATTTAAGTGAGCAAGTCAATTAAGTGTACCTGTCTCATGTCTGTCATGTGATTCTTTTCCTTTGTTTACTTGGTGCGTGATTATTGTATTGAATATATTACATTGTTCAGTGTATGAACAATTCTGCTGTCCTAATTTTATCATGATGTTTGCTGCAAAATCTACTTTGGTGCATATGAAAGTCTGCAGATCCTTAATAGACAGTTTTCAGTCAGCATTCAAGTTTAAGTTGGAAAGAGGAATTTCTGTTTCAGAGCAGTTCACCTGCATATCCTGTTCTAGGGTAGAAAACTGCAATGGGAAAAAAATTTAAACCTGGGCATGCAGGTTTGGGAAGTGCTTCTGTTTTCCTTTACTGAAGGACAGTTATACTTTTGACACAGGCTTGTATACAGTAGTGTATAGGCTTTACCTATACACTACTGTATACTACTTTATTCTCTTGTGCACTTAGGTATGCCTAGTTAAGTGCCTATAAAAGACTGCTATTCTGAAGCAGAATCACCTCAAGTTTATAAACAGGCTATTATCTATTTCATTAGACTGTTAAAAGCCAATTGGATAATAAAATTGTAAAGCAATTTTAACTCTTTTCTCCCTTTCCATTCTTGAAGTTGGCAGTTCTAAACCTTTCCTAGTGAGGTTTGTCTGTGCAGTGTTACTGAAGTTTCCAATAAAAAAAAAAAGATCAAGAAGTAAATAACTTACTATAATAGTCACAATTACTAGTAGCAGAAGAGGCCTGCATCTGTCACTTTATCTCATAATGTTTAACATGTTGCAGAACTCTCACTTTGCAACCTGCAAAGCAAAAGAAAAACTGAATGTCAGGTGAGAAAAGTTCAATGAAATAATTCCATACAGGATTCAGGTGTGAAAGCTTAGGTCTTGGCTGTATCCTTAAAAGCTATTAAGGAATGTAATGATGTTGAAAACATACATTTAAAATTGTGTGAAATTAAGAAAATATCAATAACCAGTAATTCCTATACAAGAGGAAAAAAGTATGAAAGCTAATATGTTTCTTTTGGAGACCTAAAGTGATTTCAATTTTTTTTTGTTAGAATTTCAGCTCTTCAAGAACAGGTTGTCCCTCTGCTTTGAAAAGCCAGTTCATTAAGAAACCACACTATATCTGAATCCAGAGGTACAACATTAGGTCATTATTGCTTGTAACATTTCAGACCTACTGACGATTTTATTCCTGGTATTCAGATCATTTGCAACAGACAAGTTTTTAAAAAATTACATAAATTTAGTCTGATTAGAGAATCAGTACTATCAACAGAAACAGAATTTGAAATTTTAATGTAAGAAAGAATTTTAAATAGAGCCAGAAGAGAGGAAAAATCAAGGGGACTGTTATTCCACTTTTTTGCAGCATTGTGGAGGTTGGATAAGGAAGAATTTTACCCAAGAGTAGACAGGACACATAGGAGAGAAGCTAGGAAGCTTTTTTGTAGAGTTTTACAATTGGTGGTTAAAGACTAACATTGCTTCACTATATAAGGTGGAGTTTGAAAGAACGACCTACAGACAACACTTGCTCTGAAAGATCAGCATCCTTATCTTGGACTCACTGGAACTTTTCCTCTGCTGCCTGCCTGCTGTGTTGTCCTCCAACTTCCTGTTATGTTATGTGTACTCTAATTATGCTGACAGTTCAGGCTAATAGATATCAGGAAGAGCTTTCAAAGGTCTACACTGCCATCGGTCAAAAGAGTTTTGTATTTATGGGTTAGAGACAAGCACCATTACTGACTCCACAAACAGTACTTCAGATAGTATTAAAGGTACCACAGGTAAGGTGTAATAGCAACTTTAAAAGGATTTGAAAATGCTGTTTTCAGAAGTGTCTGTTCTTTCAAGAGTGGCAGTCAGGTGATGGAGACACTTTTTAATAAAAAGAAGCATAGTTTATACCCACATTTTGTTTACTTCATTTCCTATTTTTTTGCGTGAAGTACTTGTTAGCACATATGAGATATTTATTAGTTTTTCAAATCATTGCAGTTCATTTAAACTGGCTTTATCTTCGGAGTATAATGACTTACTACAGACACATTTCAGTGTTCCTGTTCTGCATAATTTTATACATTGCTTTAGGCGAAAGCCTTGCGCCTTGGTGGACTATAAAGTCTGGATGCGCAGCCACTTCTGACAGCTTTGGACTTTTTATTGGTAATTACACAGATGGTGAAGTGTGTTTTGCTATGGAGATGTTTTTGAGAAAAAATAGTTTGCAAAAATAATTTATGCAGTGAATAACATTCAGTGTCTTTTTTTTCCTAAATGCATCTTCACTAAGATGTAGTATTGCATTATTTTAATGTTCTCTGAAATGGTATCTAATGAGTCTCATTTTTGCTAGCCTAAAAGAAAGCTTTATGTTGACTTTCCAGAATTTTAAGTCACTTTTTTAATTACTGCCACATTTTATAATTTTGTATTTAATGTAATATATCCTGCCATTCAAATTTATTGTAGAATTGTCCTGTATGTATGAAAGGCTTTTTCCTTATGTGCGAGATGTACAGGATGATCCAACAAGACAAGTTAGTGTCTAATAGAGAGCATTCTCTGTTATACTAAGCCACCTAGAAAACAGTCTGATAAGAAAACTTTTCAATTCATTAAGTGAAATTCCTGGAGTTGCTAGATGAAGTACAAACACAGGTGCAGTGTGCGTTCTTCTTGGCGTACTTGGCACCAAAAATCTTTGCTTTATATCTGCCCTACATCATGTTGCACATGAACATTCTACCTTCTCTTGATCTTTCAGGCTTAGTGACTTTTGGTCTTTACTGTAGGTGCTGTTATGGCCTGACTGTGGAAAATCTGATTGTTTAAGCTGATAAAATTGCCAGTAGTTACATTTGGTTAGTACCTCTAAATAGTTTTACTCATACGTGACTGTATAGGTAGTGTAGATCTGAGACTTGACATAGCTCATACTAGAATTTTTGTGGCTGTTACTGCTATAATCAAGTGATTGACTGATAAATTGATGCAAAATGTTAGCAGAAGAATAGAAAACAATATAGGTAATGCTATTCTTTTGATAAACAAGCAAATTTAGAAAGCAAAGTAATGTTACAATATTTCCTCTGGTATATACTATTCACTTCTGGTCAAAACGTCCAAATTTTTAAGGAGAATTCACAGGCTTGTGCAGGTAAGCAGGTGAAATGTGTTGATTTTATGTCAGACTGTTCTTTTGGTGGTTGAGCTTTAGTATTAGTTACTTTAAATAAAAAAAAATATTTCAAAGCACTGACACTAATTTAATATCCATAGGTATCTTGAAATTCTTGTAGAGAATTGCTGATGTTCTTGCTACAACTTTTTGTACCTTCTGCAGTCTTCTCTTACTTCCTTTCACCTCACAAATTTATCTATTGAAGACAGCATTTGTCTTATATTTGAGAGCAAAGGACAGAAAGTGCTTATGGCAAGTGAAAAATTGAACTAGTGTAGAAGGTCACTATCAGTAGCAAAGTCTGGCTCTCAGAAGTAACTTTGCAGACAGGCCAAACAAAAATTGTGATTTTCCCTGACATTGCACATTTTTAGTGCCATTTTAATGGAAAATGTTCTAAATATTAGCTGTATGTTGCAAAAATACATCTATTATTGACTGAATTAGACATAAAGCAGCTGCTGCTTTTGCATGAAATTTTAAGGAGCAAGTACTCAAAATAATTACTCATAATGTGAATCTTACTGCCTTTTACTAAATGTAAATATAAGGAATTAGGGTCTTTCTTTACTGAGAGTTGTAATGAGAAGGGTCTCATGGATTTGCATCCTACCCTAGTTTTCTTTGCTATACTTAGTATAAATGAGATGTGACTGTGCTTTGACAAATCTGCTACTCATAGTATTTTTGATTAAACTTCAAACTTTTTGCTGCTCATTCTGTGCTTTTGTGTGTCTTCTGTTCTAATTCATTCCACTTGTCATTTAGAACTCTTAACACCTTGCCATGTTTTGACATGCTTTCCATCTTATACCTGCTGCTTGGAATCGTGGTAGTATTTCTCTTGAGGGAAGATCATCCTTACAGGGGCTCAGGAGGCTGTTCAAATATGTGTGTGTGTTTATATCTTCAGGGGATTTTGGGTTTTGGTTTGTTTTTAACTCAGGGAAGCCACTTTATTTTGGAGTTGTAGACCTGGGACTAGAACTCCTGGATTCTAATAATTCAATATCAGTATTCAATATATATTCAATATTCAAGATAAATAATAACATATTTTGGGCAATAGCTTAACCCCTCTGTCTCAGTTTTCCAGTCCACCAAATAAGAATGTTAAAACTTAAGAGTCTTACAAATAATAATACCCTACAGAATGTATGGAAATTAGACAGGAAAATGTATTGTATATATTTTTGAGTGTGTTGTTCACAGCAGTTACTGAATGGGCAGCTTTAGAGAATTAAAAACTTCTGATATTTTACTTTTCTAGAATTAAATCTTTAGGCATTTCTTTGAGTTCAGAGAGTTTTATGTCTTTTCTGCTATAATTGCCAACATTATCAGATAGTGCCAATTACATCAGGAACTTTAGTGGTCAAGCAAAGGTACTTGTTGGTAACTGTGCTGTGAATAACAACTCATATGTGCAAGACTGCTCCATGACTAAAATTCTTGTCAGACACAGAAGTGCTGCCTAGTAGATGTGAAAAATTCCTTTTTCCAGTTTTGCAACTCTATTACAGATACTACAGATCAGACTTGAGCATCTGCCATATGTATTTTTCCTCTAATACTTCTACAATACCTAACTGGTTACAGTAGTGGAATTTTTTTAAACCACTGGGTTATTTATTCAAACAGATGAAATGTATTTATCAATGTATTCAGCAGAGATGTTTTGTATCAATTGTAACATTTTCACTTAATAGTAGCATCTATAAATAGCACTTGCATTCTGGGATTTATATTCTTGTTACTCTTTATTAATGTTGATTATATTTCTTCTTTTTTTTTTAAGGTAAAGTGCAAGTTAAGAGTTCAGACATACAAGTTGGAGACCTCATCATAGTGGAAAAGGTTGATACTTTTAAAATATATTTTAGAGACTAAAGATTATTAACATGCTAATTATCTTCTGAAGAAAAGTGTATCAAGGTACTTATCTGTGAAGTCCTAACTAGCTAGTATTTTAGTTCAAGTCTTATTTTAGAATCTTCAAGGAAGTCTATCATAAAATTAATTATATTTTAATTGAGTTTATATATTTATATTTTATGAATAGTTATATGGTTAAATCAATCTTGTGAAGGGAATACAACTACAGGATTAAATTCCCTGAAATGTGCTGTGCTGAATGTTTTAATATGTCTCCTTACTGATACCTTCCTTCTGATGTTGAATCAGTGTTTCTCTGTCTGAAACTTTAAAGAATCATCTTTATTTATATGTATGTGTGTATATTTATATATTTGTGTCATTTTAATATAATATGTATCTAACAATATATAATTAAATAATAAGACAGTTTATATGTTTTTTTAATGGACTGAAAGCTTTCCAGTTTGTTTGCAGATGGTGAGTGAAAGCTGTGAATTCTTCTTTGCTCTAATTACAACATTATAAACATTATAATAAAGATTGTTGCTTATTTCAGTTGCCTTTCTGGGCTACTAAGAAATGATTGTGATCTTAGAAGTCAGCTTAAATTTGTTGGTAGAGGAAACTATTTTTGCTTAAAATTATTCTGGAAAAGTGACTCACTTTCTGGGTGCCTGCAACTAATTCCCATCACGCTTTGTATCAGAGAGCTGATTCATTGAGATACTGCAAGGAGGCACCTCAAATTGAAGCTTGTATCTACTTCTGCTTGCTTTGGAAAACTTCTGTTTCCTTCCTTTCTATTTCTTATAGTTCAAAGAAAAAAACAATACACCCAGATCTCATTTGGCTTGTTGCTCTCAGCTTAAAATAGATATATTTTCATGTAGTTTTCACCATTTCTTGCTTTTTTCCTGTTCTTTTTTGTCTGCTCTGTGTGCCTTATATCTTTTTGGCCTCTTCTGTGCAGCAAGTACTAGGCTGTACAAGAAAGGCACTGGTATGTGTGGCCTTTACATCTGTTTTGCTTTATGCCTTGTTACTTTAGAGTGCAGGTGGAATTGGCTTGCATGTGCTTGCTTCTGCCTATTCCAGAACTTCTAGGAGACTGAGATATTTGCTTTGATTTTTATCAGGGAGGTTTTTGGTCCTTCTTGAACTCTAAACCTGGAATTAATTATTATAGAGTGCAGGGAAGACTCTGACAGCTACTTAGGTAATCTGCCTTTCCTGAAATTCACTGTGATCCATCTGTCTGTTGGATTATACTAGAATTTGGAAAACTGGAGTTACTTTGGGGATCATTCTGTCATGCATGAAGTTGCTATTTTAGCAGTATTTGCAGTAGCTTAGATCTCATATGTTGTGAATACCTGAAGTTTCTAATGAAAAAAGTCATGTTTAAGGATTTAGAGAAATAATGATTAAGGAGCTTTTTGATGAAGATTTGAGTCAGGTTTTGTCAGTAAGATGCATATAATATTTTGAATGTAGAATTTCAGCTTCAAGCTCCCTACTGCCCCAGTAGAGCTGTCTTTTTTCCTTTTGACCTAGCTGGGGGTGCTTTCAGGCTAATGAAATTAAATGTTTTCTGGTTCTGTTGAGGAGTGTATTTTGTTGGAGCAAGCAGTTTTCAATTTCAGAGTATGACTCTTAAGCCAAAGAACCAGTCAGGAGTGAAATGTTCAATTGCTCACTCTAATGGCAGAGAAACAAGTTAACATTGTATTTGACTGGTAGATGCATCAACAGCATCTGCAGTGAAATTAATGACTCACTTGAGCTCAAGATCCATATGTTAACTAGTGACTGCATCACAAATACTAACAACTTAGGTGAAAGGCTCTCTTCTAGATTTAAACTTTTAATATCCTATGATCGTCTTTTTTTTAATAGTCCCAATTAATTTCAAAGTATTTCTTAAGTAACTGTAATATGCTTAAAATAGTTTCGTTTTAAGTAATAAATCTATTGTTCCAATTGAAAATTTCATATAGCACTATTACTAGGCAGGATGAAGCCTAAACAGATGAAAGCATTGCCTAATTTTAAAAGCTCAAAGACATTCATATCTGTTAGCTGAACAATGCCTTAAGCAGCCATGCTACTTCTGGATGTTCTCCTCAGCTTGTGTTAAAATATACATTTTTAGTTTCCCGTGGAAGCACAGATGTGCATAGTGTTCCTAAATAAGACAATTGAAAGGATGAGTTGTCAAGTTCAGATATTGTTATTTAGACACTGTACCTTACTGACTGTTTGGAATACATTTTGGAGATGTGAGGAGGGCATAAAACTCAACAACATGTTTAGTTAATAATAATAACTACACACTTTTGGGACAACATTTAACAATAACAACACATAATAGTGATTTAAAGCATGAGAACAGTAATGCTTTTTCTTCAAACCTTGAGAGCTTTTCTTGGAACTGTAACGGTACACAATTTTTACCTTAATCTTGTGTGTAAAGTGAAATTAATCCAGTATTTGCAAGGATTGCAGCTAATGCTAACATGCAGTGTTTCACAGCATGCAGATCCAGGAAGACAACTGGGAAGTGCCTGTTCTCTTTATAACTCAGAAGCAAGTGGAGTATTTTAGTTAACGATAGAAGTACATGGTCCATTGCATGCATAGAGAAGGAAGGACAGCAAAGACAGAATTCCAGGGGTCTGTAGCTATGCACAATTGAGGGGAATTGGAAGACTGACTAGGAAACAGGAAAAGTTTATGTAAATAACATTTTCTTCATAATAACATGAGAAAAATATGAAAGTAATGTGAAAGCTATGAGAAGAGTATTTTTAAGTGAATATTATAGTCTGTGTTGCAGGAAAGTATCGATGTCTTCATGGGTTTCTTGTTTACCAGTCTGGCTGGTATTCCTGGATGGCATAGTTACTTATGGGAACCCTGGAACTGGGGAAACACTTGCCTTGTATTGACCATTGGCTGGCTGTAGTTAGATCTCTAGGACTGAATCTAGAAGTCTGTAAACACTGAGATAAATGGAGCCTTCCTTCTCTGGATCTCTAATTCTGCCCAGATTTAAGAAAAACAATGTATTCAAGTAATTTTCATGACTTATCTATTCAAATTTCAGTATATGTTAATAAGCATTTCTGGTATAATCTCCACGGTAATTGAGATTATGCAGTTTTTTCATGGGTTTCTGAATGCTTGAAGTTGTATCTGTTGTCATTTTAACTTGTTCTACTTTGATAAATATGACATGAGAGGGCTAACGTGATTGACATACTGCTGCTGTTTGACTGTGACAATGTACAACAGAATTTAATTTTCTCCATAATGAGATGTTAAAGATTTTTGTAGAATACTTGCCATCTGTTTCTATGTAGTCACACTTTTATAGTGACTAGGTACGCATCTGCAGGGCTATCTTTGCTCTCCAGAGTCAGCAATAATAATGACAATGTTTTTGGTACCTAGTACTCCTGTAGTGTCTTTCTGCCCACTTCCAAATTATGAAAAGTCTGATAATAAAACAAGATGTCAATTTAAAATACTTTAAAGACAAGTCAGTCTCTAGCCTTCCCTACATGGTAGGATACATTCAGATACATTTATGCAGAAAAGGTTTCATTATTTTACAGGAAAGAAAAATGAGCAAGAGAGAACACAAAAGAAGGCAAAATCAATATCTATTCTTTGTATTAAATTGAGAAATATTCACATGACTAATTTGATCACAGTCTATAACTTTCTTATTGGGGGGCAGAGGGGGAGGAGTGCTGATCACCCTCAGGTGATCAGTGTCATGGAATCACAACGGTATGCAGTGACAGTACAAAGAGTAATGGCTTTAAATTGAAAAAGGGTAGATACAGATTAGATAATAGCCAGAAATTCTTCACTGTGATGGTGGTGAGACACTGAAACAGATTGCTCAGTGAAGTTGTGTATTCCCTGTCCCTAGAAGTGTTAAAGGTCAGGCTGGATGAGGCTTTGAGCAACCTGGTCTAGTGAAAGGTGGTCCTGCCTGTGGCAGAGGGTTGGAACAAGATGATATTTAAGGTCCCTTCCAACCCAAGACATTCTATGATTCTATGAAAGAAGCTGTGTTAGGGAAAGTTCTGGGAAAAGGCTTGTCATTGAGAGGCTGGACAGTCACTGGAACAGGATTCCCAGAGAAGTCATCATGGCACCAAACCTGTTTGAGTTCAAGAACTGTCTGGATGTTGCACTTAGTCAAATGACTTAGTCATAGATAGTCCTTAAAGCAGCAGGGAGTTGGACTCTGTGATCCTTATGGGTCCCTTCCAACTTCAGATATGCTATGAGTCTGCCCAGTTTTGTCAGGCATAAAGTATCTGAATCTTGGATACTCTGTGCCAGGCTAATGTTTCATTCAGTCAATGTGAACTGAAATGTGTCCTCAATGGAAATTGGTAGTGACTTGTAGGTACCTCCTTTGTATTACCAGAACTTCTATTTAATTCAGTATTAGATCATTTGACAGTTATTTTTGCAAAATTTTTGGATGTTGGTGAAGTGTTTTAGTTTGTTTACAAGTAACTGGAAGTTTGTAGGCATGAAGTCAGTAGCCTGAAACTCATGTAATGGATTTATGTCAGAGCTGGCAGGGGAGCTGCAAAAATGTATAGCTAATCTATATTAAGACTGGATATCTGTTTAATTGTTATTGTCATTTAAGGACAGAATTATTTAATTTTGAAGTTGCCTTTTCCTTTACCTCTTTTTTCTTTCTAAGAGGTGCAAAATAATATAGTTTAAGGTTAATATTTTTTCTGCATTTTTTTCCAAATTTGAACAAGATATTCCTACTTGAATCTGGGCTCATGGTGGATAATAAATTTCACTACAACCTTAATTATTAGCTCTTATAAGGCAAGATTCAAAGAAATGCTGTACTAGTTACAGATGAACAGCCTCTTCAAGGTGAATACTGTTGGCATACAAGCAAGTGAACTTTGTAAAAGCATAAAGCCTTAAAATGGGAAATGTTGCAAATTAGGAAATACTAATGGATGAAAATGCATAATTTTAAGTTATGCGGAGAGGTTTTTGCTACCTATGTAGAATTTTCAGGTAAACTAAAACATGCATCTATGTTTTAGTGTTTTCCAATTTCCTCATTTTTCAAGCATCATCTTTGCTTATGATAGCCCTCTCTGTAGCCCTTTATGGCCCCTCTTTACTGAACTTCCCATAGAGAATACAGTTACAATTGCTTCCAGTCCCATTTATAAACCAGTGTTGCTGAGAGTATGTTACAAGGAGTGGTGAGAAGTACTGGTGTCCCAGAGATTCAGAGAGTTTGCATCATGATATTTTGGAAGCTAAGGCCATATAACACATAGTCTGGCAGTTGACTCTGGCAGATCTCTTCAGATTACACTGTTCCAAAAGGCACTGTTGTGGTACCATGCTGATTTTGGGGAAGTTTCTGTGGATTAATGGAAAACCTTTTTTTTTTTCCTTTCCAGTCCTGTGTCTTGCAAATTTTGATATGTTGGTTATTTTTGCTTTCTCTGGTGTTTCATTCCTAAACCCTGTGTTGGCCATGTGTAACTGGTGCTGGTAGATGCCTTGGGAGCAAGTGGAAAGGGAGCTGAGGATTTGGGTAGTTATGTAGCATGTGTGTGGGAGGCTGGTATTGTTCATCTTGTTTAACCTGTGAAAGCTCAGAAAGCCTTTCTGTGAGGAACAAATAATTGAAAACTTGATACAGGCAATTCTGTGCTGGAAAGGGAAATGACAGAACAGATACACCTGACTGTGCATGTGATTCTGTGTCTTAGTGAGGAAGAAATTCTGTTCATTTTACACATGTGGAATAGGATAATGCTGTTCCCTAGTTTGCTATTTCCCCTATGTATGTTTGTGTGTATTGGAAGAGAGAAGAATGCTTGGTATACATAACATTTGCAACTTGAGTGCCAAGACAGATATTTTACATTTACCTTCTTTTTTTTTTAAATTATGTGTGCTAACTGAAGTCAGAGTTTTGCTCAGTGAAACTATGTTTTAAAATACTTTGATTACATATTTATATACTTGAAGTACTGTTTTCAGTCAAGAAAATGTTAATCTGTTCTTCAGGTATTTATGATTCACTTATAAAGAACATCTGAAAGGATTAGCTGTTGTTTGCTTATGGTATAATTTTTCGAAAATATTGATTTCTGAATTGCAAATGCTGAATGTAAAGTACTGCGAGAAATCCTATTTAATTGAGTTTCAATCCAAGTGTGACCTTTTGGTGATAGATCTTACTGGACTTTTGATTGGAATTCACTTTTCGTACTTACAAAAAATATACCTTTTTTCTTTCTTCTTCTCTCAGAATCAACGAATCCCATCTGACATGGTGTTTCTGAGAACCTCAGAAAAAACAGGTATGTTTTCACAATTCACATTGGTTACATGATAATGTAACCACAATTCTTATTGATTACATGGTTGGTAGTTGTGGTAGAATTTTAGATTGTACATTGTGGCCAATTTGAAATGGTTAAATAGATTGATGGAGCTCTTCCTTCATCAGATTAATTGGAGAGAGTCCATACAAACACATTATGCTTGGACTGTAAACCAGGAGTAATCTTACTGCGAACATGAGACTTCTATAGATATATTTCTCTACATGAGTGGTTTTATGAGCTGTTTTAACAAAAGGTTTAAGTATTAAAAATGCTAAAAATATTCAGCAAAGAGATTTATAAGACTGCATTTGATTAGTATGATTTGTCATTATTTTCACATTTTGACACAATTTGCAACTGATCATTGTCTTGCAACATACCTTTAAATGTCATCTGATTGTGTTTCTGTTATTAAATTTGCAAGAACTCAAATCTGAACCTCCTAATATGTGTTTAAAATAACTATTTTTGGAAAAATTTATTACAATGATCTGAATTCCTGAAATAACTTTTTTGGGTTCTTTTACTTCGAAATAATACTGCCTTTTTAGTCAGTCACGAAAAAAGGCCAAAAAACCAGGAATTTTCTTGCGTGAGAGAAAGAAAAGTGCTGCTTGCTAGCTCCATTTCTCTTCATATGGTGATAGGGGAGTACTCTTAATCTTTGAGAAACAAATATTTCCCTTATAGGAACCCTATAAATTATAGCTGTTTTGTAAACTTTAGAAATTACTACTGGATGCCCCTGTGTGTAACTCAAATGAGTTTTCCTCCTTTATATTACCATTTCTCTTCAGATCCTGAAGAACTGTCTGGTATTTGTCAGACAGCACTAAATTTCACAAAGCTAATAGCTGTGATATTGGTAAGCCCCATATTAGTGGCACATAGTATTTCACTGTGGCACTGGAGTTCTATCATATATTTCAGATAAAAGCCTAAATTTGTAGAGATAATTTGAAAGAGAAGACAAAAATACTTCTGATAGCCTACGGAACTCTAGGAGAGCTATATATTTGCTAAAAGAAGAAATTTGTGTGTAGTTGCTGTGTCTTGTTAATGCTGATTACATGCAGTGGGCATCTATAACTGACCTGGAGTGACAAAGTCTTCTAGTCGTCTTATATAAGCTCCATTTTTGTTAACCATCCTCTGGTTCAGGATTTTATTTTTATTCCCTCTCAGAACCCCAATCTATTAAAAAGCCTAATTTTTTGTTTACAAGCAACAGGTTAACTAGTTTTATTGGTGCTGCACTTCTTTAAAAACAAAAAAAGAAAGCAAAACCAGACAAAAATAATTTCCTAAACTTCAAGCATATGGCAGTAATTGTTTTTTGACTAAAGAGTGAACACTTACATCTGTAATTGTTTCTTCCTGATGTTGCAGTTTTGACTGATTTATGCTTTAATTTATAGTTGAAACTTGTAAGTACTTCGTGAAATAGTTTTTGCATGGTTTTATGTTCTATATGTAATTTTATCTCCTGTGTAATAAAGCAGTTTAACTATAGCTTCTTACTATAAATCTCTAAAGAGTAATGAACTCTTTAGAGAGTTTGAACTAATCTCAAAATCCAAACCTCCCTGTAAGCTTCTTTTGGGGTAAAGTACAATTTTCCAGCTTCAATATTTACATTACATATTAATGCAGTCTGCAGCATTGCAGTATCCTACATCATCACTCAAAAAAAGAAGCTATTTGAGTTATAAATAGGCAGCTTACAAAGTTCATCCAGAAACTTACAGCCCCCCCCCCCCAATTGCATTTTTAGTTTTCTAGGATATTTTTAACTGTACATAGCAGAAGCTGCATTCTGGGGTATCAAGCTTATTTTGATAAAACTAATTCCTTATTAGGTGTATTTTTCCTTTCTTTATCAAATTCATTGTCTTTTAGGTAGAATGATTTCTTCAAAGATCTGATATAATAACTTGATGTCACCTGTATCTAATTTCTAAGTTTCCTATGTTTATTAATCAGACTTTACAGAAGTTATAGTCTAAAAGCTCATATTGGTGGCACTTTCTTTTGTATTCATGTGACAGTCTGTAACATTCGTATTCCTCTCCTTCATGGATGGAGGCAACTAGATGGCTGTTCGTATTTTCAGTCAGGATTACTTCCCAGGGGGATGGAGCAGGTGGAAATCATTCCTCAAATGTGAATTCTTTGCTTTTGTCTGGCTCCTTTTGTCTGCATAATAGAGGTTTCCAAAAGATTTTCATTGACTTCCAAAATAAAGAAAAATAATTTTAAAAAATTAGGCATGAAAAGCTTATGGAGAAATATGTTGGAGTTGTATGTATTTGAAAAGGTAGGAGGGGATTATCTATGACTGAATCTTGATTTTACTCATTATATATGGCAGAAGTGACAAGTGATTTGGATGATTTGTCCCATTTATCAGCCTTCCACCAAATAAAAGGAAATGTTCATGCTGAGCTGGCTGCAAAAGATGGTTTGAAGTTTATTTTCATTTTCTGTGTAAGCAGGCAGCATGCCAAAATCAACTGACTACCTTAGAGTAAAGGTGTTATGCAAATGTAGGCAAGATCTCTGTTACACCAACACAAAACTCCCCTGCTGAAATTAAACTAGATCTTAAGTGGCCCTTAACAAAACTTTCAGGATCGTTTTTAATTTGTTTGGCATGTTCTCTGCATTTCATTTGTCTATATGCCATCTCAGTCAAAAATCAAAGGCTAGACAGGGCATTCCAGAGATCATCATAGAACTTTATACTTGTCCCCAGAAACTGCCAACTGAAGCGTGTGTTAATAACTTCATTATGGGAGTATCAAAGATACTGTCTGTGTAAAACACAAGAAAAATTTCAAAGATAAACTCTTTCCTTCTATAAGCTACAATCCTTGCACTCCACATTGGCTGTGCCTTGGTGCAGTGACTGGCTTCTGATCCAACTCAGGTATTCCTATGGTAGCACATGCTCTAAGCATGGGTCTGGTCCTGCCAGAAAATCTGGTGCATGTGACTGTAAGACTCGGTGTTTCTGGAATTTGTACTCTTTCTACTTCCAAATGTGAAATTTTGAGAGGAATTACAAACTTTATAGGGTGACTACAAAGTGTCAAAAAAGAATGAATTAAGCTTATTTTTTTTCTAGACAAGCTTTTTATTTACATGCCTCTAATAATTCCAGATTCTTATTATTCATGGTGAAAAGCTGGCAAATGCAGTGGCAAGTTCTGAGCTAAGGAAATGTTGATTTTAGCTATCAATTTTTGCTAGGTCCTGGAACAGATAACTGTTGGAGTTACCAGCTTGGCTTTTCTTTTATTCATATGGCTCTTTCATCCTCTCTTGTTTCACAAAAACTCAGGGAACTTCCTAGTTTTGAGTCTATTGTGCTGCCATACTAGGTTGAAATCAGCCCCAAGTCAAAAGTTGCTGGTAGAAAAATGGCATGGCAGAATGGCATTGTACATGGAATTACAGCTAAAGGAACTAATTGCCTACATCTGCAGCCTGAATAGCCAAAGGGGATAAAAAGTTTTAAGTCTTGTGATATGCTCCATGGACACTAGGACTGCAAAAGATTGTTTCTGTATTAGTGCTAACTACTTAGGCCTATGACAGACTAATCACAGTGCTGGCAGGATACTGACTTTCCTTAGTTGCTTTTTACAGGGGTAAGAATTGCTTAATCTTAGTCAAACCCTCCTGATTGTTCCCTAACTCCTCTTTGTCACAGATAGGGCTTTGTGATGGTATGAAAAGTAGAGCTGGATTTTCTTTTTAGCCTTTTCTGGTGAAACTGAACTTCCAAAGGGTGAACAGGAAGTGGTTTTCCTGGTCTGCTTCAGCTTTCCTGCCCATAGTCTTCTTTCCTAGCACAAGAGCCTAGCATAGAGTTAAATTTTTTGGTAGACATTTGATTTCATGAAGAGTAACAGCCACTACTTATGGAAAAGTAGTATTTTTTTTTTCAAGAGAGAGAGTACTGCATTAAAAGATTTCTCTTTTAACAAACTTGTAAAAGTTCATAAAAAGATGTATATGTAGATGTCTGGTAAAATAAAGTCACAAATTTATCTTAATATCTCAGCTGCTTTAGATTTCTCAACAGCTACTGAATTGACAAAATAGGGTTTTTTTTTTTTAATTGTAGAGGTGATATTCTGGAGAGAGCAACTCCCAGTGGCTGATCAGTTCCACTGCTGTCAAGCATACTCTCATGCAAACATTTTTATCATAAATCAGTTTTGGTACTGTTTGTCCTTAAATCCAGTACATAATAATTTAGTGGTGTGGACACTGCAAAACACTGTCCTCCACTACAGCTGTGCAATGCAAGCAGTAGGGAAATGGAAAATCATTTAAAAATGCTTACAATCCTTTGTGAAGAACATTTAACTCTTTCCAAGGTAATGCAAGTTGCACAGTTGCTACATGCAGTATTTTTCAGGCCACTGTTACATTGTTCTGGTGCTTGTTCATCAGCCCGTTTCTCCAGCTTGTCAAGCTCCCCGTGGACATTTCCCATTGCATAGATCAATGTTTTGAATTCCATTTATGAAATTATTTAAAAATTGTATTTTTACTCAGGCATAAAATACTGGTTGCAAACATCTTTATACTTTTTAGGATTGTAGCAATAAGAGTCATCTACCTTGCATTAAAATTTGTAGTTAAGAGTTTTCAAGAGTCTTTACTTGTAATTACTTTAACAACAATGGTATAAGGAAAATGTGGGAATAAAACAGGAAAATAATTTTTATTTTGAGGCTTTGTAGCAATTCATTTCTGTAGCAATATAACTCTCAGATGTGATTTTTATTTTAAATGCAAACCCTTTAACTGGCATAAACTCTGCAATGCAAGTACAGGCTTAAATAATCATTCATGCAAGTTGATTTTCTGTTGGAAGGAGCTATGAGTTAACCAGTAAAGGCATGCACCAGAGTCTACCATCTCAAACAATGTCTTCTCATTAAAGACATTTTTTTTTAAATGATGAATTCTTAAGCATTTCTATAGAAAAAGAGAGCATTGTGCCCCCAAATACATTTAACTTGTTTAAAATATCTAGTTTTGTAGGTCTTAAAAAGCAAATATTAGTAGAACATTTATGTCAAAGAATGAAATTCCAAACTCACTGCAAGGAAGAATATAATAAAGGTGATGCTAGTACTGTCTATTTATTCTGGACAGTTAGGAGTAAGTGTTCTACAAATAACTTGATTATCTGGGCCCCAGCCTGGTCTGAAACTTCAGATATTTGAAAATCAAACCAGAGGAGAAAATGTCAGTTTGGAATTCTGTTGTGCAGCTGATGTCACTTTTTATTTCTTCATAAAACCAGCTACTGCAGAATAATAAGGCTGAAGGAGTTGCATTTGTCACACATTCTGGAATTTTCTATTATGTTTAGGAAACAAGTGTTGTAAAACCTACCTGTCTGGAAACTAAAATGCTTTGAAAATCTATTACTATAGAGAATGATAAATGACTAGAGTTAAGTTTTGCACATACGGCCAGATAAAAGTTTATCTTCAGGGCATGAGTAGCTGCCAACAATCTGTCCAAACTACTTTAATCTGTTTCTCTATTTCAGTTCCTATTCAGTCTTTAGCATTTGATTTAACTCAGGCTCGAAATGTTTTGGTATCTGCTTTAAGCCACTGAGTACTGGTGATTTGATGTGATCAGCTACTTGTTTAAAATGTAGTCAGATAGTATGAATGTTATGTGGTGGAAGGAGGTGGTCTCAGCAGACGTTAGGTTCCAAATAATATTCTACTCTTCTATTAGACCTGTAAAATTACACAGTAAAATATTATTAGAAGACATGATCAGATATACAATTCGCTATTATTTTATTTTTTCTGCATACTTGTCTGACTAGTACAATCCATGTGTTTCATTAGCTTTGCAGCAAAATAAGTGTTAGCAAAGAAATATTCTAATTTTTTTTCTGTATTTAAAAAAAAAGACTAGTAAGAGTTGAGAAAATTCATGTGTAAGGAGACTGTGTATTGTGTTAGGCATAAATGAGCCTCTTCCTATTTGCCAGTGAGAATGCATTTTCCCAGAAATTTGAGGAGATTTGGTGGCTTGGCTTGAGTAGCAGTCTGAATGTCCCAAAATCCCAAACAATTCCCCCTTTTTGGGAAACAATGTAGAGAAACTGAAGGTGAGATCATCAAAGTAGATCTCAGAGGCAGGGCAAGTCAGGCAAAAAAATATGTGTATATTAAGAGCTAATAGACTCGTTGAAATGTTGTCAAAGGCTTTGAAAATAGAAAAACTGAAATTACTCTTGCAAAAGTAGGGTTCAAGAATTCCTTGTGTGGAAGTTTATAACATGTTGTCTGTAAAGTACCTGTAAGGTCCAGTGTTAAATCTCCATAGCTAGGTCTCTTGTTTCTTCCCAGTTACCAAACAGTAAAGGAAAATTTGCTTTTCCCTGCTAAACTTTAACTAAAAATTTATCCTCTTGTTTTTCACATGCCCGTTGTACCCTGATGGTCCTTTGGCTTGTACTTTTCTATGTTTAAGCTTTATGAGATACCAAGGCTTTTATTACTACTCCCCTTAATTTAGTTGGACTGTCCTTCAAGTTGATTATTATTGCTGCTAAAATCTTGGCAGCAACACATGTTCTCAATGGATACTGGTATATTTGGCCATATGCTTTTCTCAACCTCTTCTGTGAACTCTGATTTCATCAAAAGAGGAAATGCTCCTTAAGTCTTCTCCAAGCACTCTTCTTTGAGATGTATATGTACTTTTTTGTGTTACTGGTCTTTAGAAATACGTAAGTGCATTAGGAACATTGATGGGGACAGTGAGTTCTGCTATGCTTCCGGAGCTCTCAAATCATGGAGCTGTTTAGTTGGTATTTATATTTTATCTGAAAAGTGAGAATTTTTTCAGTGTTCTAAGCATTGTCTATGGCAGACTATTTGATTTAGTCATTACTCTGAAGATGTAAATAATGCACACCATCTTTTATCTGTATCGCTGGGTTTCTGCAAAAAGAGATTGCTAGTATGCATCAGACAAATAATGGAGGAAAGCGGTGCATCAAATCCTCTTAAATGGAAAAATTAATGTTTTTGAGTATTCTTCTGTATATCTCAAAATAATATAAATCAATAAGCCAGAATTTGAGAATGTGAATATGAATGTAGACTTTTTAAACTTGGAACATTGTTTGCTATGTCTGAAAATTCCATAATGTTTTAATAGAGATAAAAATTCCTGAAGCGCACTGAATCAATACCGCAATTCAAAAAAGATGCAATGTGATCAAGCTTGGATTAAAAAACATCTGACTTCTTGTCAATAAGGAGCTGTGATGAGTTTAGGGGTATCATATTGACTGTGTATTAATACATGGTATCCTATAAGACCATCAGCTGATTGTTTAGAATGTAAATGAAACTGTTCATGGATCCAGTGACTGATGGCTTAAATTCCAATTAATCAATTGCTTCATCGGTTTCTTAATTCAGATCAAATATCTCAAGTACACACAGTTCTTCCCTGGTCTTAAGAGAAATTAATGCTTTTAAACTAATTTAATCAGTCTTCCATAAATGTGCATCCTCTGGAATGGTGATGTAGCTTAAATGTTTAGGATGTTTCAGGTATCTTGCGGTTTTGTTCCTCCTTAGAAGCCATCATAATTGAAAGCTGTTCATTAGAATAGTAAATGAAACCCTGTGCTCCAATATGTCATCTTGGTGCTGCTATTCACCTTGTCATCAGTTTAAAATTTTCATGTACATAGTCACTTAAGTAATATAAATGATTTAAAAATGAGGTTGTTTGTAAATGATCTGGTGTTAAGTGTGCAAAGTTAAAGTCTGTTTTTCTTTTGCTGAGTACATTCTAGTAACCCATCTCTTTCAATGTTTTTCACTTAAAGCAGGGGGACTGGTAATATTGCCAGAAAATATAAACCTGTTTATGGCACTGCAGTTCCACATGCCCTATTTCCCAGTGACCCATCAATTAATTCATCAACACTTGACACAAGCTCTTCACTCTGACACTTATACCAGTTGATCTTAATTTGATTGCCGTTAAAACCTTCCTTTCCTGACAACTGTTGTCAATTATACAAAATAAAATCAAGTATTCATAAGTAGGCTGTAATAGGATATAGGCAGACAGATTTAATAATTCAGTTTTGCTGAGGCTTGAAAGGCATTAGTTGTAGCTGTTGTTCTCATTTGTAAAAAATTCATTGGATACAGCTCTGGAGAGAGAAGGCAGACATAATTTTATTTATTTAGATTTGACAGAGAAGAACCCAGACATGTAGTGATGGTTTAGCATTTTCTCTGTTTAAGAATAACTGACAGGAATTCTTATCAGTTACATATTATAGAAAGTAAATGTAATTTACTTTTATGAATTTTTTTTTACTAATTTAAGTACAACATTATAGGGTTGCTTTTTAACAATATCTGTAATGGAGTGTGGAATTCAACCCTGCATTTATGCAGAAACAACAATACCTTTTCAATACTGGGGTGCCTTGCTTTTATTATGCTTGTAAAATATGCATATTCCTGTACATCTGCTACATACAACTAAATTATAGTTGCTTCCCTCTGACGCATCTTCCTTACAGTATAACATTAAAATGTGTGCTATAGCATATTTGAATTATACCTATAAGTTTACTTTAGTGCTTATTGACAAGTCGACTTTTTAAGCTTGCTGATAATTGGCAAAAAAATGGCAAGCAGAAATCTATTAACTTTAATGTTTTTTGAGAGAACATTAAATACAGTTTTTACAGCTTCTGTGTTGATTAACTTCTTATACACTATTCTTTACTGTCTACACTGATGTTTGTTTGTAACAAATACCATAGGTGGGTTGACTGGTAAGGCTCTGTGGATTTCCATGTACTTGTGAAATCTAAAAATAGAAATATTTAAAAAAAGATTTTCACTTGTAAAATGCTGATTAAATCGATGTAGTCAAAGACAAGATCTGCTCTAAGTTATTACTCAAAGCAAGAGCAGAAATAGTGAAGGAGAGAAGTGTGCAACTGCTTTTATGATCTGTCATTTACTTTGTTGCTTTTTAATGCTAGTCAGAATAAGTTATTCCTTAGCAGGGTTTTTTTCCTGAATTGAGAATCCTCTTGTGTCTCATCTCACGACTTAGAACTGCTTTCTCAGACCTTTCCTGCAGGTCAAGAGTCAGGAAATGAAAATTAAGTTTGGATATTGGACAAGTTGGTTAGTTTAGCAATGTCAAGAAAGCTATCTTAATTTTTCATGTTGCTATTTGTCTAGAAACATGGCCAGTCCTGGAAAGCAAGTATTAGCATATTTTATCTTTAGGTATTAGCATATTTTAGCTTTAAGTATTAGCATATTTTCCAACCTTCTCTTTGGAAAAGCAAAGCCAGTAGACTTCATGATCAAGAAGGAAGTAGGAGACAAGCTCTGTCTTTTCATCATGCCACTCTACCTAAACTTTTTGCTTGCCATTTTCAGAGTCTGATTTGCTCATAATTTTCATCAGTTGGTGAATTCATTTTGAGGTATTTGGATTCAATTATGCAGTCTAGGATTATTCAAGAGTATTACTGCCTAACAAAGAACATCAGGTCATATTTTCATACCTGGTAGGATATTCTGTGTCTGTCTGGTTATTTAAGGGCACCATTAGGCTACTAAGAAAAGTATACAACAGAACAGTCTTTGCCTAAAGCCATTGATTAATTAATTTTTAATTGATTGATTAATTAATTATTAATTGAAATTAAAATGTCTATGATATGCAAGAATGGATGTATCTAACACAGGAGATTATAGAAATAGCACACACTTTTGATTCTGCAGCAAACTAAATCAACTTCTCTAGGGCAGTTGAGATTTTCTTTCCCCACATATTTCAAATATTAAATCTCAATGTTATTAGGATAACATGATTTTTTTTTCATTACCGCCTTCCATTAAAATCAAGAGATGCAGTTCTACAAAGAATAAATTATTTTCATTTTGTGAAGTAATTTCTTTTAGTCTGTCAATTTTGGGTTTCTTGTGTTAAGTACAAGTTCCATGAATGCTACTTGTTTAACAGGCTGAACATTAAGCTAATTGTTTTGAGGAGAAATTATCCATCTTTCTGCTTAACAGAAAGAACAACATTTCCAAATCAAATAAAATAGGAACAAATAATTTAATTAATAGCCAGCAAATTTTGTTTTCTGACTGACTTTCTTAATAAACCCTGGAAGCTGGAATTCATTTAAGAAAATATGTAGCATCCCAAGTAATAGTTTGTTTTCAGAAGCTTAATTTAAAAGCTGTATTTAATATTCTGAAGTATGTATATAAAAATAAAATTGAAGTGTTTGATATTATTAAAAGTTCATATACATTACTGTAATTTCAGGAATTTAAAGACATCCACATATAACGAAATTAATACATAAACTATGATTAGCAAGTTTGGTAGTATAAAAAAAACTAGATTAGGCTACGTGGTGATGATGCATAGTATTAATTAAGAGAAAGGGTATGATATAAATGTGTTTTACTTGATTAAGGAGATTCCCTTTCTGGTTTGGGGAAGAATTTTTTTCCTTTTTTTTTTTTTCTCTCCTGCACATTTTTTAAGGTGAAAATATTCCCAGCTTTTTCAAAGAATAACCTGTATTTAGTTCAAGAATTTTTGTTCAGGGCCATTTTCTTCAGGATTCCTAGAGGCAGGTAGGTGACTGCTGCATGTGCACATGTACACCATTCCCAAAAGCATTTGATGTGTACACATCCTTCGGGTATTATCTGATTGAAGCCTTAAGTCCAGCACACACTAAGTAGAATTCTTCCTACTTACTCTGTATTAACAATACAGAGTTTGTTTGACAAATCTAGGCCAGGCATATCATGGCTCTAGATTAGTGCTATCATAGATAAGCTTTTTTATCTCTATTTCAAAACACCGTAAAAGCTACTGAAGTAAGCATTACTTTTTTTCAATATTCTACTAACACACAAAATACCTTTAAAAATATATTTTTGTCCATGATATCTCAAAAAACATTAATAAGAAAGTCTGTTAATAACGATCAACGTATCCTTATAATGTGAAGTTACATAGTTATTTCAAGTTCTTAAAATTATTTAATCCTTTGTACTGAGGTGCGGTTTTTCCTTGGAAAAGTAACCTTAGGATAAATTCTGGACAGAACTCAAATAATTGAGCTGTTGCTAAACCACCAAACAGAACTGTGAAACCAAAACAGAATTGTAGTCCCAGGACTTTCCTAAGCATTCACCTTTCAAAGTTTCAGCTGAAATGGTTTCAAAAATCAGTTTACTTGCTGCCTGGGCAGCACTTTTCATGCATTGCTCTATGTTGATTTCTGCCTGTCTTCAACTGATTAGAAAATGAATATTACATACTTGTAAATTAGTTTAAATGTGCTCATGAAGTTTGCACCACTGTTGATAAATGATTAATCTATATAAGTCCAGTGTGATTTCCTTGAATTAACCTTAAATTCTAATTCAGATAATTCCAAAATTTTCACTTGAATGATGGAAATTAGTCAGATGTTCACAATGTACAACTTTGTCTACTAATTTTGAAGAATTGTATAGTTGTGGGAAATGAGCAGCTGAGTGCTTCACTGTATAAGGTAGAAGTTTTAATTTTGTGCATTCTTCTTCATATGTAGCCTTATGAAAATTTCTCATGTTCAGTGTGTAATTAAATTTTTCTTTTTTAGTTTTTTCTTTTTGTAAACAGCTACTTTTGATTGGTAAATACTTAAAATATTTAATGGCATTGCTTAAATGCCTCATTTTTAAAAGCAGCACAAACTTCAAAAAAATTCTTATGTGCTGTAAAATAATTGGCAGGTTCAAGAGTTATTTCTGTCTTCAGAAGGAATAGTAACTCCTGACATGTATAGATGATTTGGGGATTTTTTCTTTTTCTGGCAAGTCATATTCGGGTTATAAATGTAAGAGACTTTTCACACTGTCCTCAAGCATTCTTCTGAAGTATGTAACACAATTTTTACAACTTTTTTGTATGAGCTTTTTGGTTTTAATTTTGTTATTGAGGGAGGAGGGTGCAATGCTTCCAAGCATTTTAAAATGGAAAAATGAAAATACTTATTTTTTTCAAAAGACTTCGATTTTTAGAAGTTTTATGTACTGCTGACTCAAATACCTCTCAAAGGTAAAGTACATGTGACTTCCACATAATACACAGTGGAGAATATTTAGTTTTACAAAATTTAAAGGTTTTTGGTAGGGGTGAAGAGTTCTTTTTTTATACTTTCCAATTACATATTTTATCTTCCATGTTTATAGCTTAGTTAAGCTGGGTTAACTTAGAGAATAGTTGCAATTACTTAGTCAAATCTACTGCAATATTTGAGGTGGAGGAGAGGATTGTATTGTTTTGGTTTTGCTTTTGTGATCACTATTGAGAGCTGACTTGGCAGAAAGCAGTCCTTTTTTCTGGATAAAAGGGAAACAGGCTATGAGATAAGTTATTGATGAAATTAACTGCTGAAGTGAGGAGGAAATGCAGCTGGCCAATACATGTCATAGTGTGAGCTCTATTAAATGAATATATGTGCAGTCAACCATTCACAGCAGCCACACTGGTCTTGAACTACATTGATCTATAGTATAATTCTAAATGAAATTGATGCAAGAGAGCAACCATTGACAGCAAGGGTAAAGAGAACCATGAAATGTCTTGTACAGGAAAAGTATGATGGAGAGTAGGCTCATCTATGCCATGGACAGAAAATGCAGTGATACCGTCGTGTTTCTAGGTACGTCACACTTCATTATAATGCAATGGATATTGCTGACTCTTCAAAAAGTGCTTTATAGTATTTTATTCTTAGAAGAAAATTCATAAAGAATTCTGTTGAGAATTTAAAACCAGCTTTTCAAGAACTTCAGACATAGCTTTGCAGCTTGCATCTCTGAGCTTTGGGTGAAATTTAGCTGTGATAATGTTTTCTGAGAGCTGTCTATATTAACATTTAAAGATTTGTTAATTTACAATGCCCTTAATATAAATAGAGCTGTTACATGAAAGCTTGTAAGATTGTTTGAAGTCTGTTGTGCAAAAACACTACCTTTTAGTCAGGTACAATTTCAGGTGGCTTTTCTCTCAAGCATGTCCTTTCAGGCAACCATTCATCAAACTGCTTAATTTGCAGACTTTGATGGATAAAACATTGGGTTCTATTAGACTTTACTTACACCAGGGTCCACTTGTCCTATAAAATAATCTCTCAATTTATGTTCACTGGTAGGTACCCTTTCTTGGCATACTGCCTTGACACATTCTAGCAGACTTTCTTCTTGTCTATAATGAGACTCAAATCTGGACAAACTCCTTTGCAGTGTTTCCTTCTACTTAATTGCTACCACATCACTTCTAGGGGTAAAACTACTTTGTTAGTTTTTATTGGATTGGTTGAAATACAGACAGAAAGATGTGTGTGTTTATATAAATGTCTGTTTGTTAAAATTTATTAAAAGCTTGTAAAGTCTATTCTTTGCACACCCATAGCACTCAGTAACAATAGTGTATACATTTGTTTAGGTGTAGTATAAAGGAAATTGTAATTACTACTTCAGAAATATTTACGGCTTCTCTAGTGTAGCAGTTGTGAAGAGTGTTGCTAAAATTTTATCACCTTTTTAAAAGGCTTCAAGCTTAATAGAATGGCAGTTAATTTTGTATTTTTAATAGATTTGCAGTGTTTGCATGTGGTCTCTTTTGAATCTTACATTAATAATGTATGTAATACTCCAGACTTGATGATATCCATCAAACTAGGTATGTGGGTAAGGGTAGGCTCTGCAGTGGTCTCAGTTTTCTGTTCCTTCAATCCTGGTCTTTGGTCTGTACAGCACACTGATTTTCTTCAGTGTATATCAGTGTGTATCTTGAGTTTCCCTCATATCTTAAGTACTTTGCATGTGTTGACAGGTTTCTTTAGTTTTGGACCACCAATAGTTGCAGATAATTCAAAAATACTTCTTTTAAGTATCATACATTCACATCCACGTTGTTTTGAATGCTGTCCATATTAAGGACTTAGGAATTTTTTTTTTTTCAGAGAAACCAGGACACAATAAGCAATGAAAGTTTTTGATGTCATACCAGCATAGAGAAAAAAATCACAGTATTCTGTAGTGTTGGAATTGTACAAGTGACAGAATTACATAAAGAAATGAAATTAAATCTTTTTCAGCTCAAGTTGAAGTTGTTTCTCTTGATGATAATATTTGAAAACCTGTTCAGAAACTTTGAAGAAATCTGTAAATGGTTTTTAAAGGATTCTCATATCCATCACAAAAAATGATGCTCAGTGCCCATGACAGAATATTATTTCCATTCCTGTAAAATGTGGCCTGAATGTGGGTAAAATTAGACATATTGCTAATTTTATTAGAAAAAATGTTGCAATTGTGTGATATCTAAAGCATTCCTGGAAGAGAGCACAGAGACACTCCAAAATACAAATCTTTTATATCTTGCATATTTATTTTAAAATGGTTGTAAATTGTGGTTTTTTCCCACTTTTACATATTTTTAAGCCAAACTGAATTTTTGAAATTGAAATAATAGTTTGATGTCTCTTTGTAACTTCAAGGTTCATGTTTCATTCGAACTGACCAGCTGGATGGGGAAACAGACTGGAAACTGAAGGTTGCTGTCAGTTGCACACAAAGATTGCCAGCTTTGGGGGTAAGCATTCTGTTTGCTTTTAAGTTATCTTCTGTGTGTGCATCTATATCTGTTATCCAAAAGATTGTTACAGTTACTGTAAGTGTTGAAAAATACCTGTTACCAGAACCTTAATTTTTACAGTAAATAAGACACAAATATTCCTGGTTTTGCATTGAGAAGAAACTGAGTCAGAACTGGATTTTTATCTTTCCGCCTAGTGGTTCTCATTGTTGTCTACACAGAGATTCACACTCTCCAGAAGCAAGTCACAGTTACAGTGTTTTCAACCAAGTGTTAGACTGCAAGTACAAATTATTCTTGTCTCAGGAACCATTGCTTTAATCACTTACTTGTGAGCTTGGGAAACAATAGTCTGCTCCTGGAAGGTGAAGTGCTTTTTGTTGTCACCATTCTTTCTGATCCAACTAGGTGCAATGTGCCAGTTCTTGCAAGCAGAGCTCTCTAAGAGTGGCCTAAATGTGGGTATTTTTTGAGTACATTCATTTGTTGTGTCACAAGTAGATCTAAAATCATGAAAAGGAGCACAAGTGTGTGTGTGTATGTGTGGATATATACACATCCAAAATAGACATATATCTACAAAAGCAAATGTAAAATTGTATAAACGTCTCCTTTACAAGAAGCTAAATTATTTCCTTTGTACTGGGAAAGCTTTCTGTTATACTGGCGAGTTGGCTTGGTATTAGGAGACCTCCTTTGAAAACATCCTCAAGTTACAAGCTCGTGGAAATTTACCTCTACAGAATTTCTGGTGTTTTTACACTAAATCTTTTAAATGTTTTATTAAAGGCAAATACACCTTAAGAAGACTGTTTATATTCCATCTCAATAGCAAAAGTGTTAGATTATCTGCTGGATCTTAACAGGACTTCTGCAGTCACACTTCCAGAAATAGAGTTGCTGCCACAGTCATACTAGCAAAAAGGAGAGGTTTTCTCCTGTGTTCATATTCTCTGACTACTACCTTCGCAAGTGACAGAAGGAAGAAGTAGTTACATTGCAAATGCACTTTGGAGGATTTCAGAACAAGGTTTGGAACCAAAGGTTGGTCATGCCAGACAGAGATGCCAAGTCAGGCTTCAAGTCATGAATTCTGGTGCCAGAACAGACTTTAACAAATATTCTGTAACCTGCAGTTGAATTTAGTGTTTGTAATAATGCTTCTCCTGTTATTTTTAATATTTAATCAAGGCCTTCTCTTGTATTCTCATTAAAAGAAAATCATATCCAAATTTGGGACACATGTAATGTGTTTGACTAAAATACAGTCAACTTTCTATCTTGCTTTAATTTTTTTAAAATTTAATTTAGTAGTACTTCTCCAACAGTTACTCCTGTATTCAACTTAGGTGTTATGTTTTGTTTGTCTTTTTTTTTTTTGAAACATCACTGACTGCAGTTGCAAATACTCTGCAAAGCACTGCCTCAGTGTTTTATTTGTTGATTATAATTTTGATATTCTGAGCTTAGAAGTCTTGGTCTACTGAGGCTGATGAAATCTGGAGTAAGTTACAATGCAGAGGCTTCTCTGCATTATTCTTTGGAAAATCTAAAAACCCTTCTGCATTGACTTTTCTTTTTCCCTAAAAAATTCAAATACATGTTTAAAGTTTTTCCCTTCTTGTTAGGAAGAAAGCATGGAATTACCTTTCTAGCTTTCATGTTAGGAGGAACGTGAAATTTTTGTATTGTAATTTTTATATGATGTTCTTTGTTAAAAAAAAAAATATCAATAGACTTGATAAATAAAGCATTAGGCATCTATGGAGATAATGCAAAATTATGGCTAAATCTGTGCAGTATGATTTGGAGAACTAAATAAACTTTTCTAGACTAGTAAATCAGAAGTGATTGAAGTTGGGATGTCTGCATTTGAATGGTGGGACATGCAGCCTCACCTTCCTGCAGACATGAAGGTTCGCTTCAGGAGTGGTTGTTTTGGGTGTGAGGGGAGGGAAGGCAAGTTATTGCCAAGAAATTATTTGTTCATCTAGGAAAAAATATAGTGGGGTCAACTATACAATGCAGTAACCATTTCTTCCTTAGTTGTTTCCACTTAGGGCTATTAACCTCCATCTAACTGTTCTGGGCTTCTTGCAAGATCTTTATACTCTCCCTCTTGAGCTGTAGGTGACCTGAGTCACATTGTAAGTGTGGTTAATCAGGAGCTGCTTCCACTTAACACACCTCTCCTGGCTACCAGCAGCATATGAAAGCCACAAGCAGTTGATGTGCCTCTACCCTTTCTCAAACCACTCAGTTATTGGTGCTTAACAGGTGCTAGACAAGGCTTTGTCTGCATAAGCTGGCATTTCATCCTGAAGTGACTGACACTGGGTATAATACTTCCTGCCAACTAAACTGAAACACTTCCAAATTATTCTGCTATGGGGTATGGACAAACCACTTACACCTGGTGGTTCCTCATTGAGCTCATTTTAAATGGCTGCTCCCAGCAAGACTTAGACTGTTTGCCATGCTCATGTCATATATCTGCTTTGCTCCTTAGCCCCATCTGTCTGTGACTTACTTTGGTGGAGTGGTAGGCTAATGAACCCAAATGTAGATGGTTTTTAAAGGATTCTCATATCCATCACAAAAAATGATGCTCAGTGCCCATCACAGAATATTATTTCCATTCCTGTAGAAAAACGCATTAATAATTAGATTTCTGCAAAGATGTTTTTACCTTTACTCAAATTACAGTGATATGCAGGAGTGTCAGTCATGTAAAGAAACTCTCTGGATAGACAACTTCACAGATTGGTATGGAGGTCTAAGCAAGCTATGAATACCAAACTAACAAAAAATAGCATTATGAAACTATTTTACTGTCAGCTTAATTTTGTGCTTTATAATATAGTTATAAGCTATATTTGTATGTGGGCCCTACAGGAAGTAAAAATGTAGTCCCCAGAATGATTTCGTTATAGTTACACAGTGGGTTCCCTTTCTGTACAGAATGCCAGGCGGATCGCACAGTGACCCGGCCGGCTGCCGTGTCCGGCAGTGCAGCCGGTGTGTGCCTGCAGCCCGGGCTCCCGGCGCGCCCGCTCCAGGCCCGGCCCTCAGCGCCCCTGCCGGCTCCCGGCCCTCGCTGCGGCACTCGGCAGGGCGGCGCAGCCCTCGGCCCCAGGGTGAAATCCCTATGGCCGTGTGCTGAGCTGGCACCCGGCGGCTTCTCCGAGGCAGAGCCCGTGCCAGGCAGGGCAGCGGGGTTCAGTCCCGGCGGTTCTGCCCTCTGCCCCTGGGCTGACGTTTTGGGCTGCTACTGGATGGGTTACATTATTCCGGCCAGCCTCTGCCCGCAGTGGCCTCCCGAGACTCATCACGCATCCCTGCCACAGTGGCTTCTCCACATGTTCATGATGTACTTCAAAGCTGAGACTTACAGTTCATGCTTCCATATTGAAATATATTTTTAATAATTTAAAAATACAGTTTATGCAAGTTGAACATAAAATAGACTATGAATAGTTAGCTGTAGTGTTGGATAGACTAAATTTGTCACTCATTTTGATTTCTTTAGTTGTAAAAACATAGTCATTAAGGCTGTGAAAGACCTCTAAGACTGTTGAATCCAGTGAACAGCTCCACTGTGTTCACCACTAAACTGTGTACCCAAGTGCCACATCCACATGCCTTTTGAACACTGCCAGGGATTCCACCACTTCCCTGGACAACCTGTTTCAATGCCTGACCACCCTTTCTGAAAAGAAATTTTTTCTAAGATCTAATCTTAACCTCCCCTGGAGCAACTTGGGGCCATTTCCTCTGCTTCAGTCACTTGTTACCTGGGAGAAGAATCCAACCCCCACCTTGCTACAACCTCCTTTCAAGTAGGAGAGTATCTTGTGTTGGCATGAACTGTCAGCTGTGTCACCAGAGCAGCACTGTAATCCTACCCACTGTGGCACCCAGAACAAACAAACCTGCAGACCTTCAGAGCTTTTCTTAAAGAACAGATGATACCACCAAGATGATCGGTACAGATTTTGTTGTCTTTCTAAAGCACTTAATGTGATCAGAGAATTAAAATTTCAACAAGTCCCTCAATGATGGCTGAGCAGCAAATATGGTAACACCTGGATTAGGTTTCTTGCAGTTTCATAGTTATAGGTGGGACAGTTCTGGCAATACACAAGTTCTGAGGCATTCTTCTCTACCTTGTGTGATCAGCTATATTTATTAACAGCAGTGAGGTCACTGTAATTTTCAATAAATGGTGACTTGCTGATTTATATCAGAAGATCCATACGGCAGTAAACAATACCATTTACATTTAATTAGTTTTATTGAACCAAAGGCAATTTTATTTGCAATGAACTACATGTTATGATTAAGAATGTATTTTAATGATCTTTAAGTAAGGTGAACAAATGTTGCCCTTGACCTAATAGAGGAGATTTTTCTATGTTATTGATAACTGTGGTGATTTTTAAATTGTGAAATGCAAAACAGAGCATTTTCATTATTATACCATCACAAAGTCATTTTCTGACTTGTAGTGTAGAAGAATGAAATGCATTCTTCTCAATTATTATTTTTAAGTATGAGATAATTAAATGCATATCAATTTTTAAGATAAACTCACCTACTCTTATATAAGAATATTTTTTTACTTGAGATTAAAGTCTTTCATATAGTTTTTTTAATCTAGAACTGTTACAATCCCCACCCAAATGTGTTTTTCTGTCTTGAGTAAGAAAATAAATGAGATCATTTTACCTTATTACATCCTAAAAGTGATGTAATTTTAGATGTAAAATACTGTTTCTATTGAAGGTATCAGTAAAACTATTTGGCTTCAATGAATCAGCAGTTTGATGTATTAGTATGAAAATAAGTCTTTATTGAAGCTGAGTTTCACAAATCCTCCATTAGTTAAATCATTAATAAAAAGTAGTTGCCTTTTCTAAAAATAATAGAATCAAATCCTTTGTTTAAGGTGATTTGCTTTCTCCCTGCTTTTGTATAAGGGAAAGCAATGACATAACTGAACAGGGTAATTTTTTCTCGCCTAGTGAGCAGAAATTATATTTATATGTAGTGTTGCTTACAAATCTTGATGTCTCCTTGTTAAAGTCACCCTCACAATTTCTTTCAAGACATTGAGAGGAGAAATGCAGAGCTTTCATACTGGAAAAGCAGCACTTGGGGAAAAAAATATATTACAGTAACCTTTCCTGGTTGTTGAATGGAGTTCATAGGAAATTTATCTTCTGTAATGGTATCTTTCTTCAAGTTTTTCTTTCGTTACCTCGTATTATAAAACTACCATATTTTATTGGCCTGAGAATGGTGTCCAGTTGGAGTACAGAACACTTGGCTACAGCAAATAAGAATCTTTAACTCTTTACCGTAATAATGAAAAAATACTTCAGAAATCTACTGAGCTCAAGTTATGTGCTCTTATGTCTTTCTGCTACCCATGAATTTAATGCCAATGGGATAACACCCAAGATTTCACTCAGAGCATAGGCTTTTTTAATTTTACAAAAAAACCCCATGCAATTCTGGAACACTATGCCAGTTCTAGCTTGTAGCATTTCAGAGTAATGCCAATAATGTGCAGATTTCAGTTTTTCACAAAGGTAAGTCTGTTTCACGGTTGAAATTCAAAAAATAAAAAAAAAAGAAAACAAATTTACATGTTAAATCAGAAATAAAAAAGGGAAACTAAAACATAAAAAGACACCAAAGGAATGTAGATAGGTAGACAGATTTTTTTACATTTGAGATGAAACAAAGGAGAAGATCACAGTAGAAAAAAATAGATTAGAACTAAGGAAAATATATTACTGTACAAATGCCAATTCACTTTAAAAAGGTGTATATTTCTACTTTCTTTTATTTTAATTTTGCTTCCCACTAAGGCGTTCTTTGAAAAGAGAGAAGTGACGCATTTCACTAGCAGTTTTTATTGTGTATATGAGCATGTGTGTGGTATTAGTTTTCTTCTGTTATTCACTACTGAGAGACTCTTTATTTTTCTTTGCATAATAAAGCACATAATAGCTTAGATTAGCTAAATTGTAGGTGATAACAGATTGGAGAGAAGTGAATGATGAAGATATAGGACACCACATGTGTATTAGTTTCATATGAATTATTTCTCGTGAACTCGTTGAAAGTAGGTTGGAAGAACAAGGGTGCAATTAATGAACTTTGTGTGATAGACTTCAATAAATGACTAGTGGTTTAAGATTAAGATAAGTTGTGAGATTCAGTGTTCAGATTTCATTCATGTTTTAAAAGCATATGAAATATAAAGTTTTTTGGAAGCTATGAGAGATTTCTTGTCTGCAGAATATAAACACAATTTATTATTTATAGACCTACACGTTTTTAAACTAAAATCAAACATATTTCATAAATGTACACTGGATTTTAAGAAAGCATTCCTTGTCATAATGAAAAGCAAAAATATAGTGATATTCATCAATCTAGCCATTGTATCAGAGATAATAAAGGATATAAATATGTTGGGCTTTAAGACATGAACACAGATAGACAATTGCACTTTTAGTTAATTTTTTTTACTATTCAAATTGTGAAACATTCTTACATTGAAAGTTACAGGGAAAAAAGTAATGGCCTACTTTTAAAAGTAGCATTTGTGCCTAGGTGTGGTTTATATGTCCTCGAAAGAGGCTGTAAAATTAATTCTGCTTTGAAAGGCAGCACATTCTTGTTAGCATGAACAGGGTATTGTACCCGTGTAATTTGGTCCCCAGAGATGGTGTTTGATTAGCCTTTTGCAAGATTCATCTGGTAATAAGGGATGGAGATAACCCAAATAATTAGGTGCTACATAGAGTGGGAAGGTGTACAATCTTGCATTTGATCAGAGATTGGAATTCTTAGATTGACTGGGAGTTGGTATCAAGCATCTGCTCCTCTCCAGTGTAGAAATTGGACTGTTGTGTATTCATGCATAAATGGTCAACTCGTTTTGAAATCCCTTTGCTGCTGTTGGTTCGTATCACCTAAAAAGCACCAAAAATTTGCTTTTGTGATTGAAAAATTCCTTTCTATCACAGTTTTAGTCTGTAGTATTTTTGCTGTGGAAGGTGCATGTTTTAGAACAATTATTTGATGAAATAATTGTTTCAGAATTTTAAGGTGAACCTCCCTGGGCCTCTAGGGACAACTCTTAAGATCTAACAATCATCAGATTTATTAGGGGTTTTTTTCTTTTGTTTATAGTATACTGACATATGTTTATAGAGGCTGCTACTGTACTGTCTTAGGTGTTTCCTATTCTTCTTAGTTTTAGGGTAGGAACATTGGTGGATTGTTTGCTGTCATGAGTAGTGGTTCCACATATTTTAGACCAAATTTTATCAGACTAGTTTTGATGTATCCCTGAGTTTAAAGATTTGAGTACTACCTGTTGATGTAGTCAGGCTTTCCTGAAGCTGGTAGGGTTTTCTTGTGGGGTTTTCACTGGGGTGCTGGAGCATTCAAGAGAACTCAAATCCATTTCATTGTTGCCTTTTTTACTCAGTTGGCTTTGTCCTTGCTGGAGAAGTTTTTTTTTTTCCTGTTTCAGTAAAAGCCCAACCAACAAACAAATCAACCCTCCTCCCTCCCCCACTTTATTTTGAAAAGGACAAATATCTGGAAAATATTGTAAGATTACACTATTATTAATTATAATGAGGCTGTTAAAAGAAATTAGATAAAAATATCTAACTCATAAAAGTAAAACAGTTTAGTTTTTGAACTATCAACACATTAAGGATATCAACTTGAAAGTGATTCCTCTATAGCCAGATGTACTGGAAAAAAACATCATGTTTCTCAGTTGGGTAAAAGTTGTGTGAGCTTAGTTTGGGGTGGTTGGTGAGGGTCATAAACTGGATTCTTTACCAGGTCTTCAAAATCAATGATTATATTTAAGTAATAGTAAATACATTATTCTGTTTTACAGGATCTCTTTTCAATCAATGCTTATGTTTATGCTCAGAAGCCACAACTGGATATCCACAGTTTTGAGGGTACTTTCACACGGGTAAGTAGTCCATGTAAATAAATTTTCTACTTTCCTCTTTAATACCTTAGTCCTACATGTAGTGTCAACTTTGTACCAGGTCTTTCCTTGACTTTAGAGCAGTATTTTTTCCTTTGTTCCTGCCATGGCAATGCTTCATATAAAAAATATCCTGTTAAACATTTATGGCAGAAAACTAATGCATAAAGAATATCTGAAAAAATCTGAATTGGAGAGTTGAATATTTGTTGATTGACATCACTTTAATCTTTTTATGTGAAACTCTTTGTGAACAGTATACTGTTTCCAGGCATCTGATGTATTGTTCATATATGTCAAAAACTGACAAGTTGAATAATAGCAGTAGCCTGAGACAATGTATCTGCTAGCTTATGTGCAATAAAAGTGTGCCCTGTTTAACAGCATTTCTGCTGTACTTCTAAAGTTCAGTTTTCTCAAAATGTAGAAAAAGCTAAAAGCTACTTATGGGGGCTTTGTATTGAATCTCTTCTCCACAGATGATTATATTCAAAACTAATTAAGAAAATAACAATGCAATAATATCTATGTCTTGTTTCTGTTGTTTTCTAAAGGTGGCCTGCTAAAGTTGACCTTTTAAAGCAGTGTCTTAATAGCTAGTAATTCTTTTTTTTTAAATAGATTTACAGTTTTGTAGCAGTATGTTAGCAGATATAGTGATTATTCTGTTTGTTTCAGCCAAACTCAGTGGTGTTAGACTCATTCCTCTTGATGGTTTGTTTGTGACAGCGGTCACTGGGGTTTTCAGGTGAGGTGAGAGACGAGAACGTTGACTCCATGATCAGAAGGCTTGATTTATTATTTTATGATATATATATTACATTATAACTATACTAAAAAGAAATAGAAGGAAAGGTTTCCAGAAGCTAGCTAAACTAAGAATAGAATAGAAAGAATGATAACAAAAGCAGCTCTCTCAGACTCTGTCTGAGATAGCTCGGTCCTTGATTGGCCATTAATTATAAACATCCAAGATGGGCCAATCCAGACGGACCTGCTGCATTCCACAGCAGCAGATACCCATTGTGTACATCTCGTGGCTGAACCTTCTCAGCTCCAGCAGGAAAAATCCTAAGAAAGGATTTTTCATAAAAAGGATGTCTGCAGCAGTTTGTTTCTAAAATAATTTGAGAGAATTAACTGCTGGGGAGGTAAAGAGAAGGGTTTTTTTCCCCGTGACTCAAATTGGTAATAGATTTTGTTTTGTAATTGGAATTCCAGTTCACAATTGTAAATACAGTGATGAATGAGATATTGCAGTTGCTGGCTCTCAAAGACCAATTTATGCTGGTTCCATAGTCCATGCTGCCTACAAAGTAAATGTCATTTGTTCACATCTCCTAAAGCAGTAAGCAACAGTGTTTACTTAAACCTTGTATTGACCAATTGTCCGAATGAAACTTCTATTAACAGCTGTAAATTCATATTATTCCTCTCAGTAGCTAAGTGTTTAATTTCCTACATATATATTGAACTCTTTGTAATCTTTTTAACAATTCTGGTATAAGTAATTGAGACATTGGGAAATCATCACAGTAATTTGTGTTGTGGGTTCTGTTTGTACACGTCATAAGAGCTGTATGATTCAAATATCCCAGTGTGGGTAAATAACTGTGATGCGTTTTATGGTTTCGGGATTGCATATATGTTTTTTTGAGTGCTTCAGTAGCAAGGACAGTTTAAACTGAACTTGTGTATTCAGTTTAAAGCATCTGAAGGCATTGCCCTCAAATTTGGTTCACAGTGAATCACACTAGAGATTTTTCAAAGGTTGGGTTTTGTTAGTGGTGTACCTTCTGCATTGTGAAATGCTGTTTTAGGACACTTGTTCACTGATTTATCTTTCTACTTTTGCTGTGAGCCCTTGCTTCTTACAATAAATCAGTTCTTGCATCTAATTTCTATTTTATGTTAAAGCAAAAAAAAAAATAGTGTGCTTAGTGACGCTAATGCATACATTTTTTCTACTTAAGCATTGATGTTCAAAGAATTCTTGCAAGGGCAGGTTGACAGGGTAATAGCACATTGATTTTTCTTTTTCTTTTTTCCCCCCATTATGGAGACAGAGTACTAACAATGTAAAAGACAAACTTAGATAATTTCAAAAAGTATGTGTCCATAAAACAAACCAGAAACTTGGGAGAACAGTGCTGGAGTTTTTATGGGCAAGCCAGGTCTAAGTACAAATCTATCCACAAAAACCCTGTGAGCTGACAGAAGATATATTTTGCAGAACACCTGCATAATCATGTCAGGAGGCATAAAAGCTTTGCTGTACTCTAGTGATATCTGCTAGCTTCACATTAAGTTGTTTTCCATTGCTCTCCATAGATTTTGGTGTGGTTTTCCATTGTTCACCATAGATTTTGGATATGCAGTCAGTGCATGAAAGTGTGTGTGTGTCCTTGCATGATCATGTCTGGCCCTTGAATAATGGCATAAATTAATTCCTCTCCTTTCACATTTGCTAGACAGCCTATCAAAAAACAATACATGAGATAAATTAGTGTTTTGCGGAAATTTATGAGATAGTTTTATTTGTTCTGAGGGCATCATCCATGTCTTTGCTGAGCTTATTTTTAAATAGTGGTGTACAGAACAAGGATGTAAACAGATATAACTACTAGAGTTTCTCTTCTGTATGATGCTCCTCTGTAGGCTTGATAAATGAAGGAGCAATTTCATCAATGCTGAAAATCTGTAAAAAGACAATAAAAGGTAACCATATTTCTTATACCCAACTTTTACCAGTTAGAGCCTAAAGAGTATTCTAGAGCATTACATCAGTGTATATTGGCATAGCCAGTGTTATGTAACCTTTGCTTACTTCTGTATAGGATCATGGAGAGTCTCTCTTGCTTTTAACTTTGGCTATTTTCTGTTTAAATTTAGGGGTTACTTTCACTATTCCCTTAAGAATATTTTCCTTTTATTTCTTCTATATTGCAGCTCTGTTCTGTCTCCATAGTCTCTTCATTTACTTTGGAACTATATCTTAATTTTTTTAGATTCTAATAGCAATCTTAGAAAATAAATGCCATTGAGTTTGGTTCAACTACCTCAATAATCTTTTTCTTTCATATGGTACAGAACTATATTGTATAATATATATAATTTTTTATAATATTGCATCTTGTTTGGTGCTTAAAATAAACCTACCCTGATGTAAAACCTGGTGCATGTAGCTTTATTCATTTATGAGTAGAATCTCTGGCCTGATGCTAATTATACAGATGTTTTCATGGATATGCCTTGCATTTTAGTAGAGAGAACATTAAGTCACTTTTTTCATTCATGTTTGTTAAAGAATTCCCTGTTTTGAAGCAATGGTTGTGTTCACTTCAATCTGGCTTATTTTTATGTTGCCACTGAAGAGAATGGCATTATGTTTTGGAAATCCTATTGACTCCCCTTCCTTTATGCCAGCAGTAACAACTATACAGACAACTTGACTAGGGAGCTAATGTGTATGGAACCTAATCTGACCCTGTCCAAAACACATGCCAGTAAAAGGAACATAGCCAGAAAAATTAACTGTGGGGTTGGGTTGGAGAAGGAATCTCTTTCAGTGATTCACGTAAATTAATGTGTATTCCACTTTCCTACAAAAGTTGATGGGGGTTGTTGTACTGTATCCTGTCATGCAGGAACAGAGATAGAAAAGGTCAAATAGAAGTGGTACACTGGTTTACTCAAGGATTAGGGATTTCATCTCAAAGACCTCATTTGTTATTTACAAAAATTTCTAAAAAATTATAGCTTTGAAATTTTTTAATGACTCCTTGAAATTTGTCATGATCTTTGGTCAGCTGTATTATGAATTCATGAAAGGACTTTATGAAATTAATAATGAAAGGACTGAAAATGGGTTGTATTCAATTTTTATTTCACTGATCATCTTTCCTTTCTCACTGCACATGCATGAGCTGCAGATTAATTTCTGCAAAGAAACTATAGACAATTTAAACCTCTATGATCAGTGCAGCTCACAGATTAAAAAACTGAGCCTGAATATGGAGCTTGAATATAATACTGAACTACACTATTCTGGTAATGAACTTAATTCAGAACCCAAAGACCAAGAAACATACAGCTGCCAAATGAAATTTAACCCAGCAGACCTTAAGTGGAAACTTTGTCAGCTGGACAAAGAAGCCCTTGTATGTCAAATTTCTGCTATGAGAGCAAGTGATGGATTTCATTTAACCCAAAACATTCATTGTTCTGTTAGTGTCAGAAAATTTGCAGAAATATCTCAACATAGGTCTGGTCTTACTCAGGAATTGCAATTCTTGTCCTTCCCTGCTTTTTCTATCCCTACCATCTCTCTAGAAGTACAAATAAAAATAGTGTGAAACAGCTAAACTCATAACCCTTAAATGCACCTTGTATTTTTCATTTGAGTAACTTAGGACAAAAGAAAAATAAGGGTAAGTCAAAAGAAAAATAAGGGTAAGTCAACATCTGTTTGGGCATGCAAGGTGTGATATTTTGGAAATGGAATGAACTGAAGAAAGCTGAAAATGTTAGGTGAGGGCATAATGACATGAAAGTATCATAATGAAATAAGCAGAAGATAAGGGATTGGCAGACCCTTCTGTGGATGAGCATGAGTGGAAAGAGAGAGAGCTCATTTGGTGTTTTCCTATTTTGAATCACCTAAAACAAGGTATTTCACTAAATCTTGTAGCAGTGTTAGACATTGAACAAGTGACCTTTTCCTAACCCTGTTGTCAGCTCTCCACAATCATTGCAGGGCTTTTGATTTCTTCTTGTAATATGGAAGAGTTTCACAATTCAGTTTTACAATATGCTAACTGAAGAATAAGGGAGAACAAAGGATTTACCTGGCTTTTAGTATCCTGTTCTTGACAATAGCCAGAAGCAGAGTGCTGGGAAGCAGAATACAACTAGAGTAAGGACACAGTAGTTCCTCCTGAAAAGAGCCACCTGTTTCTTAACACAAGATGTGGGAAATTTCCTGAGTTAGAGCTGTTTTCTGTAAGTAACTCACAATGAATTTTCCTTCTCTAAATTTACCCAGTTCACCCTTGAATGTGTGTAACCTTTTAATATTGAAATTGGAGGAAGTTACACAGGCTAAGTACATATTTAAGAATGACTGCTTGTTGTTTCAATTTTGTTGACTTTATTTATGACTTCTTTCTTCTTTGGTAAAAATAAGCAGTACCTATCCTCCCTTTTAGGTGCTTGTTTCATAGATGTCTGTCATATTTCCCATTAGAAGTCAGGCTTATTTAGTTATATCTAGTACAGAAGCTATGTTGACCTCCCTTATTGCTCTCTTTGAACATTTTCCAGTTCTTTTTACTTTCTGTTTGGAATAAACACAAGAAATAATCACAGAACCCAAATAATCTGGGAATAATTGTAAATCAAACCAGGAATCTAAGCATTAAGATGTAGGAGTATAACAAATAATTCTTGCAGTACTAATTATTGAGGTAAGAATCAAAAATAATTCTCCTTTTTCTTAATTTAAGGCTAATCTTATAGAACATTAATGATTTTTCACAGAATATTCTGAATTGTAACGGACCCACAACGATCATCAAGTCCAAATCTTAGTTAGTGACTCATAATGGGGATTGAAGGCATAACCTTGGCATAATTAGCACCATGCCCTAACCAACTGAACTAATCCCAAGATCATCAGAGTATAAGTCTAGATTCAAAATTTGTGGTTTTCTTCTTAGGGCTAATTCCATATCTCCCTCTCTTCCCCTCTGTTTTTGACAGAATGGTTCTCCATGCCTTTTAAATAACAATTTTTCCTCACTTAGGAGAGTAAGAACTATAGTTTCCTTGCTATATTGGGATCTCTTGATCTATGCTCAAAAAGTTATGTGTTTAATTGGAGATTTTTCTCTTTTTAGAAACGGAAATTTCTGTGCAGCTCATCCTGTGCTTGGTGGTTGTTTCAAAATAGAGATGAAAAATGGGCATAGGTTTTGATTATTGACAATATGTATATTGCGTACTTTGATAGATAAGTCATCTCCCCTTTTTTGCAAAATGTTTAGCAACAATCTGTAATTTGGTCAAATACACTTGATTATCCTACCTCCTAAAGTTTCCTTTAGTTGTAAACAGCACATTTCACAGCTGCTAATGAGCAACAAATCTGTACATGCTCCAAATTGATTATGAGAGATTGTCTGTTTACAATCTGCAGATCATTATTGCTTGGGAGGAGAGAGGGGAGGAAAAAAAGGGGATGTTTAAAGAAATCATGGAAGCAGTTTTCTATTGGAAGTATTTTCCCAAGGAGTATATATTTTGTAAGCATGTGGTAAGATAATACAAGCCTGCATTTCATTTTAAAAGTTGCAATATTTCCCCCTGAAGTTTATATGATGTTGATCAGGTAGAAAATGAGGATCACCATAGCCTACTGTATGAATTATACGTGATTTAAATACAGAACAGGGTGTTAATTTTTGGGAGTTAGTGTTCGTAACTCACCTTAACTGCATGCTGTATCATACTGTTCTGCAGTTTGATACACCTGAGGAAAACAATATGTTACTTTTAAAAGACTTTTGACTAGTTCTTTTAGAATGATTGGATAGAAGTAATATGAACTTCAAACATTATTTCACTTTTTAGACAGTGTTTTGCATCTGTGTATGTGCAATGAATGCTATTATACAGTGACTGATACAAAGATGCAAACATCCCGTGTCAGTTATTCAGATGGTATGACATGGTTCTTGACTTCTTGTAATGGTGATTCACTTATTAGCTGTTCTTATTTTTAACAGGAAGACAGTGATCCTGCAGTTCATGAAAGCCTAAGCATAGAAAATACATTATGGGCAAGCACTGTTGTTGCTTCGGGTAAGTGCTGCAATACAAAGCTGCTAATGTATCTAAATACTTCCAAGGAAATGCATCCTTATTTTTCAAAAGCCATTAATATTTCACATTGTAAAATACTTTTATCTTCCAGGCTATTAAACTGTTGCTTTTCTGCCTTCCCATTGGTTTTATCATGCTGCTCTAAATATTTTCATACATTTTAAATCCTCCTTAATAGCTTTGGGGGTTTTTTAACTTAAATTTTGATATTTCAGTATTACAGTCCCTTGTAGCCCACTGACGTCACTGACCTTTTTCATTTAATTAAAACTTTAAGTTGTAAGGTGCTCTGTTTAGTCACAGTGGATGCTTTTCCCTGCTGAAAAGCAAGGGTGGTTTTTGCATTTTTTAGGACTTTTTCTTCTGTGTATACTCTGTGATTAGTATCTTCTATTAGGCAAAGTCTTAATCACAAAGAGTAGATAAGTTTCAAAGTTAGGTAATTTTAAAATACTGGGATCTAAATATTATTGCTGTTTAATGTATGTCCCAGATATTATAAATGAGTATACATTAATACCTAGATGCTCTATTTACACTTTAAGCCGTTGTAACTTTTTGTTTTTTAGAGCAGAAATTTATTTTCTTTCATTTTTGCTCAATGTAAGAAAAGTCAAAAGGATGGTGGTTATTCTTCTGCATGACGACTGAGAATAAGGAATTGAGAGAGCATGATTTCTGAAGAGAACTAGGATTTAAGATGGGGAATTGGAACAACTGGGAACAGCCAAGAAATGAGAAGAAAGTAAAGAATCTCTAGCTAAATTGTAAAGTTAGTCCCTACTATGAAGACTTCTTACATCAGGATGTGGGGAAGAGATGAATTCTGACGAGGTAGAAAAGAAGTCTGTGGCTGAGCACTCCTTTCCCGAGTGCTGAAAAGATAGTCATGATCTTTGATTCTTAGTGTTGTTTGGTTTGATTGCACTGGAAAATTATTCTCTCTAAAACTTTGATCAAATGGATGATGCCTAAATTTGTCCTCAGGTTTTTAAAACTTAGGTAGCCGAGATCTTTAACTTTGTATAAAAAGATGCTTCTCATGAATTATGAATTTCAATACTGTATAAACTTGGTTTGAGTTTCCTTTTCCTCAAATCTATGTGTGGAAGAAAACTACAAACAAAGAGTATGCATTTGCAAACTCTTTAATTCTGCATCAGTATATTTGAATTTTAATTGAAAGCTGTTCATGTTTTCATTTTCATGGTAGATGATCTTGTTTAGAAGTGTAGCTATTGACTGATTGCTCTTGATCTGCTATCTAAATTTGGCACCTATATTAATGGAAACAGTTCTCCCTAAAATTTACACCTTAGGAAAAGTTTGAGTTTTTTACTTCTGAAGGGTCTTGTGAAAGTTTAATTATTTATGAAGGACTTTAGCTCATTATTTATGATGGCAGTGGAAAAACATAGGAAAAGATAATTCTCTTGTTGGGATGTAGTTTTTAATAGTGGAATAAGCCTTTAAGGCAGACTAAGGGCAAACTCACTGAACAATACAAAGTAAAGAATATTGAATGGCTCTTCAAGACTGCAACGCTTTCTGAAGGGAAAAATATTGTGATCCAGAAATTAAAAATTGTGCCGTGGTGTGTATACAGAAGCTACCTTGAATTTAGGTACCAGACAAAAATAATTTCCTTCAGTAACTGATTTTGTGACATTAATTATATCTAACCTCTGGGATATCATTCATTTCCTTTACCTCATTTCATGTATTAACTGCAATTTAATACCATGGTAATGTGCTTCTCTCATGTAAGTACTCATTGTCCTGTAGGGCAAAAATCCAGATCTTAAGAATTACTCAGGAACTGTGTGGATGTAATTTTAGCATTTGATAGGATTAGCCTTTCAGCAAAAACTAGGAAATTATTTCCTTCAGTCTGTTGCTTATCTAATAAGACATTTACAAGATCTTAGAGGTACACTGTGCATATAGTCATGAGGAAGACCATAAGGTAAAACATCTAGCAAATTGTTAAAATTAAGATGTTCTAGATCTGGTTGATAATTGATGCATCATTCAGTTGTTTCCATCTCACTTCCAAGTTGAATGTACATAACTAAGTTAGAACACTTGATGCTGAGCTAATTAAATTTGGGTTTTTTTAAAGTAGATCTAATAATTGAATTTGCAAGATTTGTGACAACTGAGAATCTTAATAAAAATGCTGTTCACTGTCTGACTGCATTATAAACATACATTAGCTGACTTGCTTAAACCTGCTGTGGGAGGATATCAAAGGTGGACTCTGCTTACCCAAGTTTGCAGGTGCCTCTGCATTCTCTCCCCTAATCAGTCACAGCCCGTAATTATATCTGAAAAATCTAGTGGAAGAATATGGTTGTGCACAGCTTCTATACATAAGTGACACTAGGATTCCATGAAAACAGAAGAATAAACAGCCTGTAGTATGTGAAAATGTGCAGATTTTCTACTCTGTAGACAGCTACCTCACCCACACATGTATCTGATTACAGTGTCTTCACTGTCTAGGTTCACAGTTCTACACACTGGTATTTTTCACTGAAAAAGTCTATGACATGTGTGTGCAAACCTAATAATTCTATTACTATTCCACTTTGGTTCAAGAAAGGGGATTTGAGGCCTGAGTCCAGATAGTGGAGGGTAGAGTTCTGCCCTGCAATATTTCCTGTACATCTCTTCATTTACCCTAAGACTCTTCAGTATGACAGCTTGAAAGGCTGCTCCCTCCAGTGCTCTCTAAGCAGCCTGGACAGCATCTGTTACTAAGCCAAGCAAATTTGTGACCCATTGGGACCCTGTTAGACCCTTTCCAACCCCCTTGTAGGTTGTTACAAAGTGTTCTGGGTCAACCTAGCACTATTATCTTGACATATTACTGACTGATGGTGTCAGTCTCAGGAGCAGAAAGAACTACATCACTTACACCCAAGAAAGGAATATATACCTGAATTGCAGATACAAAGCCTTATTTAATTTTTGAAATGATTTTGTATAGGACATACAGGACAATTTTTGCGTGAGGGGGCTCCCTTCCCAGTGATTAATGGATGCTGAATTTCCTGATAGAATTCTTTGATAAATTACAAAAACCACATTGCATCAGGTAGGATAGTCCACTATCTCCAGGATAGAGGCCATTGCTATTTGTCAAGGTGATACAGAGGGTCAAGGTTAGGCTGAGAAAAGTGTTTGGGGAATTATGTGGGGAATACCTCAGGAAACTTGACCTCTGGTTGCTGATGCCATGACAGTTCTAGAAGAGAGAGACCACAAATCAATTATTTCACAGATCAGTAACAGTAAATTTAAGTGTATAACGGTTTCAAGAAATCTTATCAACTGCATCTTGAATACAGCTTACCAAAGCTCATGAGAATATCAGAATACTACAATAATGGATTCTACAGAGAAAAAAAAGCACCTATTGCTAGAACAGTAGAAGTGACAAGAAAAGTATTTGCTATAATTTAAGACTTTTTTGTTTTCTTCATGAATTTTGGGAACCAAAAAATTGATTCAACAAAATTGTGTAATTCCAAACAACCCAAGAATAAACTATTCCATGTAATTTTTAATATCAAAATATAATGTTCAGAAGAGTGAGGTTACTCAAATTTGTACATTTGGAAGGTGTTTACTTTCTCTGGATTTAGTTTGTCTCTTTACCCCTTAAAAGAACAATAAGCCAAATGGGAGGGGGGGAAGGAGAATCCATTTTACTGCACCTAATATATACCCAGTTTCAAAACTGATAGTTTAGATATCTAAATGGAGATTCCTACTGATATCCAATCTGCAGGGCTTTTTGGCCTTTGCTGTAAAGCTCTGACAGAGATCTGGTGACCGTCTGTATGATGCTTATCCTAACCCTAAAAAGGACAAAGATTAATGTGCCTGGATCACACTGGAAGCCTCTGTCAGGGATGGAAATCAACAGACTTTTTCTCAAGTCCAAAGCATGCAGTCATACTTTAGTTATTCTTTAATAAGTGAGATAGGAAAAAAATATTCTGACATTTCCTCTTACAAGCAGTATTCTAGCAGTTTTTTTAAAAGTAACAGTAAGGCACAGAGTCTCTGTCATTCTTAATATCTGTATTATCACTGTGGAATTAATAACACTGCCTGAAGGAAAGGAAATTTTGGTTAGTGAAGACTTGCCAAACTACTGTCCCTGGAGAAACACTTCTAAATATAAGCAAGTAACTTAAACCACTGAGTTTTCTGAAAACCTCTTAGTTTATCTTCAATTAAATTACTTATCTTTCAGATGATTTGTGCTTGTGGCATCAATGACTGTGGTGTTTGTGCTTATTGAAAGCTGCGGTAGGTTTCATTTCAGAAAGGGAGAGAGGACAGTTAGCAGTTAAATTTTAAAAAGCCTCAAAAAGTCCAGTAAAGTCTGGACTTCAGCTTTTTGTTCTCCACTTGTGATGATCAGTGTGGTTCAAATGCTGAACAAGATAATGCAGCTTTCTGGGAAACCTGCTGAGATACCTATTAAGAGAAGACTTGTATTAATGAAATTGCATCATCATTTTGGCATATGTCAGTCTTGTGAAGTCACTTTAGATAAAATCAGAACAATTTATATAAATGCACAGCTGTCAAAAGCAGTATTTTCTGCCAACTCCTACCTGTGACTTTAATTAATTTGAGCACACCCTGGTTTTTCTATGGTTCATAGAGTGAAGATGTATACTTGAGAGATACCAAAATTGGTATCATCACACATGGGATTCAGAGTATGCCTGGCTATCACAAGTCTGCTTTTCTTTTTTTTCTAGGCCCACATTTATTCTAGTGGTATGTCCTAACTTCTCTCCCCATCATTAAGCACTCCACCCATACCTAGCAGTGATTGCCCAGTGTAGGAGAGCCAGTTTGCAGAGGCCCCGTACGTAAAAATATGGGAGTCGGTGCTTTTGTAAGCTGAGGCTTGCAGTGCAGCTGTGCTTCCCGAAATCCCAGATTGGATTCAATTCGTTATTGGATACCAGAACTGTCCCTGCTGCAACCACTGTGGGACAACAATGAAACTACAGATAGAGGTCCCTACACCCATGTACTTCAGATTTAAGGAACACTTAGTTATCACTGATACTGTGCTGATGCCAGAAAGTTTAAAATCTAATATCAACGACTCGTTATAAACAGCAGTTTAGTCAGATCTAACCAAAATTCTGCTTTAAGTTCAGTAGTCAAAATGGAATTTATCTGACTTTCACCTTTAAAACCAATGTTTCAAGGAACAAAATATGAGACAAGTAGGAGAGTTTGTTTTTCTGAGCTGCAGCAGCCGGGTGAAACTTTGTAGAAATGTGCCATGTGGAATGTAGAGTCCTCTCAACTTCTACTGAACTAAATACCTGTGAAGGCAGAGGTTGCTGGAGTGTGCATGAGGAGATTCCCTGCAGCATATTGTCCAATACATTCTGACTATTGGACAGAGGTCAGCTCAGAATCACTCCAAAATAAAGTGCCCCAAAGGGATATGTGGACATTGGTTGGAGACAGTACAAAGGGTTCAGAAATTATGGATTAGTGACTACTGGAGGAATTTTGGGGTGGCCTGGGCATTGATCAGTGGGCATGAGCAATGGTACTGTGCATCACTTGTTTCACTTGGGTCTTTGTTTTCTTTTGGGGGGAGATGGGTTTTGGTGTTTGGTTGGTTGGTTTTTGTTTTTGTTTTTTGGGTTGTTTCCTCCTCACTACGATATTTATAATCATTAATATTATCACAAGTATTACTACTATTGTTGTTATGTTTACTTTGTTTCAGTTATTAAACCATTCTTATCTCAATCCACAAGTTGTGATGAGATATTTTGGTTTTGTTGGTTTTGTTTTCTTTTTAATCTTTTTTTCCTTATCCTCCTCGCCATCCTGTCATTGGTGCTCTGGGGAGGAAGTGAGTGAACAGCTGCATGAAACTTAGTTGCCTGGGGGTAAACAAGAATACATTCTTATTTTTGAGTAAATGCAGACATCTTTAATGCAAACATCTTTCACTATCATCATTTTTGTCTTTGGGAGTTTCTTCAATTTTTTACAACCTGTTACACTCAAGAGTAGTGGTGGCAGATCTTATATGGGGTTCTAATTGCCAAAGACAAATTAAGTAATGTCAGACAAACGTGTAATACTTCTACTTTTTAAAAAAGTTCTTTGAGTAGGCATTTTTGAATAGTTATGTTTATTATTTCTTCATATCATAGTGACCCCCAAAAAAATCACGTTGTACTGCCATAAAGCCATTTCAGGTTACCTTATGAAGTAATAGAAATAAGAGGAGTTTTTATGCTAGAAAGTGTTATGTAACATATTAGTAAAAGAATTTTTTTTAATATAAACATTTATTTAGTGATGCTGAAGCCAGATTTTCCTATACCATGCTGTAAAAATTGGCTAAAAATAATTTAAAAATTAAAATGTTTATAAGCTAATGAAGATAAGATTTCTGTATAACACTCTATCAAAGTAATTAATTGGCTGAACCAGATTTTACTTCATTATAGATGGCAGAGGTAGCAGGCAATTGGTGTGTGATGTGTTCAGCACCACTTTACTCATTTTTTATTCACTCTGCAGTTATTTATGCTGTCCTAACTTCTGAAAACATCTGGAGGAAATTTTAAGTTCAAATACAAGTTTCTAACCAGCTCCATTGGAAGTATTGTTTCCATAAAAAAGAAGGAAAGCATGGTATCATCTTTACGGATGTTTATTGCAGAAGTTAAAATAATTCTTCATTTTACATTCTGTAAATCAGCACTCTCAGTGTTAGGCAGAAATATTGGGGTTTTTTCATACAATTGATTTATTTAAGGAACTAAATTAGTGCAAGTTTTAATTTGGGAACATCTTCGCTCATTTACCTGACGCCTCTGGGGTTTTGTTTGTTTTTCAGGAACTGTAATTGGTGTTGTTATTTACACAGGCAAGGAAACACGAAGTGTAATGAACACATCCAATCCAAAAAATAAGGTAAGTTAGTCCTACTCTGGAATTACCAGATTCTATTCTCAGAAAACTTAAAAGGAGATGTACCTAAACCCAAAAATCTAAAAGTTTTTACTGTGGTATGTGTCATGTGTGCTGCTGCCTTGAATTTTGGTACAGTCTGCCACAGTCTCCTTTTGAAAGTAAAATTATTTTTCCTTTAGCTAGGAGTGTTACAGGTGGTAATGTGGGCATTTGTCTTTGAAGTATCAGTGTTCATCTTCAGACCTTTATAATTCTGTCTCACAGCTAAATATTAATTTTCACTTCTCCCAGATTATTTTACTGTACAGTATATGGCTAAAGGTAGACAGTAGTTTTAAGGAGTGTTTATAACAGAATACTAAAGTTTATTCAGGCTACCAGTGGTGGTAGAACAAGATAACTGTTCCAGTCGCTACCCAGAGCACTCTTCCAGGGATTTTTGCAAGCAATTAAAACATTTCCAAGAGATTTTTCTGTCAAGAAGATACCAGAGGTTTCAGTGCTTCCCTCTGTACAAGATTCTTTCAGGTCTAAGCAAAGCAAATAGCTCTTCACTTAATCAGTAATGTTTCTAATGTAAGTTGGGGAGCACTCTCAATTTTAAAGAAATAGAACTTCAGCTGTGGGCTGTACCTTACAACCTAGACCTGTGTTTAGTAAGAAGATAATTACATTAAGAAAGAAAAAAATTATTGCAAGAGGTTTAGAAAAAAAATCAACAGTGACAGGTTGCCATTTTCACGCCACTCATAATAAGTTGCTCTGAGTCGGAACATCAAGACTGAAATGATAATACAAATTGCTTGAAGCAGTTATTGCAGTCCCCTGAGTGTATTGATTTGTGTTTCTAATAAAGAGATGCTTTTAAATGTCTCATTGACAGAGACAGGTGATATGTACCATAATGAGGATTAAGATGGCCTTTTATTATTTTAATCTTTGTAACATGCATTTTAGAATAATAGAGTAAAATGGAACCAGAATGTTTGTGTTGTATGGTTATTTTCTCTTCTACCTGATACAAAGATGAGCCCTTTAGTAACAGAATCTTTCTCTCAAGAATTCTGAACAACTTCTCCCTAATAAATAATTTGCACAGGTGTTTAAAATTAAATTATTTAATGTGGCAAACTGATGGGGAAGTATGCATCAGTGTAGCATGCATTACCTAAATTCAACACATTCTGGGGATGTGTTAGGCTTTTAGTAAATGTTAAATTTTTTGTATGTGACTATTTCAACAAAAGTATTGGCATGGAGATTTTGTCTGTGTGAAATGAACAACCGTGTTTAAAGAAGTATCCAACATGTAACATGACCAGTAAGGATGAATTTGGGAACTGAAAACAGGAAAACGCTTACAGCTCTCACAGCTGAGTAAGTGATAAAATTGAGTACTGCGCTGTAAAAAATAGTTGTCATTTTTAAGATGTAGTTTTAGCTGTACCTTTATTTGCAGTCTGCATCTTACTGTCTCTTTATCTTCTACCATGGGATGAGATTGGTTTGCGTACTTCTGTATGATGAGACACCTGTCTGTAGGTGATATTTTGTGCTAGCTAGCCATGCAGAAGGTAGACAAACAGTACTCAGTTCATTCCTCCTCTGTGTATTCAGGGATCCTCCTGTGTTTTCTCAAGCTTGAAAATAATGGTTACATTCAGGGATCCTCCTGTGTTTTCTCAATCTTGAAAATAATGTTAGCTAGGGTATGTAGCATTAGGACCCAAAAGGAGGGCAAAAGGAGTCTAAAATAACCTTTGAGAGTAGAAGATGTATTAAAGATTTGAACATTTAAAAAAATTAGCATACAACTTGCTGAAACAAAATTAAAATTAAATTGATCAGTTTTGCTATTGCTGCAAACTTGAGAGGAAATAAGTCTGCAGCCTTTTCTGCTTTAGGAAAGGATTATTGGAAATACTGTTTGAAACCAGTTTTAAATGACACATTGTCTCTCTCTGCTGCTCTTTGAAGACAAATAAAAATAACATTTTAGGGATTTTCCTGTACAAGGTGTTGATACACTCTTGTTGGGAACATAGTTCAATAATGCTGGTGTCTCCTTTCTCTGGGAGAAAGCAAACACTGAGATCTATGATTCCCAAATTACACTGTCAAACTGAAACTCATATGTCCAGAAATAAGCAAGAAATTCATGGGCCTGACTCTTTTATCAGTACTCTCTTCATTGAAATACAGGTAAGTGCTACAGTTGTATTTTTTGCTGGAGAGTAATATTACTGTTGTACTTCCTATTATAAATTTGTTTTTTCTAATGGTAGATTTTTAATTTGCGTTCTTAACACTAGATGCTTTTTGAAAGAGCCAATATTAAAATTTAAATATGCAGACCTGCTCTATAAACACTCAGCAAAAGACTAAAACTGGAATAAGTTTAGGAAAACTTGCATAGGAAAAATTGTGAAATTTATGTACCTGTTCAAGCATGGGATTTGTCTGTATGTTAAACTTAGAAGGATTTATTGTCTTTGCTGAAGTATTTAGTCATTCAAGCAACAATTTTCTTAACTTAAAGTCAACGCTTACTTGTTTTATTACAATTGTAAAAATTGTTTCATTGCCTAAGGATGCAAACACAGTCTGAAAAACACAAAGATAGAGAGTGTAGAATTTTCTTAATGGATCAATTCAATATGTTTTTAATTCCAACAATATAAAGAAAAATTATTTCTGGCAAGTTTTAATTTCAGTCTAAAATGATATATGTTCTGTGCTTCAGATAAATGTGGAAGTGGTAACATCAACATTATAGTGTAATGACTCTCTGCATTTTACCTCATTGGCAGTCACATCAGCTTACTCAGGAATGCAGTTCCAGTCTTTAAAGAAAAAAAAAAAACAGATTGAATTGTGCTCCTCACAATGCTGTAATCAGTAATCAATCCTCTTTGGATAGATATTCTTAAACCTTGGCTTTCTGGATGAAGTTGGACTTGTCAATGCTAAAGGTCATTTATAGGTGTTAATTAACCAAGAGGGAAATTAACAAACTAAGGTTATTTATTTATTTTGTCTGGCATTTTGCAGTGTTCTCATTCTTCTTTAAAGTGCAGAACAGTTTTTTGTTATCTAAATTCAGAGTTGCCTTTGCAGCTTTAATCCTCATAGAAAACAAGACTGTTGGTGCAACCCTTCTGCAAATGTGACTTGTTTCCATCAATGGAAACAGATTTTGGGGGTGAAGTTAAAAAACCACAGTATCCTTGGCAGGAGATGGAAATAAATTCAAGGTAATGTATTTTGTGTACTAAGATTGAAACATTAAAATTTCTTGGACTTTGCAATATATATACACCCAGAAAGTACACAGTAATGCATCAAAATTAGTAGAAATTATCTTAAATGGAACTGCTGTGAAATCAGTAGCCTCTCTAAAGGAGCTACAGCATGTAATCTGCCTAGTGTGCTTCAGATTAGTATAAAAATAGTTTTAATGGTCCTAATCCTTACAAGCAGCATTCAAAACACTTTTTCTTCCCCCTTATTTTATGGAATTCTACGTCTGCTGTTAAATTTTAACATCAGAAGTAAAACTTCATAGTAACCATTCAATGTTCATCAAAATAGTAATATTGTTTTTACCCTAATTCTTAACTAGCCTGAAAGCTAACTACTCTTGTGGTTCCTGCTTTTGTTGCTTGTTTGCTGTTTTGATTTGGTTTGTTTAACACATGAAAATCTTGAAAGGGTGGTTGGTTTTTTTTCTTTTTGTGTGTATATGTTGCCCTTGGTTATTTGAAAATGGCCTTGCTATTCTGGTAAACTGAGGCAAAATCACTTTGCTGCGCTCTCTCTCTCTCTCTCAGTCTCTCATTCTTTCCTCCCAAAACATGTCTTTCTGGTTTGTTGTGACCAAATTTACTTCTCTGTGTTTAAAAGGATTTCATCTATGCTCATTCTCCATTTTTTATGAGGATGATTTTTGAAAAATATTTGCTAAAAAAAGGATACCCCTCCCTCCAATTTTTATTTGGAGTGAAATGGAGTGGCTTCATGTGGCAGATTCATATTGTCCCAGAAACTGATGCCACCTCACCATAGCTATTTCAATATTCAAAATATATGCTTCTTCTGCCTTGACACATTTTTTTGAACAGCAATAAATTAGGTTGTCCAACATCTTGCTAGTGGTGTTAGTAAGCCATTCTTGTCTCTTCTACCCCAAAGGCTGACATTTCTAAGTCCAATTTGAATTTCTGTTCTGGGCTTCATAAGGGCATTGACTTTATCCTGCTGCTACATTGTTGAGCAAGAGCCCAGTAATTTCACTTGTATATTTTTTTTACTAAATTGATAATTTCACGTTCATAGTCTGTTTGAGAAGAATGGGTTTCTCTGGCTGTATGTCTGAAGGGTCAGGGTTAGTGTAGAACAGTGAAAACTGTTACATGGCTCTTCATGGCAAATGTTAAGGATTTATAAGAAAAATGTTTATGCAGCACTTTTTAATGGAGTATAGCCTGCTGTAGTGAAACAGCAGACTAACAGCAGACCTCCTAAAAACTTCTCTTTGTATTGGATAAAACTGAGAAAGCTGTCACCTACAGGTAATATGTAGGTGACGTGCTTAGCTTGTCCCCTGACACAGAGATTCTGTCCAAGGAAGGGCTTAACTACAAGCTTCCCATGAAGTATGAGAATCCTTTTCTTGATGTACAGGAGAATTTGTGGGATCAGGACACAGGGAAATACCTATCCTGTAGTGTTGTTGATGCTTTTCTCTCCATGTGCTGTCATCTCTGAGCAAAGGAAGGATAGTAGCACCTTGAAAAGCCTAGTGTCTCTCAGCAAGAGGGATGGAACAGTGTTGGGTAAGGAGGAAGACAAAAGGTACTTTTCTTGAAAAGTTTGGAAAGAAAGGGCTAAATGGCAGAGGAGGCACCTTTGTTGTTCCAAAATTAGAATGTAGGAATGTTGATGCTTAGAGGCAGTCAGCAGTGTTTTGGCAAACCAAAGACAAAATTTGCGTGTCCTTTACTCTGAGACAGAGAGAACATCTACCTACTATAATTAACACCATTAACTGAAATAGCAAGAGTGTCAAGTGGGAATTTCAATCCTTAGATGACTGGTATGGAAAAAGTATATAATTCCACATAAAGGAGCTGAGGTTTTCCATTTTCTTTGATATATAGAAAACTGGAAGAATGCTAGATTTATACCATGATTTTAAGACAATAACAATAAGACTGGAAGCCTTGATTGACTTCCTTGAGTATATATGTAGACAGAAATCACTTAATGCAGTCTGTTGAGCTGGGGTGTTTTGTACACTCATGTATTTTATTTACAGCATGCTGCTTCTTCTCAGAGACTTGATGGGGCACATTTTATCCCCATTAGCAATGCTTTTCAAGTAGTGGTGTATATATTTTTATTCTCTTCTTCTTTACATTGTTCTCCTCAAAAGAAATAAAATGGTAATACTACAAATGGGAAACTGAGGCACAAGAGATAAAGGACGTGGGGTGGGGGTAAAGCAGAAGAGCCACAAAAGAAACAGGAGCTGAGAGTGGTCGGTTTAAGGTATTCAACTTCATTTCTCATCCAACCTAGCTGAATGTTTTACAGTACTCTTAGGTTTCAAAATCCACTAATTTTGGGTTTGTATACACAAGATATATATGGGTTTGTATGTATGTGATACCTGTAGCCTTAAAGTTGATCCTCATGTATTTTCTTTGGCATCTTAAAATAATTAGATCATCACTTGCTTATCTAGTTTGCTGTTATATCCCCAAGCTAGAGAAGTTGTTCCATGATGTGGCCTGCTATCAATTCACAAGTTAAAATTACAGAATAATCTATGCCCTAATTTCATACTTGTTCTGAAACCAGCAACTAAACATATCATGCAATTGCTATACCTAGGCATGTGATAGGTCTTTTCTGGCTGCGTGTAAGTTGTGTGGTACACTGTGTTGCTGTGTGGTGCCTGAGGCACTTAGCCTGAATGCTGCTCAAGGACCAGGCTGAAGAGCTTGGCTGTGCTGTGTTATGGTGCTGCTGCTTGGGACATGGATGTTGAATCACTGTCCTTTTTCAGTTGGTGCCACTTTTTGTTTACAGAGTTTTGTTCTAAACAAACCCATTGCTATACAACAGTATACAGAACAAGTTAGGAAATGGCCCTTCAGTAGTTGGAGAGAATTCTCACTGTATTCTGGGCATACTCCTGAGTTTACTGTGTATTTTAGAGTTCATGCCAAACTCTTCCACTGATTTTGCAAAGCCATATAATTCATTCACAGCTGTAAAATTCCTATAGTGTTAAATTTATTGCCTATTGCAAAGCTGTAGAAGGATAAAAATTGATATGTGCCAGAATGTTAATGGCAAGACACAAACCATGTCTAACTTGGAGTCCTAAATTCTGGCGATTCTCATCAAGAATGTTACTTGATGTTCTGTGATATCTCTCTTCCCATTTTGGAGACTCCCAAGAAAAAGTTGCTTGGATTTTGTTATCTTAGTATTTTTTGAACATATGTAGGTTAGAATTTGTCTCAGTAATTCAATGTTGTTTCACACTAGTGTTTAAGGAAGGATCAGTGGTGGAGTACACCATTTCTGAAGTACTCTATAAATTTATTAAAATAGATTAACCTCACAAAATAGTCAGAACAATTCTTAAAAAGGATCAAGTTATGGAATAGCAACAGCATGCTATTTAGCTTATTCACCAGAAATTACATGTACTTTACCTGGGAAAATCTAAGCTAAAATTAATGATTTATGGTAAAATAAAGAAATAATTTGAAATGTTGTCATTCTACAGGAGACAGTGCAAAAGGGAGATTCCCTGCACATTTGGCTTGTGTGGAATATCCCAGTAAGCTCTCAAAGAGGCAGACCCCAATGGCTATTTCCTCTCAGCTGCTGCCTCCACTGCTGCTAATCAGCTGAGGGAGTTTTCTTTTACCTTTACATTGCTCCTTATGGCTTTGTTGCCATTCAGAATTTAATCATGCCCTTGGCAGAATGCAGCTGCTGGGAGATGAGGGTAGGATCAAAGGGCACGGCCTCTCGGAGGGTACTTGGAACCTCATCCCATGGCTTAGGACTGCACCATTTTCAGAAGGCTCTGCCTGCAAGGCCTTGCTGGCTGTGAGCAAGCCAAAGTAGTGGCAACTAAAATACTGATGTTGTGGAAGGAGGCTGCTGTGCATTTTCTTACATTAGGGTTATGTTCTGTGCCCTTGTTGTTTGTTAGTAAGAACAATGTACCACAGTCAGAACTTTTTTTTTTAATTTATTGTGTGTATTTCATTGGAAATCTGAAACCTTATTTTTAGAATAATTTTTTCCTTAGTTAAGATGCATGCAAACACATTTCTTTGATGTATTGTTCCAAAAACTTGATGCTGCAACTGTGTAGAAAGTCAGGTGTGCCTAAGGTCCTTATGAACTCTAGTTGTTATTAGGAAAAGCCTATATAATGTCTTTTGCATAATTTTCATTATTTCTGCAATTGTTTTCATATTTTTCTGAATAAGCCTAATTTTTGCCAATATGGAAAGGAACTCTATAAGAAATTATAGATATATTAGTTTTAGTGATAGGTAAGTTGAATGTATATTGATTATTAATTTTTAAAATTATTATGAAAGAGGGATGTCCCAAATGTCAGAAACTAGGATGTTTAAGACCTGCAGAGCATTCTTAGAATAGATGCTTATCCAATTTTCAAAACTTCTATTTGGATGCTTACAAGCATTTATTATTTTCTGTTAACATTGGATAGCCTTCTCTTTGTGTAGAGCAAGTATAAAAAAACATCTTTTGAGGTTTTTATGTGACTCAGTAATTCATCCAACTGAAGTCTCATGTATTTCTCTAATTACTGGAGGCTCAGAAACCATCATGATTCACATGACCTGAAATCTTAGTCTACAGTGATGGATATCTAGAGGGAAAGTTCTCTCCATATCAGAAAATAGTATTTGTTTTGGTGTAGGCTGAACATAGTGATCATAAGTAAGATAATTTACTGGGTTGTGTTTGACGCTTGAAGTAACAAGCTTGTCATAATCTTAACAAATACAGTCTTTGCCCTTCTTTTTTGCCTCAGTTCAGAGAGCAAGCCTGTGGATACACTGAGCATTAAAATCAGCGTTCCAGCTTGTACTAGATGAAAATAATGTGGTTGAGATTGTGGATTACTTTGTAAAGAGTGGATTGCTCTTCATATTCTTAAAGCTCATTTCCTTCCCATCATATCTTTTGGAATGTATCCCAAAATACTGTTTATACAAAACAGCATTCGGTTTCATTTCTTTTATGATTTGGAGACATTGTGGAATCTTTTCTTAATCTCATAGTCTCCAAGGAATCCACTCAAATGTTTTCTTTTGTGAAAGCAAAGATAGATGACTTGTGGCTCAGCTCAAGAAAAAAATTAGATTCTTACTGATGTCTACTGGATTTGAGGGATAGGCTTTTTTTTGTTGTGGGTTTTTTTGGGCTTTTTTTTTAGGGTTTTGTTTTGTTTTGTTTTGCCTATCACATAGAGCTCTTTTTCTAGTCTAAGTTTGACAGTGGTTGGACAGTTGTTTATTTTGGGTTTTTTGAAAGAACTGTTGAAAAACTTTTTGATTCAGTTAGTTGTGATTCCCTACTATATGTATGGTCTCTGGAAGAGATTCAGCCAGCACCAGTGCTTTGTATTCAATATATCTTTCTTCTGACTACCTTCCCCCTTGCCTTGTTCTGCTTCTCCACCCTATTACTCTGGTCTCTCTAATACTTTTAGTAGTTGCACCTACTTTTCTTTCTTTCTTTCTTTCTCTCTTTCTCTCTCTCTCTCTCTCTCTCTCTCTCTCTCTCTCTCTCTCTCTCTCTCTCTCTCTCTCTCTCTCTCTCTCTCTCTCTCTCTCTCTCTCTCTCTCTCTCTCTCTCTCTCTCTCTCTCTCTCTCTCTCTCTCTCTCTCTCTCTCTCTCTCTCTCTCTCTCTCTCTCTCTCTCTCTCTCTCTCTCTCTCTCTCTCTCTCTCTCTCTCTCTCTCTCTCTCTCTCTCTCTCTCTCTCTCTCTCTCTCTCTCTCTCTCTCTCTCTCTCTCTCTCTCTCTCTCTCTCTCTCTCTCTCTCTCTCTCTCTCTCTCTCTCTCTCTCTCTCTCTCTCTCTCTCTCTCTCTCTCTCTCTCTCTCTCTCTCTCTCTCTCTCTCTCTCTCTCTCTCTCTCTCTCTCTCTCTCTCTCTCTCTCTCTCTCTCTCTCTCTCTCTCTCTCTCTCTCTCTCTCTCTCTCTCTCTCTCTCTCTCTCTCTCTCTCTCTCTCTCTCTCTCTCTCTCTCTCTCTCTCTCTCTCTCTCTCTCTCTCTCTCTCTCTCTCTCTCTCTCTCTCTCTCTCTCTCTCTCTCTCTCTCTCTCTCTCTCTCTCTCTCTCTCTCTCTCTCTCTCTCTCTCTCTCTCTCTCTCTCTCTCTCTCTCTCTCTCTCTCTCTCTCTCTCTCTCTCTCTCTCTCTCTCTCTCTCTCTCTCTCTCTCTCTCTCTCTCTCTCTCTCTCTCTCTCTCTCTCTCTCTCTCTCTCTCTCTCTCTCTCTCTCTCTCTCTCTCTCTCTCTCTCTCTCTCTCTCTCTCTCTCTCTCTCTCTCTCTCTCTCTCTCTCTCTCTCTCTCTCTCTCTCTCTCTCTCTCTCTCTCTCTCTCTCTCTCTCTCTCTCTCTCTCTCTCTCTCTCTCTCTCTCTCTCTCTCTCTCTCTCTCTCTCTCTCTCTCTCTCTCTCTCTCTCTCTCTCTCTCTCTCTCTCTCTCTCTCTCTCTCTCTCTCTCTCTCTCTCTCTCTCTCTCTCTCTCTCTCTCTCTCTCTCTCTCTCTCTCTCTCTCTCTCTCTCTCTCTCTCTCTCTCTCTCTCTCTCTCTCTCTCTCTCTCTCTCTCTCTCTCTCTCTCTCTCTCTCTCTCTCTCTCTCTCTCTCTCTCTCTCTCTCTCTCTCTCTCTCTCTCTCTCTCTCTCTCTCTCTCTCTCTCTCTCTCTCTCTCTCTCTCTCTCTCTCTCTCTCTCTCTCTCTCTCTCTCTCTCTCTCTCTCTCTCTCTCTCTCTCTCTCTCTCTCTCTCTCTCTCTCTCTCTCTCTCTCTCTCTCTCTCTCTCTCTCTCTCTCTCTCTCTCTCTCTCTCTCTCTCTCTCTCTCTCTCTCTCTCTCTCTCTCTCTCTCTCTCTCTCTCTCTCTCTCTCTCTCTCTCTCTCTCTCTCTCTCTCTCTCTCTCTCTCTCTCTCTCTCTCTCTCTCTCTCTCTCTCTCTCTCTCTCTCTCTCTCTCTCTCTCTCTCTCTCTCTCTCTCTCTCTCTCTCTCTCTCTCTCTCTCTCTCTCTCTCTCTCTCTCTCTCTCTCTCTCTCTCTCTCTCTCTCTCTCTCTCTCTCTCTCTCTCTCTCTCTCTCTCTCTCTCTCTCTCTCTCTCTCTCTCTCTCTCTCTCTCTCTCTCTCTCTCTCTCTCTCTCTCTCTCTCTCTCTCTCTCTCTCTCTCTCTCTCTCTCTCTCTCTCTCTCTCTCTCTCTCTCTCTCTCTCTCTCTCTCTCTCTCTCTCTCTCTCTCTCTCTCTCTCTCTCTCTCTCTCTCTCTCTCTCTCTCTCTCTCTCTCTCTCTCTCTCTCTCTCTCTCTCTCTCTCTCTCTCTCTCTCTCTCTCTCTCTCTCTCTCTCTCTCTCTCTCTCTCTCTCTCTCTCTCTCTCTCTCTCTCTCTCTCTCTCTCTCTCTCTCTCTCTCTCTCTCTCTCTCTCTCTCTCTCTCTCTCTCTCTCTCTCTCTCTCTCTCTCTCTCTCTCTCTCTCTCTCTCTCTCTCTCTCTCTCTCTCTCTCTCTCTCTCTCTCTCTCTCTCTCTCTCTCTCTCTCTCTCTCTCTCTCTCTCTCTCTCTCTCTCTCTCTCTCTCTCTCTCTCTCTCTCTCTCTCTCTCTCTCTCTCTCTCTCTCTCTCTCTCTCTCTCTCTCTCTCTCTCTCTCTTTCTCTCTTTCTTTCTCTCCTTCTTTCTTTCTCTCTTTCTTCCTCTTGTTCTCTCTCTCGTTCTCTCTTTCTTTCTCTTCCTTCCGCCTGCCCCTTCCTTCTCTTTGCACACCTTACACATGCTCGTTTTTTCTCTGTCATGTTAGTACATTTGTGAAGAAGAAAGTTCAAGTCTTTGATCAGATGAAATTATCAAATAATAATCTGTCACAATTTTTTTACCTTGAAAAATGCTGTCTTGGTTAGTCTGCACTCATATTGTGATGATAAAGGATGATGATCCTGGTTCACCTCTTCAGCTCTTACCTGCATCTTTCCATGGGTCCCTTCCTCCTTAGCCTATCCAGCCCTGTCACCTTCCTTTTAAAGCTACTTTTATCACAACTCATGTGTCTTTCATCTGCTCTGCTATTAAGTTGTTGGCTCCAACTTGTGAATGCATTGTTGATTTTTTGACAGTTTTATGCACAAGAAGAAATTCCCCATTCTGAGTAGCCATTTCATTGACCTTATCTATACATATTTTTTAAATTCCCAAAGGTTCTCTGGCTGTATGTCCACCTCTTATTCTCACTTTTGGGATTTTGTTTCAGCTATTACTGAAAGTAATCATTACTTTCTCCTTTGTGCTCAAATCAATTTATCTTTCCTTGGCTTGTTGAGGTAGTTCATGCAGTGCCTGGTGCAGCGCTGTGCTCTAAGAGGATCTCACTCTTGATTTGCAGCTAAAAAATCAAAGCAAATTTGTGTGTGTTTATAAATTTGGAGGTTGTGGGAATTAATTTTTGCAAATGAGATACACCTAATTGTGTTTGAGCTGTGAAACAGTACATTTGAGGGCACAGCAGAAATATGGAGTGGCATCCATTAAAGTGTTATATTCCACACGTGAATCTTCCCCTGGCCTTTTTTTCCTCTTGCATTGAAGCATGTATTCAGTCAGTATCTTATTCTTGCACTGAAGAAGAAGTGTGTTTATGTATCCCCTCCTTTGGGACACAGGTTTGAATTGTTTAGCAGATACGTTAGCTGATGTTCCTACTAGTTTTGTAATGACTCTCCCCATTGTGAGGCTAAGATATGCTCTGTGTGCACTGTTTTATTTTTAAATGTATTTAATTCTGTAAACACTAGGTGAGCTTTTAATGCCTTGCATAATATTTTATATTCCATGTTGACCTTCCAATTTTCTTTGAGAACCTGAATAATTTATTTCTAAGTACTGAAGTGTTTTATAGTTGTACTGCACAACAGTTTCCTTGTGGAAGGTCTGCTAGCTTCCAATGACCCTTAGCTACCATCTGGTACAAATTCAAAGTGCTTCTGTCATCTGCTGCTAATTGCTGTCACCTGCATATTGCAGTCACTGAGCAACTTGGAGTGCAGTAAAGCAGGAGGCATACTGCTTTGTATAGCTGCAATCTATCCATAATACCCATGATTTCTTTATTAATATTAATTTAATAATAAAAGAAGTACATGCCTCATGAAATGGTATGAATTAATATAAATGACATTTCATGTTTATTTTAGTAACTTTCAGGGTTTAATCTGACATTCAAAAATGCGTGTAGATTTGTATTATAAATATATTTATTATTTCGGTATTCTTCAGCCTGTTTATTCTGCTGAGATTGTTCAAACTGAATCTTACTGAAGAGTTCTTTAATCTTTTTTGTAAGCTGATAAGCTTTAGTCAGGGCAATAGCCTACAGCACCATATTATATTAATGTATTTTACTTGTAATTTAGAGAACAAGAAGAATATCCTGATCTGAAGGCTAAACTGTCCCCTGTGGCACTTGCACAGCTGATAATCGTGAACTAGAAAGATGTGTATATC
>NW_005054325.1:1185679-1213602 GCF_000277835.1 Geospiza fortis | reverse complement strand
TGACATGCATCATTAAACCTTATTAGCTACTTCCTTTTACAAAGATTCTTGTAGTCTTGAACATTGCATATTAACATTTTCTGCCCCTCCAACTGGAAATTATTTGCTTTATTGTAGAGTGTCAACTTGCTCTGGTTTCTGATATGCGTTCTAATTGGTACTTTGGAGTATAATCATAGTGAAATACCACTCAGTGCATTTCTTTATTTGGAAAATTAATACAGACCTTTTCACTTCATCTGTCAATCTGTGCAACTTTTCACACAATTCCCAACTGTTGGGATTGCTTGCAAACCATTAAGTATGAAGTGGTTCATAAAATGTCTTGAAGAATATAAACACAAAAAAAAGGAGTTTACTTTTATGGTAAGATTTTTTTGTTGTTGTTGTTGCTTGCTTAATAGAAATAAAGCTGTTTCAGCTGATAAATTTAATGATGTAAAAATCCTCAAAAATGTAGTGATATTATAAAGTTAATTTTTGTTGTTCAGATGAGGCTTTGTTTAATAAAACCACCATTCTGCGCACATGCACATACCACTTGATTGATGAATTCTGATAATGAAATTCAGCTCTTAAACCTTAGGAAAGCAGAATTTTTGAAATATTAATCTCTCTGTGGGTAAAAACACATTTGGAATTAAGTACAAAAATCATAATATGTGTTATGTATATGCATTTTTACATATTTACAGCTCTTTTGTAAATCTGACCAGGAAGGCAATTAAATACTTCTGATCTTTATGGACAACATTTTTGAAAATATTATTCCAGAACCTTATTTGTTTGTATGATCCCAAGAATAATTTCAAAGAAACATGTTCTGTTATTTGTCTTGAAACATATTTTGTGTTTATGTTATGACAGGAGGCACTCATAACACAGACATTATATAGATTATGAATAACATGTAACTGTACAAAGAAAAAAAATTAAGAACCATCCTAAAAACCTTTTTGTTGGTATTCCTCATCTAAAAAATTGGCTATTTGTTTCAGAAGGACAGTTTTATTTGTAAACACATCAGTGCGTTAAAATTGAGCTAGAAATTTTAGAGTTCAGGTCATAATTTCTTCTACTTATTTGAGTCTGAAAATTGATGTTTTTACATAATATTAGTAAGAAGTTGCACATCAAATCTTATCTAGAATTCTTCACTGAGAAAATCTGGTTTTTATGTGCCTTAAATGGTTGTGGACATTTGCTCTGGATTTATTTTGGGTATTTCTACTCAGACTTGAAGAAGGGTCACTCCCCTTTCTTGGGCATTTTTCCGTATATTCTGACATTTAATTAATCTTTTAGGAGACTATTGCTGATTTCCCACTGTATGGAGCATTTTTGAAGCTTCTGTTTAATTTTGAAGTAAAAATAAAACCAAGTTTTTCTTTCAATATATATCTCAGGCTTTTTGAAACATTTCTTCTCAGTTTGCAGGCTAACAGGATTTTATACTCAGGAATAGCTGGGGGCAGAGACTAAAGTTCGATGCAGTCAAAATGCTCTTTCTCAGTTCCTTTCTCACATGTTTTTCCATTTATTCTTTAATATTATTATATGTAAATATACATTCATATTCCTTATGAATAGGATTCAGATTTGAATGCTTCGAAACAAACTTTGAGATGCTTTGTGTTGTGTGTCTGTTTGGCTGTTTATTTTTTCAACCTGATTTCCTGTGCAAGAATACCTGGATGGTTTTGTTTGTATCTGGACCTGTGCTGAGACAGGTTTAATGACAGACATGGAGTATACACATCAGAGGAGGAGAGAGGTTGTAGAAATGCTCCACCAATTACTGAATCACTGCATACTGCCAATTTTAATTCTTCATTCAAGAATTTTTATTTATTCTTTTGCATTTATTGGCTAATCCATCTTCTGAAAGTTTCCTCAGTCAGTTTAATAATCTGTGTGTTGTATCTACTGTATTACTTCATTTACATCTCCATGAAGAAAGGTTGCAGCTCTGCTTTCCATCTACTTTGGGGCATAAGCACCAACTCAATATATCAGTGTTTCTTTTATGTATGTAATTTACCTAGAAAGAAATTTTAAAAATGAACCTCTGATTTAACCTCTAGTAAGATGGAAGGAAAACATCCTTTCAACTCTTTTTAAGCTTACTTTCAGTTTGAGGTAAAATGAAATTGTGACATTTTAAAATAAGCTTAGACTTTCTGGGTTCTTGGCTTCATTTATTTAATTATATTCTTAATGGAAAAATTGACATGTGTTTTGATAACCTTAGCTCTGACCTCTCTTACCCCAGCCCTGTGTGAGATTAAACTCATTACAAAATGTAATAATCTCTGCTAATAGCTTAATCTAGATAGTCTGTGAGGAGATGAGTTACCAACACCTCTTCTGAATGTGGAGTAAAGAAATGTTGGATTTCTGTAGGCATCCATTTTCCAGTATTCAATTTCAAAGATGTCTTTGAAAAAGCTGTAAGGTTCTCATACCATTTATGAAATATTATTACACATACTATGTTATATGTAGAACCCACAAATGCAATCCCTGCTATGAAAGCACTACATTTGTGCAGTTTCCTATTTGAAAAAGTTATTTAGACCAGTCAGCCACAGGTCTGACAGGTACACTCCAGCCACAGGTTTGAAGTGTAGGTATATTACTATTCCCAACATTTATGCAAATGAAAGAGCTGGCTGTTGTTGTCAATTTGTTAGGTCCCTTTCTTTTGTAATTCTTTTTTTCTTGAAGGAAGTAGTACCTGTTACTGAGCTATTTATTTTTTTTTACATATATCTCAAATTTTTGCATTTATTTACTTATATGCAAATTTTACACAATAAAAGTTTTGGAAACAGTTTCCTCTGTACTAATTTTGCAGTTATTTTGGTACAGCTAATTATTTTAATCTGTGGGAGAGTAAATAATGTTTTCTAGCCTATTCAGATTTTAAAGAATGCCATCTCCATTGAGGGTATTTTAATAATAGTGTAAAGCTGCTTATTCTATATTCTGACCCTTGAAAGAACTGATTACATGACAGCATCCGTAAAGTCTTGAGTTGAAGCTGATGATGGCTGAGCTTAAAGAAGGTATAACAAGCACATGTGAAAGGTACATATGAAATATAAATCTGAAGATAATGTTGCAGTGTAAAATCAAGCACCTTTAAATCCTGCTCTTCCCCCACCCCTGAGAATTCCATGTCTTAGCAATATTGATCAGATATAAGGAGGATTGCGAGTGCTTAGAAACTAAATTTCTTCTGTGCTGTGTACCTAATTTTTTTTAATTGAAAAAAATCCTGATGAATTAGAGTTTCCCTGTGTGAATGTTTTTGGTTGAAGTTTCCAGTATGACTAGCTATCTTAGATTACTGAACCAATTATTCTAAATTGATGGGTGGTCTTGAGAAAATGTTTTCAGCTGGTAGCTTTTAATAGGAGGAGAGTATGTAATACAGCGCATCGCTGTATGAATACCGGAATTCAAGGGGCTGTTAACTTTTTCGATTTCTTAAGGTGCTCTGTACACATTTTAATCATTTGTGTTTGTGACAAATATATAGCAAAGTCGGAGAGCATATGGTCGCACAGCACCTGACTGCTGCTGCTTTAAGGTGCCAGACTGTGGCTGTACAAAGGTGTATGAAGTGTGGCGTTTCGCTGGGGAGGAAGCAGAACAGTGTGAGCGCACACTGAGGTGTCAAAGCCGAGTCTTTCTCTCCGAAGTGTCGAAGCCGAGCCGTTCACTCCGAGCGGCTCTCGCCGAGCGCGGCCGAGGCTCCGTGCGGCACAGGCGGGCGCGGGCGCCCTCTGCTGACCAAAGCGCGCACGGCAGCGCTGTCCGCCCCAGCCTCCCCTTCCGCCTTCGGGCAAACCGGAGCCAAAGCCAAATATCCACGGCCCGGCTTCCCTGCTCCACGTAAAGACTTGTTCTAAGAAAAAACATTGGATTGAAGAATATTTAGAGACAGTACCGTAGTTTATCAAGCCACAAAAGTGTTAATGAAAGCCAGTTTTATGGTCAGAAGGATATTAAGAATGAGTAATGTTCAGTTTCTCTCATTGGGATCATTAGAAACAGTGTTTTTTACAACAAAAAGAGTAAATAGTTGGCATTCAGTAAAACAAGAATACAATCGAAAAAGAAGACACACTTAGGAAGGTTATGGAATCTGTGACTAGCATTTGACAAAACAAGGGCCTTACTTCAAATAATTGAGCCCTACTGAAGTGCAGTTGTGGAAATAGCTCACTTACAGTTTTTGTTGCAGTAGACAACTAGAGAGAGCTAAGCACCTCTAAAATCCTGGAGAGAACTCTCAAGCTTCAGTTTGAGTATCCAGACTGAGATGATGTTGAGTCTGGAAAAGGCAACGATATAAAATGGACGAATAAATGAGGCAGTGAGATAAAGAATGGTATGAGTCGTCTTTTTTTTTTTTTTAGAATTATAGATACTTCTATTTACAAAAGGAAATTATGCATCCAAAGTGATTTGTTTATTTCAAAACACATAAATATTAATTTATGAATAGCGTGTTAAAGTAAAGCCAGGCAAGTCAGAAGGGTAATTGCAAAACATAATAATAGTATTCTGCTTTAAGAGCAGTTAAACCTCTGGTTTTAAATATGCATCAAAACACTACAAAAATGTACTTGAGCTTCTGTTTCATTGGGCAATGTATTTCGTCTTGGGTTCTAAAATTTCTGCTGTTTTCAATGTCTGTGCATCGGAGACAGACTGATTTATGTAAGAATACAGAGAAGTAATTTGTTTCTTTGGGGATACAATTAACACTAAATATCTAAAATTATTTGTTGCAATCAGTGTAGAAATGACATAATTCAGTTCCATAAAACTGCAGTATTAACATGATACCAAATATTTCACTTTGCACAAAGGTTCAGTTTCATGAAGGATGAATATTTTTTTGCCAAAGGTAAGACAGAAAATTTTACTGGAATCAAATGAACTATTTTCTGGTAATTACTTCTGCATAAGTCAAATGGAATGGACTAAATAATTAAAGTTTATTTCATTTTTATGAACTTAAGTAGACCAGTCCTCCCCCTGCATTATTGTTCAATTCTAAAGTTAATCAAACTTGTAAAAGGTTTTTAGTGCTTCAGAAAATGTTCTCAAGATTTCATTGTTGCTCTTGCAGCTAAACCAGTGATGACACTGTTTGAAAATTGATATCAGAAAAAGCAGGGATAGGTGACTTTTTTTAACTAAATGGTCACTTTATTTTTTTTACGGTTTTTGCTTTTCCCACCTTTGAATCTACTGATTAAAAGAATGAGGAAGATATTGATTAAAGAGAGTACCATACTGTATGCAAGATTTGGTAGGCTTGACATTAATCAGGTCAGGTTCGTAGAGAAACATATTTGTGCAGACTATTGCATGAGTAGAGGGAATTAAGGCAACATGCTTCCTAAACCTGAATTTACTTGTTTTGATTCATAGGTATATTATCTTAATGTGGTTACTGGGATTGCTGAGCAGCCAAGACTTTGAATCATAGGAGACTTAAGAAAGAAAAACATTTACAGATTCCAAAGTTGCTCTTTGTGGTTTTAGTGTAAAAGATTAAGGTAGTTAGATAAGGATGTGTCACTTTATTTAGCCTTTAAACACAGATTAGTAATCTGTTATTTCCAGGGACTTTGGGGAGGGTTTAACAGATTATTGAAGAAAGTCTTGGAGATTTGGATAAATGCAGCTGACTGTACACTAAAATATATATAACTTTTTATAAATGATGGGATGCTACTAATCATTTTGGTTAGGCAAACCTTGTTTTTGTTATCCTGAAGCTGAAAGGTGTATTATTTGAATTTTAGTCTTTTTAAGTATTTACTGTTACGTACCTTTTACCTCTAAGTGTATGCTACAATTAATGGAAACATATATAATATACTAGTATTCAAGGCTTAATAAATTAATTTCAGAAATAGGAAAGAAAATTTTTATGTTTACAGTGCAAATTAAAACCCAAGTCCATCTCAAACATGCATATCATGGAATTTCATTGTAGTCGTCAATGCAGTGTTTGGCAGTGCAGAACCAGGCTGATTACTGAAATATAATTACCTTTGTGGAGGAATTTGGTTGCAGGGGGAAGCCTGTCCTAAGACTGTGCCTTAATACTTCAATAGTATTAAAGTAGGACATTTAAAGGCTATTCGTGAGCAATTATTTCTAATGCACTTTAAACTGTAATTGAATAAAAAATGGCTGTACTAGACTCTTTTGAGAAATCTTTGCCATTTTGAAACATTTAATTATCAAATTTTGCATTTCAGTATTCTAGAATTTTTAAAGTTCTCATTTTCAAAGTAATATACATTTTATAGTGCTAAAAGAATTGTTCTATTGCTACAATAATGGCTTCAGAAGATAACCTTTCCTAAAAGTTAAGCATCTAGGGCAGGAACAGCAATATTGTTGTTCAGATTGTATTTCAGTAACCAGAAAAGTTCTTGTTGTTTTCAGCTTTTTAATTAAATTAAGATTTTCTCATAAGATAATGAATTATACCTTGTGACCCAGAATGTAAAGTGTAGACTTTGAATCATTGCCTCATTCAAATATGAAGTATTTTAAAAACTTGTCAGCTTTTTTACCACGCAAGTAGACAATTGATGGTATAAGCCATTACTTTATTGAGAACCATTAGCTATTTAAAACTCTGTGCATAAATTAAAGAGGAGCTAAATGGATTTGTGGCTGTTGCCATTAGTAGCATTTTAAATTATACAGGCAATTATTGTGTTCATTTTCATTATCGTAGAGCTGCCCCTTTGCAAAACTATTGTGGTTTTCTTAGACATTATGTACAAATTTTCCCTTGGAGATTAAAATTTCCAGTGGTGTGTTTAATTTTGTTAAGTTGTTTCAAATAGAACAAATATTATGACAAGTAGAAAATTTGTTTTACTAATATGGGAAATAGCAATAAACATGGAAATTACTGCAATTCTTAATTCATCTATTTCAAATATTTTTATAGTTATTCTAGTTACTATTTTCCAAAGAAAATAAATAGCTTTTGTAAGATGGCATATTTTACAAATGCTTTGGTAAAATCAGAGTCTGGTTAAAATGAAGTCTATCCACTTTTCCAATATTCAGATGAATTTTAGAGAATATTAGTGAATTTCTACATGAAATTTATCTGGATAGTTCAACAGTGTTTCATTAGTTGACTGCAGAAATTGTTTAAGTGGAAAGGCACAGAATTAAACTAATTAAGTATCTTTTAGTACATTGGAGTAACTAGTTTTTGAGAAATGGAGAATGCATTTCTATTAAAACTTTCTTTATGTACCTTCTTAAGTAGAATTTTGCAATTACCTTCACTTACTATAGTAAAGAAAAACATTGACATTTACTATGGCCAATAGTATGATCTATATTTAAAAGAATGGCATTTTTAGTGGCAAATCAAGTGTTCATGAGCAAATGATTTATGGTGTGAGAAGTTTTTCAGCATCGACTTTTTTATTGTCATAATACCTCTCCAAACACATTTTTTTGGGTCCCAAACTTAAATTCACATCTGTCTTCATCAATTAGAAAGGCATTAATGCTTTGAATTAGCTACATATCAGTGTGCAGTGGACTAAATTTAATGTTTCTGTCCTAAAATGGCATTCTTTCCAAAGAAGCTCTTTATTCATTTCTCTTCTGGGGTGGGGTTTTTTATGGGGGGTGGAGAGGGGAGAGATAGGCTTTCACTACCATGATACAGGGGAAAAAAAGTGTGAGGTAGTAGTTATGCATATTGCAAGACAGTGATTCTTTATTTTATTACAAAAAAAGACCAACTCTAGAAGGCCAGATTAAATCATTCCTTTCACTTTTTAATGGGATTTGGATGAATAGAGTAAAATATGCACTTTGCATTCATTGATAGCATCTTTAGGTTGAGGTAATTGAGTCTTTTTTCCCTGACTGAATGAATAATGACTTCATCTGATCCTCAGCGAGGCCTGAAACTTAGGCTGCCTTTGTCAACGCAAAAGGATCTGGGCTTTGAAACATGCTCTACTTCCCTGGCTTCATTTTTCTTCATTTTAATCCAAAAACCTATTTTTCTCAATAATTCAAGCATAAACTATGTAGTAGTTGAAGCAGCGGAAATTGCAAGATATTTGTCCTCGTTGTGCTGCTTTTTAAATGCAGCTGATAAATCAGCTGCTGTGGTCTTCAGCTGCCTGCTTCTCTAGGGAAGGAACAGCCCATGTGTAAGCAAGATTGCTGGAATTTTTAAGAACTATATTTAAAGTGCTTCTTTTTCAGACTGTTTGTTATCTAAGGAAGTGTTATGTTTTACTGCTATTACTGGCAAGACTTGGAGATAAAAGGGGCATCTGTGATGGGGCCTAGGAATCTCTTCCTGACACAATTTTCCCACATATTTTACTGACTGCTAGACCATCCCAAAAAGTGCAGTAAAAATACCTTAGCTTACATCATACATTATTGAAATGGTGAGAGTCTTAGTTACATAGCTTAAATATATTTCTTTCATGAGAAACAGTGGATGAAGTATAGCTTCTTCTAATGTTTTACTTAAAATGTTTCTGAATCAATTACCTTTTTATTCATGTGAAGTTGAAGCCCTGTTTCACAATATTGGTTGGAAAATGGATATTCCACTTGATTGTTGTTTTTATTATTATATTGAATAAGTTAAAGCTTTATACAATTAAAAATCGTTTCTGTGGCATTGGTTCAGATTTACAGAGTGGGATGAGAGCATAGTGACAAGTTGCAGTGCACTGGTCACATGAATAAGAAGTCACAGGCTCCATCCCATGTGCCTGTTGGTTCTTGAATCTAACAGGTATTTGATCTTCTAGCAGTCAATGGGTAATACACCGTGCCAGTATTTTTGATGCAAGCATGACAGAAGAGAATTGTCCCTGCTCATTTGTTCATCTGTAATTATCTTTTCTCCTTGCCCTTCTGTGTTCCTGTCCTAGAACAAGGAATGGAGAAGGGATGTGTTGGACTTGAAGGTATTCAAAAGACTTGGCTGGGACAGTTCACAATGGTTCTAGGAATTGTTATTGCCCCAAAACCAGGGAACATCTTTTGTGTGCAAGCATAGGAATAATAATCAATGCAATTATCAAAGTTCAGTTAATAGTTGCAAGTGCATGGATTTTTAATAGGTAGGAATAACCAAAGCAAATAATGCTAATTGTTTGTGTTGCAGAAGCATAAATTAAGAAAAACTCCTGACTAACTTGATTTCTTTTTCTTCCTCCTTGGAAGGTTGGCTTGCTGGACCTGGAGCTGAATCAACTGACCAAAGCCCTGTTTTTGGCTTTAGTTGCACTATCAGTTGTTATGGTCACTTTGCAAGGATTTGTAGGCCCGTGGTATCGCAACCTTTTCCGGTTCCTCCTCCTGTTTTCCTATATCATCCCAATCAGGTATGTAGAAGAATGAAAGCAAAATACAGTTGCCTAATTTTACTGTATGTGCTTTCTTGAAATTTATACTTGCTTCTCATTGCAAAGGAAATTGATCTTATCAGGAAGCTGAAGGAGAAGGTGCCAACAAATCTGCTGATTCTTGAAGGATCACTGTACAGAAAAGAATACTGTTGTATTTTTTCTGTATAATGTTCATCTTGCTGGAGTAATCAGGATATCTAATCCTTTGCTAGCATAAATGTATTAATAAGGATACAAGGTATATGAGAAGGTGGTTTCAGGAAGCATGCAGATGAATGAACTGCTAGACGCGTTATGGAATTTTATTTTTAATGCCTTAAATACTAAAAATGTTCCATTTCTCTGGTTAAAATATAGACATTTTACCCCAATAATGATTAATTTAAATTGGATGGCTGAATAATATAAGTGCTCTTTTACAATGAGAGGAGTTTTAACGTGTAACCAAGTAGAGACTTGCCCTGAATTAATTAATTCATTAAGCATGAGTACTGAATATTCAAATTGCAGATAAACTGGAACACGAAATAATATCCATGTGTGTAATCAAGTCTTCTGTGGACACAGAAGTGAGAACACTGCCTCTGAACTGAATTATTTTCTTTGCATGGGTATTGCCTTTGCCAAATGGAAATACTGTTTCCTGTTAAAATACCCAGTGTTTAGATTAAGGTAAATTGCTAATTTTAGATCCTCTTTAGAACTGTTCAGTTTGAGATACATCATTCAGTAAGCCCAGTGATCAGCCAGAGTTAGCAGCATCTAAACTGTAGCTAGATTTAAGACCTGTCCCCTCAGGCATGCACACAATATTTAAGTTCACGTAGTAAAGAAAAGAAAAATAGCAGGAGGATTTCATTAGGCCTTTTAATCTAAGCTTACATTACTTACACGTTACTGTGATCACATTTTGAAAGTACATGTCTGTGTGAAGGAAATTGTATCATATTTGACCAATGGGATGCTCAGGAAGCCTCTGTCTTAACATTTTATAACTAAGGACTTTATTTTTAGAGTACTTTGCTGTTGCAAGAGAAACTGATTCTGTGGGAAGTTGAAGGAGAAGGGTCTGGCAAATCTGCTGGAACCACAATTTTGGGATATCTTTCTAAACACTGTCACTGTCATAACTCCTTTACTGCTTGAATGATGCTGTTCAATCATATTGCCATCACCTCCCCCCCATACACACACAGTTACTGAGTATTAAGCAATTTATCCATGTGAAGAGGCAAAAAGGCCTCCATTCAAATGGTTACATCTGCGTTTTGCTCAGACATGTACTTTAAAACTTCCAGAGGAGGTGAAAAAAGGGGATCACTTCTAACTAAAGGATAACTTCTAACTATTTTAATGTCTTTGTTACTGGATGCAAGAGGATTAAGGCCATATAGGTGTTGTAAGTAAATTTTATTCTATATTGAAAGTTCAACATATGCCATTAAAAAAACATTTTCACTGAGCAGCTCATGTTCAATTTAAGAGTTCTACAGTGGACTTGTGGAATAGCTTTTCTCCAAGAATAACTTCTAGTATGCATTTAATCCAATTTACAATTGCTTGTGAGAGATAATATAAAAACTAAAAGTATTAGAGAATAAGGTTGGTTTAGTTCATCAGACAGGAGTTGATCACAGAATGCTTTCCTCCCTAGAGATTTATCTGTTTCTCTACCAAATTTTCTTCAACCCAAATCTTCATAAATACAGGGTTGCTTCCCACACTGTCAGCAAGATCAACTCAATAATGCTGGTGTTCAGATTTGACTACACTTCCCTTCCTCTCTTCTGTAGGTTAAGCATGGGAATGACTTAATTTTTAGGCTGTATTTTGAGTGTAAACTCTCAAAGATGAAAATTACAAAGCAAATTACATCGAAGCACCAGGTGTTGTACCCTCCCATTATTTTTAAAATAGTTATATGGGGGAAATCATGAACTTAAAGATGTAAATGAAATGTCAGAGATTAGGATTCACTGGTAGAGGCGAAGCATATCTGGACTCAAGCACACATGAAATGTGTTGCTTGATAGTTTTAGAGAATTCAGGAAGTTTCTAATTGTGGAGATTTTTTGCAGTTCTGTTTGGCTTTTGGTTTGCAGAGCAAAGAGACTTCCAGGTATGCAATAAAAATGGTTTTTCATGGCTAGACGTGTTTGGTGAAGATCATCAGGAGGATGATGTTAAGAGTTAGTAGAGTTTAACTGATCTCTGTGCAGCCTCTCCTATCATTAATAGGAAGAGAAACTTTTCAGATGCTTCAGAAAGAGACTGTGGTGTTTCAGCTGCATCCTAAATACTCGTCTAGATCAATGTAACTTCACTTTGTGCAGGGTATTACTGTGGGGTATGTAAGACTTTAGAAATATAAACATAAAACAACTGTAAAAAAACTCCAACAGCACAGCAAAATAAAAACCACCCCGATAAGGAACACTTACCCACCCCTCACCTTCAAGTAATCAGCCTCCAACATTGCACACATTCTGTGGTGTACAAGGAATCAAGAAAAATGGAGAAAAAGTAGTAATAAACAGATATCAAAAGCTCAGTCCATCTCTAAACTGTTTGTAAGTTAGAATCATTATGCACAAAATGTTTTGAACAACCCCACACCCCCAGAAACTTTTGGCCCTTGAAAGTGTTCATGTCGTTGATGTTTTCTTTTACCATATGCAGAAACCATAGCCCGGGGAGCCTCCATAGGCAATCTGCTGCCCTAAAAAGTCAAGCTATTTTAATTTCTTAAGATTTATCAGGGAAAGAGGATATCATGCAAGTCCTTGACAGACTGTTCAAAACAAAGTAAATCTCTCTATGATTATCTTCATCCATTATCTGTTTTTCCATGTTCCTTGGCATTTTTAGGCATTTTTCTGGCTGGTTTTAGCCAACTAGACTGTATCGCTTAGTGCAGTTGTCACATAGCAAGCTAGCAGTATGTGTGTGTCCTCAGGTATGTCCATGTTGCTGCTCTTTGTGATACAAGTGTGGAAGTTCTTAAGTCTGTGATGTCACCTTTACTTTTTTAATAAGGTGCTTTTGTTGAACAACTTGTATTTTTTGGATTGTCTGTTTTCTGAATGACAAGGGTCAGAGGACAATAACAGTCATGCTAATGAAAACCAGCAGCCTGGGTGGGGGAAGATTTTTAAGTGCAAGAGAATAGAAGAGGTTTTAATCGGTGTGGGGTGCGAGATACCAGCTACTACTGAGATGAAAATTCCGATGTTTGTGTATATGGGTGTAGGAAAGATGTTAAGGCTGTTAGAGAGCCTTGTCACAAAATGACTCTGTTGTTTTCTCTGGCCTTGAGTACTAACATGTCTTCATCAGCTCACTTGAGCTATCATAGCAAATGGTTCAGAAAGCCCAGGCTAAAGAAAAAACTTAGTGATGGCACTGCTCCACAAACTGGATCCCCTCCATCACCAGCAGACTTTGTTAATTCATTGTCCAGTCTTCTTCACCACCTTGAAAGACAAAGTGAGTTGCACTTTGTGTTGAGGTCTTCTGTATGTTTGGGTTTTGTTTAAAAAATAAATAACTAAATAATGTAGCCAGGAAAGTTTTTCAAGATAATTAGCCAAACAGTGTTTGGTGAAATTGCTGCCTCATGTACAGACATGTGAGTCTTGTAGCTGTATGTGCTTCTGCTTAGCTATTAAGAAATGTAAAGGATTTACCATAAAATTTTAAGATATTGGCTGGGGATCTGTTAAAAATGTGTATCACCCAAGCTCTATATTTAGTAGCATTTTAAAGCTGGATTGACAGGGGCTTAATCAGCCATCATTTTAGAAGGATCCTTTAGTTTTAATGTGAACAGAAGCTGAAATGTCTTTTGTCCTTTCCTTTGTACACCCCAAGGCTCCTTGTCACTGAGCTGTTCTGCCAAAAGAAGCTGTCCCAAATGACTGGAAGGAACTGCCTTGCACTTAAGTAGTAAAGTTTTGGGACACTACATGGTTCCTGGCTGGGTTTTTTTCAGGATTGTTAAGAGATGCACTTAAATAAAATCCTTCATATTATGTCAGTCTGTTCTCAGGGGCAGTGAGGAAAATACTGCTAGGAGGTCTAATGTCTGAAATTCATTAATAGCCTCTCAAATCCCAGATCATATAGATATGAATTTCTGTGTTTTCTTGAGATCCAGGGAACTCACACCTCTGCAGGCTGTCTAATAGCCACAAGCAACTATGCTGCTTTCAATCGTGCTGTAGTTTCTGCTGTATTGGTGATCATCTGTATAATCTATTGATGTGAGAGTATCAGCACATGAAATTTCACACAGAGAGACAGAATATATATTAGATACATGATGCAAAGGCTTCAGTATGGAAGAGTTAAAGAGCTGCTTATGAAGTGGCTTGAGCAAGTGGTTTAATACACATTTAGTGTATTGTACTTTACCATATAATGATATATAATGCAATCTCTATAGAGACTGAAAAACATTATGTGATGCTGCATGACATTTTACTAATTAATTTTGCAGCAGAAGGTGTGTCTCTTGTGCTAGGACTGTCTTACATTGTCCAGTGTGGTGCTGTACTACTGCCTGTGCTAGCTTTTTGCTTCTCTTAAAATGTCTGATATTCATGCTACACAGAAAAAACACAGAATCAAAAAGTTATTTAGATTAGAGGAGACTTAAAAGATCATCAAATCCAACTATTAACCAATACTGCCAAGTCTACCACTAAAACATTTCCCTAAGTGCTAGTCAGATCTGTGGGTCTTTTAAAATACTTCCAGTGATCTAGACTCTACCACTTCCTTAGGCAGCTAGTTCTAATGCTTGGCAACAGTTCTGGTGAGGAATTTTTTCCTAATATCCAATCTAGAGTTCCCCTGGTGTGACTTGACGTTGTTTCCTTTTGAGGCCAACCCCCACCTGGCTACATCCACCTTTCAGGCAGTTGTAGAGTGATAAGGTCACCCCTGAGCCTCCTTTTCTCCAGGCTAAACACCCCCAGCTCCTTCAGCTGCTCCTCATTGGACTTGTGCTCCAGATCCTTCCCCAGCTCGACTGCCCTTCTCTGGACACGTTCCAGCACCTCAGTGTGCTGCATTCTTGTAGTGAGGGGCTCAAAACTGAGCACAGGAGTCAAGGTGTGGCCTGACCAGTGCTGAGTACAGTGGGACAATCACTGCCCTGGTCCTGCTGGCCGCACTATTGCTGATACAGACCAGGGCCATTGGCCTTCTTGGCTACCTGGGTACTGCTGGCTCAGGTTCAACAACTGCCAACCAGCACCCCCCAGGTCCTTTTCTGCTGGGCAGCTTTCCAGCCAGTCTGTCCCCAGCCTGTGGAGCTGCTTGGGCTTGTTGTGACCCAAGGGCAGGACCTGGCAGCTGGCCTTGCTGACCCTCTTACAATGGCCTCTGCCCATTGACACAGCCTGTCCAAACCCCTCTGTAGGTTCTTCCTTCCTTCCCTCCTGTGGATCAACACTCCCACCCAGTCTGGTGTCCTCCACAAAATTACTCAGAAGGAGCTGGATCCCTTTGTCCTGATCATTATTACAGATATTTATAAAACAGGACTGGCCACGATACTGAGCACAATCAGTCTAAAAAAGAAGTTATTTTTTAAAGTGATCTATTGTAGTAAATCTTCCTCCTTTCAAATCCTGCAACATTGCCTATTTGCATCTAGGTTATTTTTCTGGTTTTACAGCAAGTAATACTGAATTTGTGTAGAATATACCAAAAAATCCCCCATGTTTTAAATATTATTTGTATTGGACCTCCAATATCAATATTGTTACAGTGGTATAAGAGGCCTAGTGAAGGACGTCATCTGAGCTGGTGAATGTGATAGTAACAAAGAAACATTTTTCATAGGAAGTGATCACTGTCACTCTGATCTGCACATGCTACGTCTCTTACCCAAAGGTGCTTGTGTGAAAGTGGGGTTTTTGGGGTTTTTTGCGTTCTTCTGTGTTTTAACCCTGTAAGAAATGCACAGATTATTTTTTTCATTAATTATTCCCTAGATTTCCTAAGTTCTATCTATGTTACAACATGTAACATTTGTATCTGGGTTGCATTTGGCCCTTGGAAAACTGCACGTACCAGAGTTGCTATAGCAATACAGAGTTGATACACATTTTTTGCCACAAATATTTAATCGTGTGCGTGGGGTTGAGTTCTCTTTTAAAGTTGCATTCAAGCCCAGGGTTTCATGCAAAATGCTTTGTGTACCTTCTTTAATTTTCTTTTATATGCTCACATAATAAACAAAATTTAGAAAAATTAGTGCAAGAGAAGTAGTGAGACCAGTTATGAAGCAAACAGGAACACAGTTCTGAGGCTCTTCTTGGGAGTGCCAAACAGATAGCAAAAAAAGCTAAATAAAAAAAATATATGTAGTGGACAAAACACAAAGGAATATTATATTCCATTTTCCTTGCCAAATAAAATATGAGAGATGGGGAAATTAAAGGATGACCTATAGGTTGATTTTTATTTGCTTAGATCTTTATATGATATTGTGCTTAAATGAAGTAACTTCTGTTTCTGTTTTGTTCTATTTTTATCTGTTTAATGACAGTTAATACCAGTTACTAGGCTCCAAAAAATCAGTTTCTGTGAAGATTTAACTTTCCAGGCATGTTGAATGGAAAATATTTTTGGTTGTTTTTTGACCAATATTTTTAAAACTATTCCATTTTTTCCTACATTTTGAATAATGCATATATCAGTTATAGCTTATGGCTGTTTCAAGAAAGTAGGGATAGGTTAAGACGGTTAGGGGATGTAGCCATAGGGGATTTGGTACAGTTTTGGATAATAATGGGACCCAAATATCACCTTCAGTATCATTTTCACAGAGAAGGAAGTCCTGAAAATAAGACTACATCTCATTTACTTCATTTATTTTAAAAAGTATATACCACTTTGGGTACTCATATTGTATCTGGAGTTCTGGAAGTGCTCTGGTGTTTTGGTTACAAAATTCTTACATCTACAGAAAGCTCAGGAAGTTAGGAAAAAAACTTACCATCTAACTTTTAGTCAAAATCATACTTGAATTTTCTTGACTCAATATCACTTTCTTCACAAAATTGTCCTTGCTAACTTCATTAGGTCTTGATTGCTTTTCACTGAGTCATGGATGGTAGAATGTTACTGGAGTTTCTAAATGTATTTGTCAAACTTTCTCAGTGAAGGCCTTTGTTTATTGGCAAATTTGTCCTTTGACAAAAAAAACCCAAATCAGACACCTTTAGAAGGGGACCTTACATCATTACAATTCATTTAAAAAAAAGAAATTGAGAAGTCCTGTAAATAGGAATGTTTAAAACACTGGTGTTGTTTTTGAGGGAGTAAGAGCAGAACTATTAGTTTTTAACATGTAGTTAAAAGCAGTGTGGATTCTGAAATGTTGTCCTGAGGCTGAATTGAAGAGAAACCCTGGCTCTTAATGGAATAAATCCCAAGCTGGATAAAAATTGCCTTAGGATTGCCTGCTTTAGGGTAACTAGTGCTGAGGTGGAGAGACAAGAAACGTATTACTGTGCTTGCTAAATATGCTCATTCTCTGCAACAGCCTTCAAATTCCTATATTAACATACTCTGCCTAAATATTGCATGTTAATTGGTTTGCTAAAAATTAGTGTTACTAATGCAACAGTTGCTAGTGCTACGTTGGTTGCTGTTCTGTGTGTTTTCATGAATAACTGATGTGTTTGAAGTTTGTTAATTTGGATTAAATTGAGAAGGATTTGAAAAATGGTGAATTTAAAATGTTTTATTTATATAATGAGGTTTCCATAAGTCTGCAAAGAAATTATGAGAAATGATAGCTAATATTATCAGACACTGAAAATAGCTTTATTTTGAGTAAGCTTAGTGTCTCCTTGTTTTATTATGTAAAAATTCTTGGACTTTTCAGTGATTTATTTTTATCCATTCCTGTGAGGCTCTCTTGGAGAGATTTCTAGTTTCAAAAGCAAACTCACTATTAATAGGCCGTCAGCATTTTTAGTATTGCATCAGTTTCCATAATGTGCTAAGCAATAGCTACAATGATTTCAAAGATAAAGATTTCCTCTAAGACAAAAAGCATTAAGTGAAGGAAGTCAGAAAAGGATACAGTGTACAAATTTTAGAATTAATACTAAAAAATGAATCTATGGCACTCATTTCTATTCCCATTTAATTCTTTATTCATCTTAAAAATTCAAGCATATCTTGACTATCTTTCTGTGTGCCAGAAAGCTGTCTTGGACTGTCCTAGTCATTGGGGAGACATTATTTCTCTATAGAACAGCAGTGCCAGCTATTAGGTCCATCAGCATAAAGGGGGTACATTCTATTCTGCTTAGCAGTGCATGCTGGAAAGCTAGAGTAATTCCTAAAATGCCATAATACTTTGAAATATGGATTTCTCCTTACTGCTCAGCAAGAGAAGTTGGAGTCTTGTTTTCTTTTCTCTTTTTTCCTTACCTTTAAATTATATTCAAGTATATCATAGTTAAATGCATAGAGTGTTTAGAACATCAAAACCAGGTGATACACATGCTTATAAAAGGTGCAAGTAAACATGCCTGCTGCACTTCAGCTTTGAGAGGCTTTTCTGATTTTGTCTTACCAAAGCACAGTTTTTCATATCTGAGCAGCTGCAGATCTCCATTGGTAGAGCAGCCATGTGGATGTCTCTCTGTGTGTGCCATGTACCTGAGACTGAAGTGCTTAAATAGAGTGTCCATCTCAGAATTTCTGTCTTGGTAGATAGCCTAAATGCCTCTTTGAAGTGGGGTGGTGAGCAGCTTTCATCATTCAGTTAATCCACTTGCTCATGGCTAGAGCAAATGTCCATCTGTTTTTAAATTAGCTAAGTGTGCTCGTGTATCTCTTGTCTAGTTAGACGGCATCCTTTGTACTTAGCAGGATGGATCCCCAGGAGGAGTAAATCTTACTCTGTTCCTTTGGTTTCAATGTAAGCTGTGTTGCTTTGGTCTTTATATTCACTCTGAAAGTTAACAGACAAGCATAATAAGAATGCAGTTTGCACAGTACTGCCTCTGGATTGAGTAAGATAGGGTAGAACTGTAGTTAATCAGTGTGAGGCAAGTTACTTCCAGTATTTTTCTCGCTATACTGTAGCATTTTCAGTAAAAAGAATCTATAGAATCCTCCTTCTGGTGTCTGTCCTTTTGTTATATGTATTTGCATGTCTGAAGACAGATGAAATTAAGGAAAATATTGCAGAATGAATTGGGGTATATCACCACAGAGAAGGATAATTTTCAGATGATGATGATTTTGGTGGGAAAATAAAATGTAGTTAAAGCATAAAATACCATCCTAAATGGTAAATGTTGTGTCTAAAACGTATGTTTCTTTTCTGCTGCAGTGTGTTTTGTCTTCTGCTGTAGAAATTCAGGAGGTAGGGGATATAGAATAAACTGTTTTTCAGTGTGTGTCAAAATTTCAGATGCTCTCACAATTCTAATTAAATGCATCTCTTCTTTATGGGATAGTGCAGATTGTGACTCACTGTTCCCTCCACTGTTACCTCAGGTAATCCACAATCTGTTGCTGTGATTCCAGGAGGACAGATGAAAATTCCTGGTAGCTGCTCTTTTTGTTATGCAATTAAGTCAGGATGATGTCAGGACTGTTACAAAAATGTCTGAAGTGCATTAGCAATATTTTGACCTTGATAGGTACCTTTTAACAGTTCTGAGTTACATTACTGTAAACCTATTGCTTAACTTGGGACTCTTGTGTTGACAACTTAGCTACAAATAGTTTGCAGAATCACAGAATGTGCTGAATTGGAAGGGACTCATAATGATCATCGAGTCCAGCTCCTGGCCCTGCACAGGACCATCCTCAAGAGTCACACTGTGTGCATGAGAGCGTTGTCCAAACACTGCTTGAACTCTGTCAGGCTTGGTGCTGTGACAGCTTCCTTGGGGAGTCTGTGCCAATGCCCAACCATCCTTTGGGTGAAGAGCCTTTTTCTAACATTCAATATATTTCTAATATTCAAACATGCCCTTACACAAATCAGGCCATTCCCTCAGATCCTGTCACTGGTCATCACAGAGAAGAGATCAGTGTTTGCCCCTCTTCTTCCCCTTAGAAGCAAGTTATAGACTATGATGAGGTCTCCCCTCAGTCTCCCCTTCTCCAGGCTGAACAGACCAAGTGACTTCAGTAGTTCATGTAGCTACTGTCCTACCTGTCTTTTCAGTATTTCTGTTAGAGCAGAGTCAAGAGAAGTCAACATATGCCTTTTTCTTAGTTGCTGCTCCTCTGACATGGCAGCAGAAATATGGTGAATAGCCAGAGGAAAGCAGCATTTAAATGGTTTTGAACAAGGTGGATAGAGTTTTGTGTTGGAACATTTTATTATGGGGAAGATTAATGTGATTAAATGAGGGAAGACTTTTTTATTGTAACATAGGAATACAAGGTGCATTCTTCTTATGTGATGAAGATATGGAAATATTAAAAAATTAATGCACAGAGTGAACTGGAAAAACATACTTTTGGTTTTAGACTTCTATGTCTAATCAGTACAACTTGCTGCAAATTGCATGTTTTCTGTTAGTGAGTGACCCAAAGATTACTTCATGCCAACGTGGTATCACTAGGGTGCATTTTGCTGCTTTGCACTTTTCTCCTTTTACAATGAACCCTCTCTAGCTACAATTTGGGAAGGAGAAAAATATCATTGATTTTTTGGGAAAGAGCAATTGACAAATATAGTTCTACTATCCTAAAGAAATAATGTTGTTGGTTGTTTTTTAAAAAACGAAAACAAAAAAAACCACCAATGACTTGAAAAGGTACAAAAATATTTGTAATTTCACATCTTAAAGAGAAACTAGACGGTGTTTGCGGTTTGTTCAGTAGATAAAGACTGCCTTGAATCTGTTCTTGCTGAATCTGTTCTTGCTATACCTTATCCCTCTGTATAAGAGTAGTAATGTAATTATGTCAAGAGTCTTCACAAAGTGTTGGAATCTGTCTCATGCAGAATGCATGATACTGCATTTGTTGGTATAGCCATATCTTCTAAAAGTCTGAGATGAAGCCTGTGATATGTACTCTACAAACATATTAAAAAAGCATTCTTCCAAAATTTTGGTGCACATAGGTTTAAGATCTTTCTTTTTTCAGATATACGAAAAAGAGCTTCTGTTGTTATTTTTATGGTTATCATTTTCACTTTGCCTTATATTCACACTGATTATGGTATGAATTTCCTTTGCAGTTTACGTGTCAACTTGGACATGGGTAAGGCAGCCTATGGGTGGATGATTATGAAAGATGACAATATTCCTGGAACAGTTGTTCGAACTAGCACCATACCAGAAGAGTTGGGACGATTAGTTTATTTACTAACGGATAAAACAGGTATATCAGGTTACCATTCTGAAATCTGATAACTTTTATAAAATTTCTAAATGTAATTCTATGAATATGCTAATGTAAGAGTAGATTTAGACTACTGATTTTTGTTTCTCAGTAAAATTTTACACATTTGCTTGAGGACTTTTACGAGTACCAATAGGCTTGGGTAGGCCAGCAATTAGATGTTAAAGTCAATATTTGGTAGTACTCTGATTTATTCCAGTGGGAACAGCTCTTCTATAGCAAGAGGATACTGTACAGCATGAGGAAGAGTACCATATGTCTTCCTCCAGAAAAGACTCTGGAATAGCACTCAGGATGCTGGTTTATTTTGCACTTCATTGCTACTGCAATATTATGTGATAATAAGTAAGAATGGCTTTTAAGAGAGCAAGTAATTTCCAAAACAAGTCACGAGATCAGCCTCCAAAATGATATCTGTTGTCCCAGTGAAGTTACTTGCTCTTTATGGTGCCAAGACCAGTTCTAGAGCTGCTGAATGATTTCAGCTTCATAACTGCAACCTGTTACTGTACCTCATCTGGTGTACTGGAACCCCCAACCCTTACCAAGGTAAGTACTGAGAGTGTGAAGGAGTAATAACTTGTGTTGCACTTTCTTGTTTCTTTCTGAGATTGAATAATAATTTCTTGTAGATATACTTGAGTTTTTTTAAAGAAGCTTTACTTCTGAACAGAGAAGGTTGTTTCTCGAAAAACTTGAAGAATTCTTTTACTGGTTTTAAGTAAAATATAGTTCAAAATCATGAAAAGCTACTGGAGAAGGCAGGGGTTGGCCTCTGTTATACTGCTCCAAAAGCATAATACAAAGTTTATATCTCCTTCTGTTTTAAATAGTTCTCTATTCCCTCCCATGCTAACACTTCCATTACTGCATATTTGAAATGAAGTGTAAATATAATAAATCGTCACTTTTTCAAAACACACTTTCCTTTTTTCTTCTATGGGCACATATGTTATCCTATATACCTATCCTATATGTTATCTGTTATATGTATCCTATATCCTATATGTTATCTGAATGTTGTTCTTCTATTTTGTAAAAGGAAAATATATTGCTAATTATAGTGTGGCAATTCTTCAGACCAAGTGAATGATTGTTAAACAAGTCTTATTTCAGTTACCTAATGATTTGTATACTATTTGCAACTGTTTATTGATTTTAATTGCACCCTTCATCATGATAATTTATGTAACTTTGAATGCTGTCACATTGAAGACTTGAAGTATGTAATTTACAGCATAAGTTTGGAAATAGTATGTTCAAAAATAATTTATTTTCAAAACAATGCAGTAAAGTTAAATTACAAAGTAAATTCTAAAGTTAGTTACAAAACACTACTTTCTAAGCAAAACCAATGTAGACTTTTAAACTTTGCTGGTAGAGATTCCAGATTGTTGGTGTTCAACCTCAAAGGCTTTTCAGAGGCCTGAAGTCTGCTGAGCTCTGGTGGAAGGTCTGAATCTGTACAATAATGATGTAAAAATGAAAGTGAAGGCCGTACTCTCGGGTGGTAGTTTCAAAGTGTTTTAGACAGGAGTAGTCAGCAGTCTCACCCTATGCATTTTTACCTGAGTGTCTGCTGAAAGCTTATGGAAGTGAAAATAAGCCAAGAGTCCTGGAGACATCACCAGCTTCACATCACTGACTGTGCCTGGCAGAGATGAGAAACACTGCTTTGTTTTGATAATCTTAAGTGCCCCGCAAATTTTAAACTGTTCTCCATTCTGGACAAACGCATCGACAATATGTTTTTTACCCAAGTATATTGGTAGCTGCTTGCAGTTTCCTTTCCTGAATACATTTTTTCTCATTATGCATTTTATGATAAGTGTGAAAAATACTGTTAGGTAATGAACAAAGTCTGTACTCTTAATCCATGATTGACATTGCATGATTATACAGTTTATAAGAGCTGGTCTCAGCACTTTCTCATTTGAATTTTCATTTCTAGTCATATAAACCAGTTGATTCTGTTCTTCTGCCCACTTAAGGCCTGGCTGTCAGAGGATAAAGAAGGGAGTTAGTTTTGTAGCCATCTGCCCAAGTGGCTGCTACCAAAAAGCAACACTACAAGGCTGATTTAGTTAAATGTAAACAGGCGATTTTTTTTCAATACTGAAAAGGAAAGGGAATCCAGAGAACTGTCTGCAAAAGTCTTATATTGTGGCCCAGGCTTCACTGGAAATGATTGAGAATTAGTTGTTGAGTCTAAGGAGCATTGCATTACTAACATAATTGCAAGGTAGTCCTTTGTATGATTGTAAATTGGGTTTGTGCTTCATCAATAAGCTTTTTGACAAGAAGCGTCCATCACAGTGGCTCTCTCATTTGCCACAGTATAATAGAAAATGAAGTATCCCAATAATTGCATTATAGTTTCCTTATTGTGAGACAAGAAAGCAATGTGGTATAATTAGGTTTGATTGGAGTGCATGTTTCCGGTAAGATCTGAAATTAATGATGTTGCTATAGTGACACATCTGCGGCCACCAGTGCGTGAAACATAAAGTAATTCATTCGACAAGAGAAGACATCTGTTAACTGCAAGGATGCAGAGCATATTGACACTGACCAGAAATACTAGATGTTATGTGATAAATGAACAAATGATGCTGAAACAGGAGGACAGATAATTTGTACTTAATCTGCTGGGAGAACTTTAATCTTCTCACTGGTTGCATTTGACAATGCCATTGTTTAAAGAACAATGCTGCAGAGAACTCATAAATTTTAAAACTTAACTCAGGGTGCAGCCTATTAAAGCAATACATTAATTCCTTTGTTAGGGAGTTTTTATCTTCATGTAGAACAAAGCCATTACTAAAAACACCAGTAAAACAACAGGTTTTTTAGGACTCACATTTTAATTATGGCATCCATTACCCATAATGCCACGTTGTTTGGACTTGAATCACATATAACTTTGACAGAAAGGCATCGTCCATTATGATGGTGGTTAGCAGTTTGCATGAGCATGGTTTCTCATGCTCTCCAGGGTACAAAAAATTCTAATGGTAAAAAAAAAAAGATATTTGCCAATTTTTAATGAGAGTTTTTGTTTCTTTGGATGTGGTTTAGAAATCCACCTGCTATTCATAACTACCAATGTGTTCTGCTAAAACAAATGTGTAGTCTTCCAAGTGTAGTTATTTACTAATGAATGTACTTGTATTTGAGTTCTGTAATCAACATTTTAGTGGGTATTTGGACCAAATGAGATACTTAACAGATATAATCGTTGAACAGATGCATAGAGCAATGGGATTCTTGAATTTTTTGGGAAATCTGTGTATTAGATATTGGTGTATATGGACTTTTGTTAAATATGCCTAATGTAATGTACTATTAGAACATTACTATTAGTGAATTTCAGTAATTGTTTATGAAAATTAATCTTTTTAGTTATACTTTGAGTCTTTGAGTCTTTACCTCCTCAGTGTAAGCAACTAGACAGAAGGAGTAATTAAAAAATTGATGGAATAACCTCTCCTTCCTTCACTTAGATGGATCTTTATTTATGCATTGCCTCTTAAGATTTTTAGTACCACTAGGTTTGCAGGGTGAGTAGAGCAGACTAGAAATGAAATGTTTTGATGGAGACATCCTACTGGCAGATTCCAGACTAAGGAATCCTTACTTTTTGTCTTCTGTTGGACTCCCATTCACTGAAAATATCCAGCGAGGATGATGTTGCTCTTATACTGCTGAATACACAGGTATTGTGCTTGTGGGAGGCAGAAGGCACAGAGGAAATAGGTACTGCTCTTCACAACATAGTTTAGGAGTGGGACTCCCTAACTCAGTGCCCCCAAGTTACCTGTTACCTCTACTGTGATCTTCTGCCCAGGAAAGATTAGGCTTAGCTCAGCTCTCTTGGTCTTTGTCCTCATTCTTAATGGGTTGTACTGGGACTTACTTGGTTTGAGGTTTTGTGTAGGTTGTGTTTATGGCATACTCACAAATGGAGCAGCTGAATGAGCAGACATGCTATGTATGCTTACCATGAGTTTTTTTCATCTTCTTCTTATATTATATACCAGATTTTATTTTTTCCAGGGTTCGTAGAAAAAAATGTGTATTTCCAGATTGTTGTCAACAGTCTAATTATTAGACTGATTAGACCTGATCTCCCTTAAAGTTTCCATAGAAATGTTCACATTTACACTGACTTTTTATCTGTTTGAGCAAATAGCTCAAACAACGTGCTCAAATTATAGGAAAAGTTACTCATCTCTTAATTTCTCACAAAGTTACTAATTTTTCTGCTGTACAAATTTTCTTGCTTTTTCTTGTTTTGGACTTTTTAGGTTGCTGGTGTTGGTCCAAATTGCCAGCTAGTAATACAGGATCAGAATGATCTGCATCTGCTTCTCAAAAAACAGCAACAAAAAATCTCTGCTGCTGTGTTGTGAATCACATCTGTTGCCACCCAAGGAATGATGCCTTCAGGACTTTTTCCTTAGAAATTAATTTCCTCTTTGCCTACTTTACTCTGTGTTTAATGATATAATTGTAGGAAAGAAGGGGGAAAAAAACCTCTTGGCTTCAATAAAGAACACACTAAATTTTTCTCCAGCAATTCTAGACTAACTTTTTTGACAGGCTATTTTCCTTGTGTGGTACCTGCATTCCAGAGCTAAGTTCAAGAATGTATAACAGTAGTAGTAGATGGTATGTTGACTAATGTGCTTTCTGGAAGCTTTTCTAAAGTAAGCTGTTTTTTAAATCTAACAACTCTTCGTATTAGCAAAGTCCCAAAAGTGTGGAATTGATAACTAGGTCTTTAAAAATATTATTAAAAATAGAAAGTTCCTTCACTGTTCTACAGTACTTACCACCTTGAGCAGACTGAAAAAGTTCAGTTTTGTATTGTTTTTGTTATTCAAAAATTCAAAAATGTTGTTCAAATGGGCTGTATTAGAGAATCTGCCTCTACATATTTGAAGAGTTTGCATCTGGGGGCATAAAATACAAGACATGTTGTTCTGTCATAGAGTATTAGTCATCAACTAAAACTAATTAGTCTTCAACTAAAATTTAAGACAGAACTGCTGCTGAAATTATAACATGACTGGTTGGCACCATGTAATGGATGGAACAAGTTGTTGGGAATGTTTCTGCCCCATTTTGGCATTTCATTAATTAGAAGAATTTAGAAGAGAATTCTTAATTTGCACATGTGATGAAACATTATTTCCATGTGAATGGCTGAAAAAGGTGTATTTTGTTAAGGTGGGGTTTTTTTCAGAATTTTTTGAGAGTATTTTCATAACTTCAGCTACCCCTGTTTGTCCAACAACACATCAGGTTTATTATGGCTGTTCTTGAAAGTCTTACTCTAGTCTTGAGAAGCATGAGCAAACTGGAATTGTTGCTTCTTTTCTTTATTTTTGTTTTTGGTTATTTGTCATAGATATTTCCTACTAACATAACTGATAAAAAGGATTGTATTAGAGATGTATAAGATGCAAGTATTGAATCAGATTTCCAGCATGTTTATTTCCGTGTCTTTGTTGATTATTTTTCCTCACCTGTTTTTCCTAAACCTTCTTCCCTGGCTCCTGTTGATTGCAAGATAGGAAAATCCGTACTTTTCTGTGCAGAAGCTTTTCTTCTCTGCTTGCTGAGAAAGAGGGGGCAGAACACAGAAATTTTCTAGCCATCTACCTTTCCCTCACCAAGCATGATGTGGAGTTGGACTGATTTAGTGGTGTCAGAAGAAATAATCTTTCCATATAATAAGCATAGGGCTAATTTTGTTTCCTGCTCAGTTTTTCCAAGCAGCAATTACAGAAATATTGGGAAGCAGGTTTGACAGTTGCCTGCTGTCTCACCTTTTGACTAGCATTTAGTTTCACAACTCCTAGAGAGAGATTTTTTAATTCAAAGGCTTGGCAAAGTCAAGGACAGTGAGAAGGTATTAGCACACCTGGAAAGTTAGGAAGGTGATCAAGATTGGCTTGAAAATTTCTTGCACTGAATATTTTTGCACAGTGTGTGGGTTTTGGTTTTGCTTTCTTTTAGAAATGGAGATTTTAGTTTCTCATATTTATTGGTGGAAATTGTCATGTTTCTCATGTGCAAACTGGAGATTTAATTTTTCTAGTCTTGAATTAAAGTACAAAATTTAAGGAATTTTAATAAAAGGTCTCAATAAAAGTACAGCTTCTAAAAGTAGAACAAGTGGATTTATGTGATTACTGTAAAACAAAATTTCATTTTCCCATGTATGAAAGTAACCAAAAATTTCCAATTTGCTAATTATAGAGATCTGGAACTTTGTCTTCCTGGGCTGTTTTCCAGCCTTGGGAATGTTCAGCTTCTCATGTAAATTTTTAATAATGTTATGCATATTTTGTACAGAATTTATGCATTTCACATAAATCTTATTTTAATTATTTTTAAAAATTCAAATAATATAATTATAGAAAGAAAAATCCCCAACAACATGTAAGGAAAAGCAAATGGGAAATGTAGTTTTTAATGGCAAAGGGAGAATTTGGAACAAAAATCTTGCACTGGTAAAACAGAAATTTGGAGTCTGATAGTGCAGTGTGGTGGTACAACAATGGAAATGAAGTGTCGCTGTAGAGGTATCACCAGGAAGTGGGAGTGGTAGACATTTCAAATGCAACTGAGAAAGACACGAGACTTTACAGCCCTAATGAATCTTTGAAGATCTCTGATAGTTCTAGCCCTGGTAAGTGCATAAACTGGATGCTGACTGGCCAGACAGTATTGTTTTGGAGATAATTACAGCATATATCATGCTTTTAGGCTTTTCTTCTGTTGCTTAGCATGTAGTTTGGCATACTAGGATAAAGATGTGAAATAAAAATAGTTGAGGTAAATAAAATAATTATGAAATATTTTATTCTGCAGTATTTCTTTCCAGAGAATTTTCTTATACTCCATTTAAAAAATATTGTAGAAGCTTCAAGAATGTCTACTCTGGTACCATGTTTGGTTTATTTTTTATGATCAGACTTATGCATTTAATGACACAAAACTCTCTGATTAAATATAGGAATAGCTTTATACTATTTTTATACTTGCTGTCCCTGA
>NW_005054325.1:1185005-1185669 GCF_000277835.1 Geospiza fortis | reverse complement strand
TTTTAGGAAGAGAAATAATCAAAATAATCTTTTGTGAGCTGACCCTGGAAAGCTAGGCAGTAGTGACCCCTTTCTGCCTCACATACCCCATCAGGCAAGGCTGACACCCCCACTCCTGAATTAGAGGTTTTCCAAGCCAGAGGACGTGACTGGTTGGCAGAGGTGGATGCAGTGTCAGTCTGGCTGACACTCTGTAGTTTCTTGCAAATGTGAAGTGAGCACAGAAAACACTGGTTTTGTTCATTCTGCCTTATTCTGCTTGGAAGCTGAATCTGTCAAATTTGGAAGTGATGTTAGGTCTTAATGACTTAATCTAGATAACACTGACACTGAATGTGCCCAATTGCCAGAATGTCTGCCTTGGTACATGAAGTGTGGAAAAATTGTAAAATTTGTATGAATTTTTAAGGTTTCCTGTAGGGTTTTTTTTCTTTAGATTTTCTGATACATGGTGCAAACTCTTGCACTGGTTTGTGAGAGTCAGCTCCATCTACATACTGCAAATTCAATTTTTTGTATAGAACGAAAGGTTTTGTCTCTTCAAGTTCATGTATTTAGTTATTGGCAAATCAGCTTGCAGGTGGAACGAGTGATTTCTTCCAGAATGACTAACCCTGATCTTTCTCCACAAACGTTCCTTTAATTAAGTAAATTTATGCTAACT
>NW_005054325.1:1171312-1184995 GCF_000277835.1 Geospiza fortis | reverse complement strand
TTCCTGCTTTCCAAAGGAAAGATTTTTTGGGGGGAAGGGAGAAGAGGTGTCTGTGGCCATCTCATAGTATTTTTCACTGCTTTGTGATATACTTCTCCTTTATTACAGGAACACTTACACAGAATGAGATGATATTTAAGCGCCTCCACCTAGGTACTGTTTCCTATGGAACAGACACAATGGATGAAATACAGAGTCATATTATAAACTCTTATTCACAGGTATTTCATAAATCATTTACATTTCATAAGGGGGGGGGGTTAACGACATTGAAGCATTGTTGTTAATAATTATGTCTAGAATTTGAGATGCTATGAAAGTTGTCATGTCTCCTAAGAAATATGATGGAAGGGAAAAATATGAGTACATAGTTCTCTCCTGATTCCAAAGTTCCTCATAATGCCCACTAAAAGAGATTTACTTTTCTGTTCTTCACTAGCAGAAATCTGTGTTAACCTGTCTGTGCAGTACAGTCTTTCTTCTGCCAAATCATCTAAGAGTAAGCTATTCATTACTGAGAGTACAAATTATAAGGAAGTGTCCAGAACAACATTAATAGTAATTATATCTTTGAAGATATTCATCAAGAATATACATTGAAAAGCCACATTAATTGGTATAAGCAAATGGTATAACAGTAGTTGTCAAATTAAAACTTACACAGGTATATTTAAAAATTCTTTTTTAAAAAAATGAAGATGCTTTCAAACAGCATAGAACTGGAGGGAGAAAGGGTGAGAAAATGGAAAGCTCCATATTCCTTGAGATCAAATTGTTCCTGTGATGTATAAGAGTGCTTAGTCTGCAAAGTGTACAAGAGGATTGTGACTTCCTGTCTCTTTTTGGGTCAGCTGTTGGATTCTGCAAGCATTGCTTACATTTCCCATGTATGTAAACTTTTTGGGTGCTTGCTGCAAACCTTCCTAAACACCTGATTCTACTCTGAGATTAGGATGAACTTTGTGCTTGATTTTTCATTTCTATTCTTTGAAACAAAAAAATAAGAACATTTACAGAAGAGGCAACAAATGAAAAGTTAACTGGTATTTCCTTGATGTTTACAGTATGATAATAAAAATATATATAATTTTTTCCCCTGTAGTTAGCGTGAATACACAACCATGACTTCCTGACCCAGTGTCCTGGTTTATGGCAAATTTGGGAGGAAACCTCTGAATGGGGTCTCTCTAGAAAGCAAATTCAAACAGCCCCTCCCCCACCACTGGTTCAGGAAAGATTTCCTTGGAGAAAAGTGGAAAAAACTGTTTATTTAACAAACCAAGTATTCACAAGTATAAAAAAATTGAATAATACTAAACAATAAAACCTGTCACTGTTCTAAAGAGATGGCATAATCAGGAAGTCCTTTTGTAATTCCAAGAGAGTCTTCTGTGGATGTTTCTTGGCTCACTGAGTGTCTCTCAGTCCCTCTGGCGCTGAAAAATGCCACATCCCAGGCCCCGGTGGGCCGCAGGCGTGAGGTCCCAGTGTTTTTCTGGGTTTTCAGTCCAAAGCAGTTCCCAGAAAAAGAAAAGCCACAGTCCAGAGAACTTCTTTGCCTCAGCTAGCTAAAAACTAAAAGCAAAGGAGAGCTCTGTCCCGCTGTCTGTGTTGCAGACAACACAGTCCATGAAAAGGATAAAGGACAGCAAGTGCAGTTTCTGATAACGAACTGAGCTTCTTCTCCCTCCCTTTGTTCTCAGAACCAGTCTTAAAGGTGCAGAACTTAATATCCAGCATAAACAGAACAGATAACTGGCGATACAAGCATTATAAAGTCACACTAGGACACCCAGTTAAGTTTGTAGACTGACCTCCTTGTCTGTGTTCTCATTTGCTCTTGTAGAAGAACTGTAGGATCAACAATTGATTGGAATATCTAGCTGTGCTGTGTTGTAAACTGTGGCTCCCTTATTTGCTTAAAATAAAAATAAAAGTTTAATTTAATGCTACACTGGACCCAGTTAATACTTTGTAGCTTTTGGGAGGAGAGACAGGAGGGAAGACAGTGATGAAGTGTGTACATTTTAAGTTCACAACTTAAATTCTTAATTATTTTCAGTCTATACAATTCAACAAATCCCCTTCTTGAATTCTTTTCCTTGGATAAATCTATTTCAGCTTAATTTTTAGTAGGTACAGCCGTGGATAGTAAGTGAGATACAATAATCATGCCTTGGAAATGGGAAATGGAGCTCTTTCACCTTAAGATCAGCTGTCCAGATTTGGTCCAGAATGTGTTAACTGAAATTAACTGCTACTCACTAAGTTTATAAAAATCACCCAAACCTGGCTTTCTTGTAATGTGCTATTTGGGTATTTACAGTAACAGCTGTAGCAATAAATGATATTAACTGACAGTCTTGAACTGGCACACCTTGGTCTGAGTGAGTTTGACAGCTAAGCACCAGACATGCTCACAAATACCAGTTTTATATTTTGCAGTTAAATATGCTGTCTGAAAAGAATTGCACAATTTCTGGAATTCTTACTACTTAAAGCTTTTACTAATTTACTGTAAAATTTAATGAGTGGCAACCATGGTTACGAGTATTTAGTAACTGTAACGTACTTAAAAACAGAAATGTGAGGGAAACTTTCTTCTCAGTTGTGGGAAAAAGATTTCCAAAATATAGGCTTGCTATTAGTAGATGATGAAAAGAACTTTCTTGGAACGTCCTTTTTTTCAGCTTCATATAACACTACTCTGTGTTTAAATAATGCTTTATAAATAATGCTTTAATTGTGCTTGTGTTAGTAGCAACTCATTAAAACAGAACAGTGATGGAGTCTCAATAACAAACCAAGCAACTACTAAACAATTGTTTCAATCTCAAAAATTATGGTGAGGTTTTTTAATTTAATCTATGATAATAGAAGCTGCCGGTTAGCTAGGCAGTGGTTCTTGTGTGACATTGATTTTATCCCTTGTTTGTGTTCTGTTTTATTATTACAGTGGACCTACCAGACTATTGTCATCTTAATGTAACACACAAATCTATTATAACCTGATTATATTTCCCCACTGGAAGCATTTTGTGATAGAGGGCATAATCTTTAATGGAATTTGTGTGAAATTAAATTATACAAGCATCAATAAACATAACATAATTCAGAAGGAGTAAATCAGCTTAATTTATTTGTGACTGTAATGGCATCAGTGTTAGCAGAATGCAAATGCAGAGGTTTAAAGCAGTAGCTGAAAAGCAGTGCCAGATGAGCAGAAAGTTAAACCCTTTATTAGACAACACTGTAATTTGATGGGCAGAATGTGCAGTCAGGAGGAAAAAAGCGTGGATTCTGAAAAGGTTTTCTGAGTTCCGTGGGAGTGAATGGAAGAGCCCTGTAGTGGTACTGCTGATATATTTAATGTGCTGACTTTTAAACAAAAAAACAAAACCCAACCAGCAAAAACCAATAACCCCCCCACCAAAAAACCCCAACTTATTTTAACTAATCATGAACACATAGTACTTTTCAGAGAAGATCAGGTCTGTCATGTGCTCGAGTATTTGTGAAAGGTAACTTAAAACAGTGCTCTAGTTTATTGGTTATGCAACAGTAATACAATCTTCTAGTATGTGTCAAACTGTTATTTTGCATTATTATTTTATTTGATTATTGCATTCTTGTAAAAACAAAAAACATTTCAGCTGCAGCAAAAGAGTAAAACTGCATTAGTTCACAAATAATACAGAGATTCTGTAAGTTATAAATAAAATCAGCAATATTTGTATTTTAATTACTACTAATATTTATACTTGAAAATATTCCTGCTTTTGTTCTTCTGATTTCTTCTGATCTCCTCTTCTTCTGGTCTCTCTTGATTGACACAAATGTGGTCATCTTTTAAAATACAGAGATTTAGGTGTTTGGTTTTTTTTAAAAAAAAGGGGTTCTTTTCAGTTTAATGACACAGGTGAAGAAGAACAACAAAACATCAAATTTTGAAATTTTGTCTCAGTGTTTCTGAACTCATCCACTTGGTGGCTGGTTTAAATACTTTTTCTTAAAAGGAAAAGAAAAAATAATTCACTGGATGCAATACACACGAAAGGACTATTGTGACAGATCATTGAAAAATGTAAAATCTGAAGTGAGGTAGCAGGGGTTTCTGCAGAATCTGATCAACCTATTCAGCCCTCTTCCAACATACTTGTTTTCATTTCACATTTTTCAATTGTCTTCAGGTTCTGTTATTGAAATTTGACTACAAATGCAAGGTGATGAGCCCATAGTTATGTATAATTTCTTTAAAAAAGGAGATGAGGCTTTTTATTTATCATAAACTAAATGAGTTAACTGTAGGTTATATAAAAATAAATGGATGCTTACTAGCCTTATCATTTATCAACCTTTGTAAAGGAAACAGTCAGATACAGATGGATAAGTGTTCATGTTTTGTTTCCATTTTTGAGCTTTGGTTCACTGTTCATTGTGTTGGGTCTTAAAGGTCCACTCTCAGAACAGTGGGAACAGCACGAGCTCAACACCATCCAGGAAACCTCAATCGTCAGCGCCCAAAGTGCGCAAGAGCGTCAGCAGCCGGATCCACGAAGCGGTGAAGGCCATCGCGCTCTGCCACAATGTCACCCCCGTGTACGAGTCCCGCGCTGGGGTGTCTGGAGAGACTGAGTACGCAGAAGTGGATCAGGACTTCAGCGATGAAAATCGAACTTACCAGGCTTCCAGCCCTGATGAGGTTGGTATGCAAGGCTGAACATATTTATTTATAACTCCTAAAGAATGGGGGAAAGTAAGTAAAAAAAAGAAATACTGTGAAAAAAGGGTGTTTTGAGCAGGGGTTTCTTTAAAATTAGTATGTTACTATAAGACACAAAATAACACGATGTGCACACTCTGCTGTTTTCAAAGTAAAAAGGAGAAATTTTAATTTCTAACTTTAACATTTATAGATTTCTAAAAGTGACAGTAGATTAGAAAGCAAAAGTGCTACCTCTCCAATGGCAATAAACAAACAGTCTATCAAATTTCTCTTCTTCTATAAAAGAATACAAAACAATAAGTTAATTACAAAAAGTGTGTGAAAAAGTTAGTTACAAGAATGTAAACATCAAAAAGCTTAAAAAATGTTTAAAAATCAAAACATTAGTAGTAATCTGTTTTTATATTTTCTACATCTTAGGAAAGAGCTGCTGGTTCTGATGCCTTGCTGTATAAAAGTGTTTTTATTTATTTGACTTAAAGACTTGTGAAGTCAGTGCTTCGGGGTCAATACTGTATTGAGGATTACAATTAAAGGTTTATGATTTTTTATTATTATTCTCAAAACAGTAATCCATGTGTGAATCATAGTATGCTATTAAAGGGAATATGAACTGTTCTGAATGATGGACAAGCTGGTACATTAGTTAGAGATGCTACAAGATACCAGAACGTACAGACTCCTAACAGGAAAAAACAACAAACTAACAAAACCCCCAGAAAGAAACAAACAAAAAAACCCCATCAAACCTTGAAAGATTCTGTAGAAAAGTTTTTGATCTTCAAACTCTAGGCAGCTTCATAATCTTTAGGGTTCTTTCAAAATTGCATCAAGTGTAGCAGAAATTTAAAATATCATTTCAATAAAAACATGCCTTTGAGTTTTATTGAAATCGAAATTTTAAACAAATTCCACTGCTTTCATTGGATTTGAGTTATTGTTCTGAATAATCCTATTTTGGTCCCTAAATTGATTGCCTAAAATTCAATCTAAAAAGACACTAGGAGAGGTAAAGTTCATGTTGCAAGATACTGCAAAGAGGTCACTTTATAATAATGTGTGTAGTTGATATAGTAAAATGGAGAAATAGACTATTTTGAGGTTGGTTTGCATTTGAAAGTGAGCAGGTTGAGAGGAATCTCTGCTTTAAAGAATTTCTAGCATTTTCTGAAGGTACTGTTTTTATTGTAACCCCAGTAGCTTAGTCATAAACAAAATAAGGTTTTTGTGAGATGTGAAGAAGGAATTATGTACCTGAAAGCCTGAATGTTTCTCTAGCTGTGCAAGTTGATCTCATACAAGTTAATGTTTCTTTCACAAACTTCATCCTGCTACAGCAGGTATTATTCATGTATACATTTGGTTTTCATGTCTAGTATGTCACCATATGTAATGCTAACAAAACATAAGCTGTTCATACTGCAGGCTATCATTGCTAAAAGTAACAAGTCTGTAACAAGGGTTTTTAGGAATGCAAGAAATAAAATTAAATTGTTTTCATGTCGTAACAAGCTAGCAGACATTACATACCTTTCAGATGCCATAAACATAGTTCATAGTGTCAAAGGATTGTAGAATATAAAGAAGCGGTTGGTTCTCCATGACTAAAAAATGGCAGTCAGAACAGTTTTAAAAAATAAAACTCATTATTTTTAAATAAAGACATAGAACTTGAGATGCTGATCTTTGGCTAAAATCAATAATCCATAGTACTGTATGTGGTGTTATATAGTGTGAGCTGATCCACATTATGAATTGAGAATCCTGGAAGGGCATTTGTTTATGCCAGAAGGACGTTTGTTTATGATATATATTTGTGTAATGTTTGACTTGTATTATACACAAGTGAACAAATTTTCATCTGCACATGCATTCATATTTACTTAATGTTTCAGTTTAATGAGCCTGTGAGGTACTACTGAGTATAATGAATGACTGCATGAGCAAGGATCTGACTAGGAAGATATGATGACAACTATAAATTAAGTAAATATTCTGCTTTAGTAGCCAAAGTATTACTAAATCAGGTGAAGAGATGTGCATTTGAGAGAGACTATGTGAGTTTTTTCTCCCGTTTGCTCCTCTCTCCCTGTGGGCTTTTGTATATTTGTTCAGTGGTTTGAAAGCTGAAAATGCTACCATGAAGAGCAATTCTCATCCCATATTTACTAAAGAAAGCAGCTGTAAGACTCAAGAATTATACAAGCGATGCCCTGGGAAGACAGTAGGGAATTTGACCTTGGAAAGATGAAAGGAAGGAAAGGAAAGTTGATGAAGTGCTAATATAATAGATCTGGGACTCAGGGTGGAAAAGGAGGTAGAAGAAGAAATCAACAACAAAGAAACTGTTCATGCTGCAAGGGAGATAATGCACAGATACCATTTTAATAATGATTTTTTTAACATTTCAACTCATACATTAAAAGTATATGGCAGTGAGATGAAATGTTTCCATTCTAAAACAGGCTTAAATTTCATTTTTGTTTCTCAAAGATAGTGCTTGAAACACTAGTAAAATTATCATATTGAACAAATATGCTTTTATGTAATGAGAAATTGATGTTAAATGGAGTCTTGTAAAAAGATGAAGCTACAAAAAGCATGTAAACCGCATAAAAATTGCAGCATGACAGAAAACAGCCTAAGAGTTGAAAGACTAGCAGGTCTTTATCATAATTTTTTTAAGACTTCTATTGATGCAATGTTTGCAAATCACTGGAGCCTAAGGAAAATAATGTAAATGGTTCATTATTTAGCTTATTGAACTTTCCTGCAGTTAGGTTGACGGATGATGCCAATGTTTCCCAATCACCAAAGTACCATTTTAAAAGCATTTTTTATTGAATAAAGTGCTTTGAATATTGCACCCTGGAGCTTTATTTAGGGAAATGGTTCAATTGATGTTTTCTCTTTAACCTCAGCACTGACCTATCACAACATACTTGGTTAATAAGCAACATTATCATTTAATAGACTTAACCGGTTTTATGCATTGTACTTTCTCCACATTGCAACTCTGTTCTCTTAGATTTTGTTTATGGATCTGGCTTGATTGCAGTCTTTTGAAACAAGATGTTATTTGCATAGTTTTGTGTTGCATTATATAATATTGCATGATCACACCATAGGATGTAAAGAGCAGAGAACAGTATGTAAGTATAAACTATTCTTCCATGTAGGAAGGTGTAAGAAACAGCTCAGCAATATGCTGACTACACTGCACACTTAATTAATTGACTTGAGGAACTCTTTTGAAATTCCTCACATCTGTGCATGTATGTGTGCATCCATATACAGATATAATATGACCATAACAAAGTATGCACATTTAGAAGTAGGTACATTCATCATAAAAGATGTATTTATTCATTGTTAGAGTAACCTGAGATAAGTAACTGATTTTGTATTCATAATGCAAACCCTACTTATGCCAGGCTCTTTGTTTCTTATGATAAGTGATCAATATTTCATTTTCTCTGAAAGAGTGGAAAGTTTCATTTGTCTGTCACTTGTCCTCTACAGCTGTAGCATAGCAAACAATAAACATTCACTGAGAGCCCACTGGATGGAAAAAAAAAAGCTAAAAAGAAAAAAAGCCATACCAAAACTCAGCTTCAACTTTGCCATCATAGGTGTGGGTTCAGCTCATCTGTAGAAAGCCAGCTACCTTAATGTAATGAACAATCATGAAAGGATATAAGCTAAGTAGGCAAAGCGATAGAGTTCAAAGGTCAGAGACCCAAGCAATGCAGGGCATGCTATGAACAGGAGCCTTTGAAGACCTTTGCTCCCCTTAGTCAGAAAAGGTTGATCAGTCATGATTTTTAATGACTGCTTACTCTCATAAACCAGCCATTTATTGGTTATGCTTTGTCCTGCACTGTTATAGTCTCAAGCATTTCTAATTCCAGGATCTTGAATATTTAAATACTACCTTAAAGTGTGGTCAGTTATTTAATTCCAACATTTCTGTCCAGAGACAACAGAGTTGCTAAAATTAATTACAAGGATACAAAGCCAATCATTTAAAAGCAGACAGGGAAATTATATGCCCTTAGTGAAGCAGCTTTTGTGTTTACAAAAGTGAAGCTGTAATGTATGAGACATGTTGTATTGTTTAATTCATTTTATTGTGTGTGCTTATTGAAGCAAGACTAATTGTGTTGTTTTGTCAATGTATTGTGAAAAGCAAATCACTCAGTAGCATAAAACCATCACTTGCGTGACCTTCGAGACCCACAAAGAATAACTACTCCATAGCTTGTCTTGAATATTGATTGGTAGTTTTTTCACATGATCAAGCTGTATTTTTAAGTTAATAATTTTATTTTAATTATGAAGGGTTTTTTATGAAAAGTGATGGACTGCAAATGTTAGTTATAAAATGGTTGTTTATAAATATAAACAAACCAAACCACTGATTGGGAACAGATATGAGTTGTTGAACAGTCCCAACTGAAATGGTTGGAAACACTCAGACAGTGGGGAAAGGATAGCTCACTGCTTCTTTTCTGTTTCCAAAGCAATAGCTTTAACTTAAAAATACCCCACTTACAATGTCTGTACAATTTATACAACAGTTTGATTTTGAAAGCAGTTCCTATTGTCTGAAGTGATGCTCTTAAATACTCTGAAAGGAATACATGAGATTTCTTCTAAGCAGCAAAACTGGCTTATAAAATTCCCATGTCTAGTCCTTCTTTTTTGCCCTACAAATTACTCCCTCATATATGCTAAAAACATTGAAGACTTTATTAATGCAGATTCTTTTTTGGTTAAAGTGGCCAGGTTCACAGCAGGGCTTCAGGAAAGATGTGAGTACAACTGTGGTGGAACTCCTAAACTGGTGCCTGTGAGGTAGAGAACAGTGGGACTTTTTCTTAAACTAATGTTAGGTCAAAAGAGAATATTGTACATTGAAAATGACAATTATTTGTTCATAAACTGTTTTGAACAACAAATACTGTAAATGTTGAGCAGTTCAATATTTCTGCTAGGGAGCAGAAATTATTGTCTGGACCATAAGGAAAGAAAAGCAGGAGCTGGGTATGACAGCCAGGCTGCTGGAGTCTGTGGCCTTAGTGATGAGGTGTACAGCCCCACAGGATCCAAGTATGGTGAACAGAGCATGTCCTGTGATGGAAACCTGCAGTCAAGAGTATTATTGTACAGGTCAACCCTAACCCAGTGCATAAGCTGTTTGGTTTGATTTGGTTCCACAAATGAACATTTCTAAAAAAAATGGGATGATAATGTCCCCAAAACATGGTCATGAATGGTGCTTTTGAAGTTTCACCTCTTTGTGCCCTTCTGGAAATACACTCATTCCTCAGATGACTGAGTTAGAAATCAGAGAAGCTGCTTCTACCTCTTTGAGCTGCTACTGCTCTAGGTGATGTTGTGGGTTGCACAGTTACTACTTGATTTGGGAGAGTTTCCTTATGAAATCTCGGAATTTGAGCGGAAATCCGTGCCCTGGTAATTTAAGAGTTTGCTGTTTGGTTTTGTGAACTATAGAAGCTCAGAATGTTGGGTGGCCTTTAGTGGGGAGACTGCTGACAGAAGCAAACAGAATTCAAAGTGGGCATGTGGTAAATGGAAGCATCTGAAAGATTTAGGGTAAGAGCACTAAATGAGGTATTTCTTGCTAGTTCACATCAGATCTGTTGCATTTCTGTTTCACAATGCAATTTTTTGCTCCTTTCTTTCCTAATTTGGAAGTTGCATCTTTGACATTGTCATGTGAGAGGTGAATGGTCATCTTTACCCTTTGGGTTCCTGAGGAGGAAGAAAATTAGCACGTAAGCAACCACAAATCTCTCTTTGCCTCCATGTGCATTACCTGCCCTAGGAACACCACACAGTTAGTGGGTTCACTGCATACCTGTGTCTCAGTAATGGGAAGACCATTTACCCACCAACATGCTTATGGCTCCCAGGCAGCCAGTTTCCCTAGAAGGGAAGCTTTGTGATAAGCCAGAGAAGATCCATAAAATATTCAAATAAATCCCTAATCTAGATTCAGGAAACTTGACACATTTCATCTGTGTTTGTGTGTCAGCAAATTAACGGTTATCTGCAAATAATTATTAACATTGAAATGGATTATTTTAAAACAAAGTTGTAGCATCACTATCAAAGCCTTTTATGCTTGTCCAAACTTTAATTGCTTTATGTGCCTTCATCCTATATGTCAAGCTCTGTAGAAGCCACAGCTCCTGCATTTTCCTGGTATTCTAGGAGTTCTTGATGTAGGTACACTAGATTGCAAGACCATTTTAATGTAAAGGTTCCGAAATGAAGAGAAGAGAATGTGTTTGTAGAGGGGAAACCTCAAGAAGAGAGACTAGCCTGAGAATCCTTTTTCTGAACTCTTTATAGCCAGCCTTTCAGTATATGTGTATTTGTTAGGATTTATAATGTAGATGTTCATTTGTGAAATACTTGTTTAGAAAAAAATTTCTACATTCTAAAAGCTTCAGGTATTTCAATGGTAAGATCTGGCTATGTTGTTTTGGGTGCTGCTCTGATTCATTCTGAGTGATGGGAGTCAAACTTATCTTTCTCTCAAGTTTTTCAGTGTCCTTGTAGGCATCTGTTTGACTCTTGAGCCTTATTGACTGTTTCTTGTATGGTATTTGCCCTGATCAATTTAAAAGAAAAAATAAATATGCAGTTGTGTATAGGCCAGGTATAAGAATACAAAATGACTGTGTTGCAAAATGCTAATTTAAATGGTATGTGAAGCCAAGCATAAATATGATAAACAGATCTGAGTCACCAAATATAGAACACTTTAGTCCTAGCTGCAAAGGGACACAAATAAGATGATAGGGTTTTAGTAGAAAGATGCAATTTACAGGTCAGAATGTAATAGTAACCCTTCACTGTGAAAATTGAAAATTAACCTTGGAAGTACTGGATCCTTTACAGCTTATAAGCTACTTCTGGTAAAGAAGAAAAGTTCGTAAAAAGGCTTCCTGCAGTTTTCAAGAATTTAAAATGATCCTTTTCAAAGTGTGCTCTATTCTCTTCCATTACTGCATCTCACTGTATTTTCATCTGGTGATGCCTACACAGATGGCATTACTCGGGTTTTTTACAGGTTCACACGGGATTTTATTCCAATTTTAAATTTTCTTAGAAGCTGAGGTGTTTTATTTGCTTTGTGTGAAATTCTTAGTGACCATCATGTCCGTTGAACTTACCTAGGGAATTTTCTACTTGCATGTTTTTTATCAGAGTGCTTGATGTTTATTTTTTTCATCTTGCCTGAGATTAATAGCAGAGCCTATTAATCCGTAAAAATCCAGGATCCATAAAAATCATGTGAACTTCATTATAGTTATCTTTCCAGTGATTAAAAAATCTGGTTTCCAGTAAAGATTAGCATTTGGAAAACTAAAAGCAGATTGAGTAGAAGTTTTCTTTAATCAGGAAAAAAATGAGATATGGAATGTGTCTTGTATATAAAACAGTAAAATCAGTAAAGCAGTTTTCCTAAAATATTAATTTTTGAAGGAATAAATCAGATGGTGGTGGTGGGAAATATTTAAAGTATAATATAGAAAAATGTTGAAGCTAGATGTCATGCACTTCAAAGCAACAAAATTTTGGAAAAGGGACTTTCCCATGTGAGTTTGTGGGATGCAGTATTGTAAGCTTGGTTTCCATCTAATTTGATGTCAGAAGTCATATTACTGTTGAAACAAAGTATTGATATTATGCAAGTGAGTAAACTAAAAATAAGGTCCTTTGCTTCTTATTTATTCCCTATTACATTGTCTCAACTTGCATGTAACTATAGATGTAATAAAATATTTTATATTGAAATTCTCCCAAAGAGTTTTACTTACATAATGGTCTTGTTGATACAGAAATCGTCTTCTCATTTTGCAAAATTTCTACTTGATGTCCTTGATTTATTCTTGAATGTATGTGGGTATTTATTAGAATAGTGATTTCTAAACAATATATTGAGAGTACCTCATTTTCAGCAATAAGTTAAAGAAGGTTTTATATTCTTCATAAGAAATTTTGTAAGCTCTTCAAGGGACACACATAATTTGATGTGTTAATATTTTATGCTCAGTCTGCTGCTGTTCACTTGTTTTTTTCCCTAGATTCTTGGAAGAGTTTATACTTTCACCCTAGCAACAGTTCTTTGGTTTTAACTTATGTAACACTGTCATAGACCATTCACATTTAAATAATTTAAATATGTCTCTTTTTTCTTTCTTTTTTCCTTTGTTCTTTAGGTAGCTCTGGTGCAGTGGACAGAGAGTGTGGGTCTCACTCTAGTTAACAGGGATCTGACCTCAATGCAGCTGAAGACCCCTGGTGGGCACATCCTGACATATTATATCCTGCAGATCTTCCCCTTCACTTCTGAGAGCAAGCGCATGGGCATCATAGTTAGGGTAATTTGGGGCATTTTCTGGGTGTTTGGTTTGATTTTTTTAAAAATACTGGCAGATCAGACTAATTCACTCCTTCTGCAACAGACAATACCACAGGAATTCATTGATTACATTTGCCTGTGTGTGGATTCACTGACTATGCAATGAGTGTTGCATCATTAAAATGTGTAACAAGCATATACACTAAGTTATTTGTAAATTTTTAATTACCAGGTATTTCAAAGATACAGAGCTTTCTGTTTTGGGTTGGTATTTGCCACCCAAGAAACAAAATATAAGTTAGAGGGGATGTAACATTGATATTTTAAAATTTAGTTTAGGGGTGCTGAGAATCTCTTATGCTTCTGGACTTCAGTTAGAACTGGTCCTCTTACATGGAAATAGCAGACATTTATCTCAGTGGAATCAGAGATAACACTGGAACTAGTAACATCGAGTAATACAACCTACCCACTTCTTGGCAAGGTACTTTGTCTTTTATAAATGGGAACCTATTGAGTGCTTCAGAAGGCAATTAAGTTATTGGTAGGTAATTGT
>NW_005054325.1:1148597-1171302 GCF_000277835.1 Geospiza fortis | reverse complement strand
TTTCTTTTGTATAATTTTAGGATGAATCTTCAGGAGAAATTACATTTTACATGAAGGGTGCAGATGTTGCCATGTCCACTATTGTACAGTACAATGATTGGTTAGAAGAAGAGGTAAGAAAGAAAATCAACATTTACAAAAATTAATATTTTATAAAAATTTAAAATCTCAAATATATCAGATGGTATTGGGATATGTAGAAAGGACAATCTGAGGCAGTGCAGTAATGGATTTTGAACTTCAGTTATGCATATCCTGAATGGGTTTTAAGGGATTACAGCTATTTCCAATTCCTGAGTAACATACAAGAAAAGTGAAGCTGGTAGTAGTAGCAGCAGGACACGTTCCTACTTAAAACAAGGAAAGTTGTTTTTCATTGACTGACCTTTCACATAAAACCTAATTACTTCTGAGAAGTATTCTGCTATAAATCTTTTTATCCCCTGTTTGGTCAAAATCTGCGGTGAGGTATGATTATGAAACACAGACTTTGACAAGCATTGTGTCCAAACTATTTTTTTTACCACATTTATTAAACTTCAAATAAAATAGTTAGTGACTGAATTTCAAACCTGATTAATATTTTTCAGTATGTGTTCTAGTAGGTACCAGCAATCATCTTATTTTTGACCCTACATACAGCCAATATGTTAATACAATGATTACACCATGTATGTTCATAATGGTATTGGCAATATGAATCAATATCTGCTGCAGGGCAGTTTGATTTATTCGGGGACATGAATAAATTAAACTCCCTCAAGACCTAGCAAAATGTCATAAAAATTACTTTTGGCGATAATGATGCACAATTAATTGTAAAATACTTGTTTAATTTATTTAGCTTTATGAGGTCAAATCAATAAGTGTGTGCACTGGAGAGCCTTGTTTTTCATTAAGACATGCTCTTCCATGGCTATTTTTAATGTGTAGATGCTTTTCTGATAAGGGATACATTCAGTGAAAAAAGAAATTTAATTCTGTTATGTGCCTCAAAAGTAGTTTTAATTTATTTTAAAGCTTCAACCTAAAAGATATTTTCTTTAAGCTAGGAGAGGAGATCTAATTGACTTACTGATAGCAAACCACTTCATTTGGGAGACCTGAGTATAATTGCTTTTCATCCTGTTTGTGGCTTCTCCCAGAGTATTTTAAGAGTCTAAAGAAACACCAAAGCTACAGATGCACCATGTTAGCATACAGTAGAAATCATGAACACAGATTTGAATATTTGCATGACTGTTCTGTGCTTTGGTTCATTTAGTGTGGTAATATGGCACGAGAAGGACTGCGCACACTAGTGGTTGCCAAAAAATCACTTACTGAAGAACAGTATCAAGATTTTGAGGTATGAAAGGAGTTATCTTGTGCTTATGATCATCTTGTGCTTATGATCATGTTTAATTACTTCAAGGAGAACATTCCTCTATTTTATTTTTTAAGATTACAGAAAAAGATGATTCATATTTAAAAAATAGATAATTGAGGTATTGTCCACAATCTGTTAAAGACTTTGTCATTCATTAATGATGGTTCTGCAGTCATATGTAGGGTCCTGCTTTATTATTGGATTGGACAGTGTTTTCCCAGAAGCTAATGTAATGTTATTTTTGTAGGTTCAGCATGACCTATAAAACCTACTTGTTCTGAAAGATAAGGCCTTTCCTCCTTCGAAGCTGTGATGCCTAGTTCTTAATAGTTCTTCAGGAGGCATTCTCTTTAGGTGCATTGTCAGAAGAGCCCTGTATAACATTGGGTGTAAAGTAAAATTGCTCCTTTAGTCTTGTTCTTCATTAAAAATATATAAAGACACACATTTAGCCTAATGGATCTATGCTATCACTGAGTAGTAGACTGAATGTATACTTTATGAGTCGTAGCAAACTCTAAGTGGTTTTGTGTTTGGGCGAACAGAGTCGGTACAACCAAGCAAAGCTAAGCATACATGACAGAAACCTGAAGGTTGCCGCTGTTGTAGAGAGTTTGGAGCGAGAAATGGAATTACTGTGTCTCACTGGAGTAGAAGATCAGCTGCAAGCAGATGTTAGACCAACTCTAGAGATGCTAAGGAATGCTGGAATAAAGGTACTTAACACATATTGCTGACATAACAGGTTATCATTTATTAACTTTTTAAATCAAGACATAACTTATATTTATCTGTATTTAGGTTCTTTCAAAGTAAGAAATGTGTCAAGTCCACAGCACATTCTGGGCAGGAACTAGCAGAAACAAACAAGACACTGTGTGCAAAGTTCCCTTGCCTACAAGGTTTCATCAATCTCAAACTTACTTCTGTAGGAAAACTACCTATGGATAGATGTATGTGTATCTCAGTCATTTATCCCCAGGCTGTCTACAGTAAACTGTCCTTGCTGACACTGACTGACTTTGGCACAAGATTTGTGTGACAACAATGTTTTCAGGTTTGGCGCTTGTAAGGAGTTTCAGCAAAGATCAAAACATGAGTTATTTGAACTAGAATTCAGAACTGCCCTTGGAGTTTGTTCAGTTCATGTTAAAGGGATGGCATGAAAAGCCATGCTGAAGAGTTGGTTTGCTAGACACCTATCAATTGCACATATATATGCACATAATGCATATACAATTTATTTGAGGGAGGGTTTCAAATAAATATATGAACAATATATGAACCATATATGAACAATCTGAGGGGAGGGGGCAAGATTATAAACATTTTGCTTTAAGCACAGCCAAGCTCTACTCCAAATAGTTGTAATGATTTGCATCGGTTAAACTGAGTCGGACACAGTGGGATATTTTGCATACGCCACTTGTGCTGGACTTCAGCCCCTCCATTATCTGCTGGAAGGGCAGCTCAGGAGGTCAAAGCAAACCAGGAGAATTTTGGGATGCGATGACAATAATTTCCTTACACTGGTGACTGAGTCATCTTCCTAACTAGTTATCATACTAACAAACCTTCTTGGTGTTAAGGGGCTGAGAGAGCTGTCACACGACGGGAATATAACAACTTTATCCCTTAATCTTTACTGCCTCCTCAGTTCTGCGTGGTCAGTGGGCAGGATCTCTTTGGAGTGTTGGGACTGTAGCTCATGCTCCAAGAATTGCTGTCTCATGGCTTGGCTGCTGCTTCCTGAGACTATCACCAGGGTCACAGACTGTTGTGTTGCATCATTTTGCTGACAAATGTCATCTGTATGCTCACTTTTCTGATCAAGGTAGTATCAGGGCCATAGGGAAAGGATTTTATGCTTCCCCAGAGCTTTACTTTGTCTTCATATACATTGAGACATTGGCCCTTGTGAGAATGGAAGGAGAATGGAGCTGCAAAAAGTAAAGACAGTTCTTTTCTGCTTTGCATACTATTGCAGTAAAAACTATTAGTTAATTTTACTTTAAAATGCACAAGTCAGTATATTTTCTTGGATAACTTAATCCAAAAAGGTGCCAGGGAAAAGTTGGAGAGAGGTGTCATTTAGATTTGGAGAACAGACATACTAATGTCCAAAGAAGTAAACTCTTACATTTTTTTGCAGATATGGATGTTAACAGGAGATAAACTGGAGACAGCAACTTGCATTGCAAAAAGTTCTCACTTAGTGTCTAGAAATCAAGATATTCATATTTTCAGACCTGTAAGTATAGTTCAAACTTTTTTTGTTGGTTCATCAAAGGATTGCTAATAGCAGTGATGCTGTATTCAATTAGTAGCTGGCTGGCTGTTGAAAGTTGTTGGGTTATTGTACTGAGTGTCATTGTAATGGTCAAGCGGGTAGTACTTTGGTTGTTATTCAAGGCAGTAAAATGACAAAGCATTTAAGGGTGTTGTTTTCTAGAGCTGGTGATGTGCTGTTGAAATGTTTGTAGCCATGTGTGGGTGACCCAGGTTCAACACACATTTTACACCCTTCATAAGAGACATAGCAAGATACCTCTAAATAGTGATCTAATAAAGGGGTCTGTGTGAGGTGAGGTGCTGAGCTACTAAGAAACTGTCCATGCATTTAGGCTGTCTGAATGTCATTCTTGCTTGTTTTAGCATTTTCATTGATAGAACTCTTTAGACTCAAGCAGAATTAATCCTGAATGAAACTGTGAACATCTCCTCTGTAAACAGAGATCAAATTGATATGAGAAATTTTTTTCATGTCACTATATATATGTGCATTTTACCAACAGACTGTTTAAGTAATTGTTAGAAAAGTAAACTGAATCTTCTTCTATGTTTTATATGCATGCTATTCACTTGACTGAAGCCAAACAAAAATAGATTTTCCAGACATTGATTGATGCTGTGTGATCAGACATAATGTGTCTGTTTGTTCTAAATGAACCACTTGCACCTACAGAAATAATTATATGAATATAATTTACATGTAAATGTATTTTCTTTTGAAGCATCAGAATGGCAAATTAGGCCCTGCAGACTACTATTTGCAATTAAATTATTAATGCTTCTGATAAAACTTCAGATCAATTTTTGTTGACCTTTCCACATTGTAACACCACAAATTAAGTCTTCCTGAACAAAATGTATTTAGTTGAGTCAGATTTTTATTTTCATTACCTTGACTGGTAATAAGAGATCAGCATAAAACTGTGTTAACTTAGAATACGCAGTTTTAAATTAGTTAGAAAACACATTTATACAGAATTACTTCTGTGGTTATACTTGTTGCAAAGAAATAACTACTGCATTAATGTAAGAAAATATCAAGCACTATAACACTTCTACTGTAGTTATAAATTAAAACGATAAAACCTTTTGCTACTCTCTTTCCAAAAAGCTGTGTTTTGTTTTTAACAAAACTCTTTATTCTTAGAAGTTTCAGCTTCTATAGTTTGTAATTCTGCAGGTATTTACAAATTTAAAAAAAAATGCGTTCTGTTAGGTTGAAATGTAGGACAGAGAGGAAGATCACTGCTCATCAGTGTGCACAAGTGCTGACATCTCTTCATCTCTGCAATGCAGAAAGAATGTACTAGGCCAACACAGTCTGGTCTTCCTAACAGCTGTCAGACAAGGAGGTTTCTCTTTTCGTGCTTAATTGTGGAAAAGAAGGAAAAAAAATTCTGAATTGGGGCATGTGTATGAGTTTTTCTCTTTGCAGGGGCTTTTTAATGTAACTCAAATTTTATGGGTAGTAGAGCCCATCTGGAGAGAGAAAGGTTCTTTGAACTGCATCAGGCTGGGTAGTTGTGGGTCAAGGACAAGACTTCATATTCAATGTCATTAAGATTCATATATCTTAGAAGTTATTTAATCAATGTGATCTGTTGACAGAGACAAAATTAAAAGTGTAATCAGACCTTGTGTTTTATTCTGTGCTTGGAAGTTTGTCTAGCATGATACCTCTAAAATACATTGATATTTATTGGGAAAAAAATTAAAAAGAAACAAACAAAAAACCCCGCCAAAAACCACAAAACAAACAAAAACTCCCCCACCACCACACCCAAACCTGCCAGTCTCCTCAAAATCTGATTATAATTTCAGTTTTTCATATTCTGTTTATAGTTCAAAACCTTCTAAAATGCATTTAGTAACATTTGACTGTTTTTTGCACTTCACAGCTGGGCTTTTCTGAAGCAATTATGTAAATTTTTAAAATCTATGATGTAATTCTTTCATGTTATGCCTCTTGATCTTGTCTTCAGAGTCATGCAAGATCCAAAAGGATTAGTACTAATGAGCATCTTTATGTCCCTTTGAAATCTGTGCCTGGTTTTCCTTCCTGAAACTGAAGGAACAATTAATAGGGACACTTTATATTATTCTAAGAGCATATTTTGCTGGTTAATAAACCAAAACAATTGAGGTTTGCTTGGGAAATTTTTATATTTTTCTCTAGACCTGCCAGGATGAAAAGACTCAGGCCAGTTCAAAATTCAGATATTTTAATGTCATTAATTCAGCACTATTTTAGCCCTAGCAAACTTTGGTGAGGAACCATTTAAGCTGCCTACATAGATTTTACTTGTTTGAGGATTACTCTGTCAATTCACAAGGCTTGAGGCTTATAGTAAAATTCCATGGGTATTAGACTTGCAATGGGATAAAACCCTTGAACCAAGGCTTCTGGGTATGAGTTCTCAAAACTTGATTTGTTTAGGCAGGGATTTTTTAAGAATGTAACAAAATCTTTTAACTGAGTGTTTTTTATTGAAGGTTGTCACTCGAGGAGAGGCTCACTTAGAACTAAATGCTTTTAGGAGGAAGCATGACTGTGCCTTGGTGATATCTGGGGACTCACTTGAGGTAAAAACTTGGTTTTGGTCAAATTATTTATAAGCTTATGGTCAGAAAGTAATGTATCAGCATCTTCACGCTCTTTTTTCAACTATTTGCCCATACTTTTAAGTAGTCCTTAGAGATACTTTTGCTTATCACTGAGTGTGAATTAGATGATATATGTTGTAAATGTTACTGGGTTTCTACTCTTCTGTACAGTAACAGAAATGGAATTTGTGTACAGCATGCTTTAGTACTGTCTATTCTCTTAACATCAAAGAACTTTGCTGCTTAATCTTTTTGATTTAAAAAATAAAGCCACAGTCAGGAGAATCTTTCTTTTTTTTCCTTCCAGTTGGATGTTGTACATGGAAAACATCATAAAAAAATCTTAATACTGTGTTTTTGTGTTGGGCTACATGTAATAATATTTAATTGTAAATAAATCCAAGCATTTTTTTCCCTCAGGTTTGTCTGAAGTATTATGAGCATGAATTTGTAGAGCTGGCTTGTCAATGTCCTGCTGTGGTGTGCTGCCGATGCTCTCCCACCCAGAAAGCCCACATTGTGAAACTGTTACAGCACCACACCGGGAAACGCACGTGTGCAATAGGTAACTCTGGGCACAATCCTCCTAGGAAAATCTGTAATAAATGTAAGCAGCAGGTGGCACCACAGAGAAATAACTGAAACAAAACCAGAGAGACCTCTTTACCAACCTTTACCAGCAGCCAGGTATTGCATAGTTATGGTGCAAAATGCCATTCCATGAGAAAGGTATGGTTATCTTCTCTATTCTGCAGGAAAGTCTTGATTACTGAAGTAATTAATCATAAGTCATAGATTAATTGTAAGAATTTAAAGGCATGTAAGAGGTTTCTCAAGTACTGTAAGGCCAGGAGAATAAAACCTCTGAAGAACTGAATATTGCAGTGACATTTTCCAGGTGATGGAGGAAATGATGTCAGCATGATCCAAGCAGCAGACTGTGGAATTGGAATTGAAGGCAAGGTAATGTTAACAGTTTCACTGTGAAATGTGTGTCACATAGAAGCCTAGTAGAATGTGATTAGAAGCTTTATTCTTAAACAACAGTGAATTGATCATTTCCAATTAAAGTATTCTGCAAGATTATAAGAATGCTTAGTCTTTAGTATTTTTGCTTGTATGTCTTCTGCTTTATCTTTTTAAAAACAGGAAAAATTGTAGTTGTTTCTGTGTAGCATTTACCTGGAAGAAGCAAGAGAAGCAATGAAACTTATTTGTTACAGCACACTGCATCTTAGAATATTCACTAAAAATTGTCGTGTCTCATTGTAGGGTTGATTTTCAAATAAGGCACAAACTTACCTTCTAAAATTAATTATTGCTTAGAATTTTGAAACTTGATATACATCTTTTACACTGGGCTTCATATTTGAAATATTTTTCTTTTTTTCTAGGAGGGAAAACAAGCTTCTCTAGCAGCTGACTTTTCCATCACACAGTTTAAACACATAGGTAGGCTGCTGATGGTACATGGTCGAAACAGTTACAAAAGATCAGCAGCACTTGGTCAATTTGTCATGCACCGAGGCCTTATTATTTCAACTATGCAGGTATTTAAAACTTTTTCTGAATAGTTAAAATCCCTATGTCTTTCTTTGAAATGTCACAAAATCTTAACTAACCAGTATTGTTATTTTTTTCTATATTGTATCATTTTGTATGTAGAATTATATTAAATAATTAATTATCTGCTTTTTCTAGGCTGTATTTTCATCAGTCTTCTACTTTGCATCTGTTCCCTTGTACCAAGGATTCCTAATGGTAGGGTAAGTCAAAGCAACAATAACAATTTCTGGTAATAAATACAGCAAACTAACCAGTTAAATAACACCATGGGCTTGCTGTCATCCATGTTTTCCATGCATTTATCATGGGTACACTACCAAAACCTGGGATGAGTGTACCAAGAGAAGTCACATTATGTTGGTTATGCACTATATGATGGGGGAAGTCTCATTATCACTTCTCTGGAGAGAGGGATCTGCATAGCCTTAGAAGATACCATAGAACTTGTGCACATACAGGGTGAAAACAATAAAGAAAATCTCCCAGACCAGACCAGCTTCAGCTGTCACACAGATTAATGTACAAATCTCAGTGAGAATCACAGGGTTTTGTGTTTAAAATGGAGCTGAAGCTACTGTGAAATTTCCTCCGAGTGTGCACTATCCAACTTTGCCACATAGATTTCCATTCATGTGAATATGTGCAGCATTAGGAGCACCTTGGTCACGTTGCAGCTGCTGGTTTACTAATATGGTCCCCCAAGTTACACAGCTGAGACCTGTGCATATGTTTGTGTTTGTCCCTGTTCTCTGTCCCTATGACCTAAGAGCTTCTTTTTATTCTCCTTGTAAATAGTAACAACTTAAATCAAGAGTAACTTAAACCTTAGTTAAACCATGGTCTAAATACACCAGACTTTGCAGAGGCAAGCAGCAGACCTCTCTAACAGGTTTGCAGAAGCTGTGATAAGTTCCAGGAAAGTACATGTGAAAGTGTGTATCTGGCATGTGTACAACAAAATCCAAAGCCACTTAAAGAGCTGTTAAGACTCTTATTCATCTACCTACCTTCTCCACATTGTCCAGAATATAGTGCCCTTTTTTAAATTCAGTTTTCATTCATCCATCTATAGATGAATTTAAATGTCAGGTTGTCCAAAGTGCAAGTGCACAGGGAGTATGGTAACAGGTGATAAGCTTGGGTGATAGAATAAAGAAATGTGTTTATTGGTTTTGACTGTATAAGACCTCTGTAACTTCTCACAACTGACAGCTCTCAGAACCACAGGAGCAGGTTGCATGTGAAGCTGTGTTGGTAAGCTGCCTAAGTACTGGGGAAAAGAATCAGTTTCATTTCTCTTACATAAACAGAATAATTGAACTCACTGAACTCAAAATTATGTCATACAAAAGTGTTAATGTGTGTTCTTCCTTTCTCCTAGGTATGCAACCATATATACTATGTTTCCAGTCTTCTCTCTAGTATTGGATCAAGATGTGAAGCCAGAAATGGCATTGCTATATCCAGAACTTTATAAGGATCTCACAAAGGTATGAATGTCCTCAGTGCTCAGCTACAAACAAATGCTAAAATTTCCAGTGTGCAAAACTGGGAATTGTTGCAATCATTTTTATAAGGTATTCCAAGCAAGACAGATTGCATAACTATTGCCAACTTCTGTACTATTAAAATAATCCACAGTACTAAACATTTCAATCATTTTTATTAATACATTTCTCTAGTCACCAGTGGCTGTACTGAAATAATTCAAACCTGAAGGTATGTTGATAAAGCAACCTTCACTCTGGCCCCAAAATCTCTCATGTGGAGTTATTTATGTTTACATTTTCACATCTTACTTTTCCATTTTAATTGGTAGATGAATTTATAGATTTATTTTTTCTTAACATGCAGAAATTACTGCTGATGTCTCCAAAAACTCTCTTATTTTAAATAGCAGATATTTATAACTGAGATATCTGAACTCAATCATCCATGGATACTGCTTTCTTTGTGTTTGCACATATTTGCAAACAAAGTTCGTAATTTTGTTACCCACAAGAGTGAAATAAAGCTCAAGATTCTGTTTTAATAAGCTTTTTGAAAACCACTTCTTCTCCATCCTTAGCTGTCAGCTAGGAAAGTTATGATCCAAGACAGAAGCAGACGGTCTTTTTTAGGGATAGTAAATTCTTCAAAGATGTTTCTAAAAGTTCAGAAGCAGACTCTAGTTAAAGACTCCAGTTCAAAATTTTCTGAGTCTTTGTCTTTTTAATTGCACTAAATTAGCTATTACCTATGTTAATCTGGGATCATCTTTTTTCCTCTGTTGGAGATCTTGGTTCTTTCTCTGCTTGAGAATCTTTGAAGTTTTTGAGATTTCAGTCCTTTATCAAACTCCAAAAAGCATGGCCTTCACCTGCTAAACAGAGTCATAAGCTTGCCTGTGGAAAGCTGTTCACAGAACTTGGAACTTGCTGCAGTAATGAAGAAGTGCTGATTCTTGCCTGTTCTAGATTGTTCCTTTTTTTTGTGGCAAAATGGCTGCTTTGTTTGCCACTTTATCCTTTAAAATGTGTATCTTTTCAACTCTTCAGTTCTAACATATTTCATCAGTACCCTCACAGAATGCAAGAGTCATATCACATGTACAGAATTTATTCTTTGATTTTTGCTTATATTTCGGTCTCTACCATTCACAATCAAAATATTTAAAATTTATATGGTAATAGTTACTTGCTGAAAATTTGCAGAAGTCATAAATTTATTCTGTGGAAGCAAATGGGCAGTTTATCCAACATTTAGAAGTTATTAGTAAATAACTGCAAATTTGCTTAAGGTTTTGGTCAGTAGGTACAATACTTTAGTTGTTTTGAAGATTACATTTTACAAATAAAAAATAAATTAATTTTTCTGTATTTGTCATTCTGAAAACCAGCCAGAGCATTGCAAGCTAAAATATCTCTTCTGCTTAAGGCCTTAACTTCTTACTCCCAAATTTAGGCTTTGTGCAATTTCTATACAAGCTTGAAATGAAGAATCATAAAAGCAAGTAGAAGCTTTGTAGCCTTTATCACTTCAAATACCACTTATTTTACTTGTAAAATGTTTCTCTAGCAATGAACTATATATGAGCTGAGTAGATTTATTTTTTTTAATTGTGTTTAACTGTCCTCTCACATGTTTCCCTTAGGGAAGATCTTTGTCATTTAAGACCTTCCTCATCTGGGTTTTAATCAGTATTTACCAAGGTAGGAGAGAGTCCTAATTTTGCTGAACTGAGAAATTTTTGTCTGCTATTAGCAATATTGTTTTTCAGCTGCAGGTTGAATTCCCAAAGCTTAGCGTTTCATCAGTAGTTATATATATTGCTTTCTGTTTATCTCGTAAATCGATATTCCTGTAGTGTGCCAGGCCTATTCAAAACACAGCATGATTGGTTTTTTTATTGGTGCATGTCGCCTAAAAAAGAACATGTTTTTAATTAAATGCTAATCCAGAAAAATTTTAATGAGTGCTTATCACATTGCATGTATTTACACAGTAGTTTTCTTTCATTGAATGACAGAAGTACTGTTGAAGAAATCTGAATTATGTAATCAGTTGAAAGTAATTACACTTTCAACAATATCTCATTTATTTGTAGTACTTGACAAAATGAGGTTAATTAACAGTTCATCAGATATATTGCACTAAAAGGTGTTTAATTTTCTAATAGCTTTATTTCTGTATGGCTTTACTTTGGTTGGCTTATTTCACATGTACAAAGTACAGTAAATATCCTTCTTTTAGAAAGATCAATGTTTTAAAAATTACTGGCCAAATTTTCATAATGAGCAATCAAACGTTCAGTGTGCAGTTGTAAAAGCTGGTACAGTGAAATTTCACTGCAGGGTGCCTTGCCAACCTTGTGTGCCTCTGCACCCCATGCAGGTGGTATTCTGATGTATGGAGCCCTGCTGCTTTTTGAATCCGAGTTTGTACACGTCGTTGCCATTTCCTTCACTGCCCTGATCTTGACTGAGCTCTTGATGGTTGCACTGACCATACGAACGTGGCACTGGTTAATGGTGGTGGCTGAATTCCTCAGTCTTGGCTGCTATGTGGCCTCTCTTGCATTTCTAAATGAATACTTTGGTGAGTAAAAGTACTTTAGCAAAGAACTGTTTTGTATCTTTAATAATGTTTTTCTCTTTCCTTTTTTTCAATGAAGAATAGGTGATGTTTTAAAATGCAGCTTTCTTTATAAGAAATATAATTGAGTACAAATTAGGCCCAATTAGTGTTGGGTTAAAATATTCTCTTACCCTTTTCTCCTAGAATTCAACAATCTTTATCCTGTTAGTATGGTATATCTAGATTATAAACTTTAGTCAAAACACTCCTGCCTTTTCCATCCTTGGTCTGATATTGACAGTCCAAATTGCATACTTTATATTGACTTTGAGATTTGCACTATTGAAAATAGATATGGTTTGTTAAAAGTCAGGATCTTTCGCTGAATTGGTGCATTATTTTGCACGCCAGGCCAAGTGGACCTCATTAGATCTAACTCACAAGGCTAAAATTGCTGAAGTATTGTTAGGAAGTGATGCAGCAGCCTAGAAGGGAAGATACATTATATAGGAGCCATTGCTTCATAATTATAGGAAGCTTGTATTAAGCTTGCTTTTCTTTAAGTTTTGGCATGCCATACTGTGCCTTAAGGTACTGATTGTTTACAGTTCACGAGATGAAAGAACATATTTCAACTGCAAATCTTACCAGTCAAGAATCTGAGCATCAAAATAATACCTATTTCTTCTTGGATCGACTTATCCTTTAGTAAAAATAAAGTATCTAGGTGTGATTTTACAAATGTAGCTTACAGAAATATACATAATAGCTTTAATTATACCTCACAAGGAGCAGAATCCAGCTTCTTCTCTGACTTTTAGGATCTGATGAGTACAGAGCTGGCCTTCTTCGCCTGTCATTTCACATAGCAGAATTGAGCCATTACATGGCAGTTTCTAGAAGTCTTACAATTCTGCCTTCACTCTGTCAGTTTCCAGGTGGTCAGTGCTAGGGTAGTGTGTGTGCATCATACCATCATTTATATAATTATTTATTTAATCAGTAAATGCTTCACTGCCTGTCCCAGGTGTTCTAGTACTTCCAAGATTTCTCAGGAGTGAAGAAACAACTCTGCTGGGCTTGGTACTTATTTTGCACATTATTTCAGGTTTGCCAGAGCACCCTTTTTTTTCCTCTGACACTGATGCACAGACACAATAATAGAGATTATTGGGTTGATTTTTGAATCTCCACGTCAAATTACAAATTAAAGGAACAAACAAGATCAGATACAGGTACTTGCACTTGAGTCCAGACTTCCAGGAACTTCATAAAGCAGAGCTTGCAGCTTCACCTTTGAAAGTCTGTAGTATTGGTGACAGCCAGTCCTTCCATCCTTTCTGATGTTGTTCTGTGAAAAACACTTTTAGATGAGGTTCACAAAGGTGTAGAAACCACAGGAACTTTGTTTCTTGCAAACTTTTCCATAAAGGGGAGTGTTTTCCTCTCTGTGCTTGTGGATTTGCTGGGCAAGCCCAAGCGAGTCCAGAAGCGGTTGCATGGCTTCTTGCAACCCAGGGACTTAACTTCACTATTTTTGTATTTGAGAGTACTGAAAAGGCTGCAGTTTCATGAGATTTTGTAAAGATGTATTTTATGTGTGTTACTCACCATTAATCTGAGAAAATGCCTTTCTTTTAGTCTCACTTCTGCTTAATGCTTTATTCTTATTTAATCTGTCCCATTATAACTGGGGGGAGGGAGCTTTTTTGTGTATGTGATGCAGCATAAACCTAAGTGATGGTTTGCAGTTCAAGATATGGAACAACTTTCATGGATCAGGAAAAATGGTCCAGACCAATAATGCTTAACTTCACTTGCAAATAAACTTATTTCAGGGTTTTTTTCAGTTTATTTCAGTGATGTTGCTTATAAGGATCATCTCCTTCCAGAGAAATTATATGATGACATGGCACTCAAATTAGAAAGGCAAAAATACCAAAGGCAAAACAGATACTGTTCTAGAGCTCTGACTCATGAAAGCAAACCAGTTTTTATGTTTCTGAGTTAATTGCACACAGTGGCCTTTTTAGGGTGTCTATGATAGGTTACACAGGCTTTCAGTATGTCTAAGCAGGCTTAGGCTAAAACTGCATAACAAGTTTATACATTGAAATTTAATATACTAAGTATTTTAATGAGCAGAGTTGGAGCAGGAAAGGATTTCTTTATTGCATTTTATGAAGTGAATTTTCATTCACATGATCAAGTTGTTTATACAGTAAATTATACCTTGAAGTAAAATGTAAGAAAAGTGCCAATCTATTTACAACCTTAAAACATGACCAAATATAAAATCTCTATGTTTTCAAAGTGTTTTTATTTAATTGCTGCTTAAAATAATCTGATTGACATGTGAAAGGCAATACTAATCCAGTTAATGCTACTAACATATTTTCCATCTCCTCTTTGTGTAGCTAACCTGTTGGAGTTTGTTGTTGTTTTGGGGGTTTTTTTTGCATAACTTTTGTATTTTCTGTAAAATCTATCCTTTCACTTTCCCTCTTTGTGAAACAGGTATAGGCAGAGTGTCTTTTGGAGCTTTCTTAGGTAGGTGAAGTTTAACTTTTCTTGAAGTTTTGGTTTGGCTTTTTTTTTATCTTTAAAGATTCACTCAGGAGTTGAGAATTTCTTAATATATGCATTTGTAAATAATGGGCAAAACTAAAAGAAAAAAATTATTGGGGTTCTCTGAGTTCTGGGATCTTTTCATGATTTTTAAGTATGATCTAATTATCATAAATAGGGTCAAAGAATTCATTAGCAAATATAGTATGTCAGCATTATTGTGAATTTTTTGTCATAAACAATTATCTTTTCTGTGTGGTAGGTAGCAATATCACTACATTTTTCCTTGAAATATTTGGGCTCTAATTTAATCTCTATAATTTTAAGAATCATTCAGCATAGATGTAAGAAAAATAATACAGAACAAAAGATCCAAACTGGTTGGGAACTTATAGCAGGTAAAAAACATTCTTACTAGTAAAAAAATAAGCTGAATTAACTTTTTATTATGAGAGAGTCGAGCTTTTAAACTGAGAATCTGTTTCCCCTAAAAGTTACTTCAGCTGCACAACAGTGTGAGGACCATAAAGGAACTCTGAAGTTCCTGTCTGAAAAAATAATTTGCGAAAGCAAAAGCCTGAGGTTAACTTTCTGTTGCTTTATTGCCCTTTTTTTTTTAAATTGGACAATAGCATAAGCAAACAATTAAGATACTTTCATTGACTTTGCACTGTGGAAGTTCCAGTTTCCATGTTACTGGCTCCCATTACTTATTTTCCCTTTTTGTTTCTGCAGATGTTGCCTTTATCACAACTGTGACCTTCCTGTGGAAAGTGTCAGCAATCACTGTTGTAAGCTGTCTTCCACTTTACATTCTCAAGTACTTGAAGCGCAAGTTCTCTCCTCCAAGTTACTCCAAGCTTACCTCGTAAAAGTGATTATATTCCTATGGTTTTTTCACTCACACCAGTCTGCAGATTACATATTCACTGTGCTTTAGTGTCTATGGATTCATGTTGGACTAAAGAACCTTAAAAAAACAAATCAAAATTCAAAAGGGATAATGTGAATAGAGCACAAAAAGAGGAGGAAACATCTGAGAAATACAATAACACAGAAGTACACTAACAACTATCAGAGATAAACTAAATTTTCTTTGTGTTGATTTTCTTTTTTTTCTTTCAGTTGTTATGATTATAAAATAAAACCAAATTACCTTTGATTTGACAATGCTTCTGAATGGTTTCATTGCTACTGTGAAGGATCTTTTGCTACTATAAAGGATTTTTTCCAACTGTGTTTATCTTCTGCAAGTTAAATTGAAACTTTTGATATTTATTACATAATTTTCCATCTTTAATTACTGTATGACTTCCTAATTCAAGCCCTTTCTTTTAATGTTTATATATGGAAAAGTTTATTCATCCATACTTACTCTAACAAACCTAATACCTGTAAATGCCTGTGTCTGTATTAGCAGCTATTATTCCTCATCAGACATTGATTAATATGCACTATTTGAATTATGTACTGATGTCTGCATAGCACAGTATAATTTTAGGAGCTGTTGTCCTATTCTGTACTCTCCATTTCTGGCACCAGTAAATTACAGATGTATGATGTTGACAGCAGTTCTTTAAATGCACATTACAGCCGGGTTGCACAAAAGCTGTTTAAAAATTAAATTATAAATTCTGTACATAATTCCACAGCACTTATTGATCTGTACAGATATCAAAACATGGCTGCTCAGTAAATATGTTTTAAAGTTCTTATTCATTTTGTATTTGTAAAACTGCAAATAGTGTCAAAGTACATTTCTATATATGAGAAGTCCAGTAAACCTTGTATTAGCTAATATGTCTAAATTGCCTTGTAATCTGTTTACTTAGGTTACTCAGGTAAAAGAAAATAAGAGGAACACATGAACATCATGGTAGGAAAATCTTTCATCTTCCAAGTTGTAAATGTTATGGTTTTATAACTTAGTTTGGGTGCAAACTTATAAAAAAAAATCAAAACATTTTTTGCTTGTAAGCTGTCAGAGTTGAGTGTCTTGGTTGAGTTATGACACTTTATCACACTGAAGATTTGTTCCAGAAACTCAAATACTCTGATGCAATCTGAAAGGTCCAAATCTTGCACACTGTACTGGCAAGTAGGATATATTAATTTTCTATCGTGATACAACTTTGCTTTCTCACGAAGTACATATAATGAATTTGGCATAGTCTGTTAATCAGAGGAAAGGAACAACACAACTATTCATGCTGTCTTTATTAAATATTTACATGTGTGTTTTTAAAACCCACTTAATATGGATGTCATTTTTATGTTTGACTGTATGCCTTTACAACATAATTCCTTGTTTAGTCTCTTTTCCCTTATGCCATTATTACTTTGGATGAGTAATATTTAAGTGATAATTATAACTACTTCCTGGGAGAGCAGAGGAAATGGATACAGAGCTATTTGGATTCCACCCCATTCCATTAATTTCTGTTTTCAAAGTTTTTCTAACTAGCTATTTATCTGCTTTTTAAATTTTCATTCCTCATTATAAAAGCAATAAAGCCTAATTTCTACCAAATATTAGTGGTATATGTATTAAATAAACTACTGAAGTAGAGTTTCCTTTAATTACCCAACATCACAGATTAGTTTGCTCTGTCCCTCTGTGAACTCGATTCTGTAAATCCCCACAAGATGTCACTGTTCTTGCATATTAGTAGGAGCCTTTCTGCATTCTGAGTGGTTTTGCCAAGATGCTCCTGATTTACATTTTTAGCTTAGGTCTGTGGTATTTTTGTCACTGATTTGCTTTAGTTTTTTCTTTTCCCCAATAAGTGGTGATTACTTTCAAACAAATAAGAAAGTCACTGTGTGCAGTTCTTCTGAAATGTTGGTGGCCTTTGCTTCAGACCTTTTTGTCTTACACGTTGTGGGCTCACAACCATATGCGTAAGATTTGGGAGATAAGCACAAGCTCAGAGTTGGTTGTCTTTCATCTATACATCACATCTGTGAAATTAGGCAGAAAATGGGGAAAAAAAACCAGAAATAGAACTAACAGCATGAAAGTGATAGTGTTACTGCAGTACATCTGTATGAGACACAATTGTACCCAAGGATAAAGAACTGCTCGGTTTGAACTTAGTGTAGGTATTAATTTTAAAACCCTTAAGGTTAGTGTGATAGCAAATGTATGGTTCTGTACACAGCTATAAGCCTTTCAAAAGTGAAGTCAGTTCTCTAAAGTGCCTGCTTCCTTAGTATTTCCAAAATACAGCAAAGGTCCAGTTTCAGCTCACACTTTGTTTTAAGGCTTGTGGAAGCCTGACTCAAGTCACTTACCTTGCTTTTGAGGTTCAGCTTACATAAACAGATTTAGGCCTTGGCTCTGCAAGTTACACCCAGAAGGACATTAGATTTTCTTGGTATTAAATAAATGTTTACTTTTGAGAGCTCCTATGTCAGATATGTATTTCTGAAATGGTAATCACATCTCTCTGAAAACATATTTGGAAAACAATTTCAGAAGTGGGACAGAATGGAGGAAGGAGCAAGGTGTGACCAGGAAATACATCTTCACCAAAGTAACTTACATAACAATACATGGACCATGTTTAATGAGCGTATGAGCTGAACACCTAGACTTCCAATGTAGTTTGATGGAAGAAGAGAGGGAAAGGATAGATCCTGCAAAAAAGGAGGGTACTGGTAATTATATTGGGTTTTTCTGATGCTATTCCACAATTCTATGTTCATGTAACTGCTGGAAAACATTTTACTACCTAAGATATTAGTTTGCAAATGAAAGATAAATTAAATCCTTGTATCCTTAACATTAAATCTGTAGCACTCGTCCATGAGTGCGAGTGTTTACACCAATGTTCTTATGTTCAAACTGAGCTTGCTGACTCATGCAATCAGAATTCAGCTGTGTAGTATCTCCTGTTTTCTTCCTAAACCTTCAAAGTGGTCGTCAAAAATGTGCCATTGCTTTTATATATACGCTGGAAGTGTTTGTTATCTTGATGAGCAGCTTCCACTCAAGCAAGCCTGTATTACAAGTGTCCTACCCTCCATCTGCAAGAGTGTGAGCTGAAACTTTTCTTCAGTCTCCATTTAAAGCATGTCTGAAAGAGGGAGCTTTGCAGTTGGGAACCTTTTTGGACTGGACAGCATTTCTGTAGGTATTTAAGCAAGAATTTTGATAGCCAGTTATGCTGTTCGTCATGAGGCTCAGACAGACAAAGCTTCTGTGGGTGAAGAGGAGGTGATTTCCCCACATATTGCTCTTGCAGGGCTCACTGGAGGGTTCCTTCATCACTGGAGGCTGGGGCTGTTTGAGCCTGATCCACCTGGGGTTGCATATTGACCTCATCCCTGCTGGTGGGCAAGGCCTGGCTCACTGTGCAAATGACAGTATGGATTTCCTCGAGGCTTTGGAGGTGGGCTGTTAACAGAGATACCCCTTTGCCTGCTTCTGCAGAGTTGCATATTCCTGAGTTTTATACTGGCAAAATAATATGAAAGAGGCTTGCATCTGTTTCACACTTGCATCCCTTCACATGCTCAGAGCTATTAACGTGGCTCCAAAACTCCTGCAGGGCAAAGGAATTAATTGCAGATTATGTGGGCTCTGGATGGACAGCTCTCCTTAAAAAATGACAGCCACAGAAGGAGATTAAGCTGTCCCGCTCTTGCCACTGATGCAGAAACTGTTCTTGTAGGTCCTGCTTACGCTGACATCCATTTCAATTTTATCTTCCATGGAGTTTCTCCTTATTTTTGCTGGCCAGAAAAGAAAAAAAAAATGGGTTAGCAGTCTCTTATAATACTTAATTGAATAACCTCTCTGTATCTAGGCTGTTATTATTAACTCAATTGAAAGTTGAAGGCAATCAAAAAAGCCCTTCGATATGTTAGCCCCCTGTAGGGAGGAAAATCAGTACAAGTGAACAAAGATAACACAGATCGAACATTATATGTAAATAAACAGGAGGCACAATGTCTTTAACACTGTGTTAAAAAGCGTAGGAATTTCTTTTGTAAACAAAACACACTTAAAGCGAGATACTTCCCAACAAGTATTAACTACCCAACAGCTGCCCTCAGCAGGGTTCACAGCTGTTATTGCAAGTGGGAATTTGCTCAGCCAATTGCCAACAAAATCCCTCTCAAACAGGCAATTGCACTGAAAGACCTATTCACTACTTCATCGACCAAAACCATAGTTTTGATCAAAATATTTTACAGCAGAGGTGGTGAAAACTGGATGCCATGAACAGAATAATGAGAGCGCACTCTGCAGTGGAGTTGACAAATTCTGCTTTATTCTTCCATCCCTGACCAGGTTTTAGCAGAGCTGCAGCTGAGGTTTCTCCTGATCATAGCCTCCTCCTCTCCTCTAGCATGCTTTCAAAGTGAGATGGTAATCAGCAATATTAAACTTCTAAATTGCTCAAAAAAAAAAAGCAGGCTTGAGTAATTTTGGCTTTGGAATTTAGCCTTTATGCATTACTGAGCTATGAAAAGATCATCATCTGCTCTAAGGAGATACTGTGTACTATAGCTGTGATGCATGATAGGTATTTATGTGCCTGGCTTTATTCTTCTGGCAGTAAACTATCTTTATTTCCTCTGCTTTTGACAAAACTGCTAAGAATAAAAAGAGCTTTGGTTATAATCATGTAGCTTTAAGCAAGCAGTACACAAAATAGACCATTGTAATTCTTATTTGTAGAACTGCTTTCCATTGTTTCTCTATAATATACACATCTAGTTTTTTCCATGGGCCCTCTGTGTTTTGCTCTAAGTTCTAAGCATGCATTTGATTTTGCAAAGTAAACACACGTTGTGTGGAAGCAAATTATAGATAACTACTTCAAAAGTCTGTTGAAAATGAATTCCTGACTGGAAGGCTGGGGGATGTTAATGGATGAGCAGACCTGTAAGGGGTAAGTGTATGTACATATGTTTCGTATTTATTGCAATTATCTATTGCCTATTTGAAGGAGAGATCTGGGAATTCTCAGTCAAGATGCTCCCCTGGGGAAAAGCTCTATGCTGCATGTGCTCAGTAGAGGAAGATGAGCTGTTGTTTCCCCTGTGTGTAATTGCTGGTTGCTGCCTCCTCTTGCCATTGAATTCCAAATTCATCTGCAGGAACACAGGTACATAGGCACTTCCTCCCACAGCTGCTGCTTCCCAGAGCACCTTCTCCCTTCATTAGGGTACTGACTCTTCCATGACAGTCACTTGAATATGTCATTTGGTTATCTTGATCCCAGCTGAATGGGGTTTATCCCAGCTCTAGAAGGTAATTTTCCATGTGAGTGTCATGAGCAGGACAGGTGACACAGATGTGGTCTAGTACATACTTACACTTATCCAAATGCAACTAAAGCAATTGTAGACAATCTGTGATTGAAAATAAATAAATGCAACAAACCTGAGCACATGCAATTTTATTGTATTCTAAGAAGGAGGTGAAGGGAAACAAAAGCTAATGGCTTTGAAACTTTTACCCTGTGGCTGTAGTGGTTTTGCCTTGCTTATAGTTGCCTTTCAATTTCTTGCATAATCTTCTTCACATGAGAAAATAGTAAAATATTTCAAATTACTAAATTATCAATCTGATTTTTTTTAAATAACCTAGCTGGAGGCCTTCACATTACCTTCCTACCTGTGCATGGCTAGTTTTAATTCTGGTAGGTCCTTTTATATCATTTTTGGTATTATAATACCTGGAGGGTTGAAAGCTGAAAGGAACATATGAGGATATCCATACATTTGCTCCACAATTGGATGTTGTAATGGAGGATGCCAAGATTTAAGATTTAAGAATCTTGAAGTGTTTTAATTTACAATTATTGTATGATTCTATGAAATAAGAGGTGGAAGGAAGAAATCTGCTGCTGACAGCAACTTAGGTTTTAGATGCCCTTAACTTTAGATGCCCTAGACTTCAGAGAAAAAAAAAACAAAAACAAACAAGAAATCCCCATGGCAAATCTTATTTGAAAAAAAAAAAAAAAAAAAAAAACATTTTAAGAAATGAAGCATTTTAAGATGACTATGAGACTCACACCTGAATGTCTGGAACTACTGAGACAAATCATGTTTTTAACAACCCATCTTGGGAACACCTGCCTGAAAGAAACTATTCCCGACAGTCAAAATCCCTTGCATTTCTGCCTAGCTCAGGTATCAGTCTGGCCCTGCTTGTATGAGAAGATGTTTGATTTCTCCAGGAATGACCAGGTGGGCTGTCACACTACACTTGCATTGTCATGTTACCCTGATAAGGGCAACCACAGCAAGGTCCCTCTGTGCTTTGGTTCAGCTGTGCCCACTGGAATGTTGGGACACGGGTGGAAGAAGTCCCCAGCCCGAGCAGTTCTGCAGTTGCTGAAACAATTGACTTCTGTGTAAACTGGTTTGTAGTGCTGGAAGGGAAGTAGGGAGGAGAAAAATAAGCTCTCTTTGTATAACCAGAAGCAGATTTGGGGGGAGTGGGAAAAGTCAAGCTGCAGTCACATAACCATGCTGCCACCTTGCCATCTGTCCAAAAGCAATTACTTGGAGATGGCAGGTGAGGAGGGAGAGCAAGGTTATAGCTCAGCTGTAACGCAGAGCCAGCCACAGTCACTGATCTGGTATGTGGCAGCACAGGAGTCTTTCTTCTTGACGTGCAGGTAACTCACTCTGCCAGCTCAGACATATCATCACTGTGAGTGATGGAGTTCACTGCTAGAGAAGCACGGAAAGGCCTGTTACAGCAAAGCCTGCCCTAGATGCAGCTACCTCAGGGCATGGCAGCAGAGATGTCCAAAAGTGCACAACTTTACATGTTCTGGTCAAACACTGGAAATGCCTTTGGAGGCAGAAGGCTGGGGAAGAAAATGGGGGAAACTTCATTTTGCCTGAGGCCCAAGAAAAACAGACCCTCACCCCTCCACCCTGTGCTACACTGGACAGTGCAATGGAACCTCCAGACTGTGCCCTGCTGCAGGATCCATGCAGCCCTTTGCAGCTTCCACCTCCCAGCCCCCTGGAGAAAAATCTGAAGGCTGCTTGCAGCTATCTTGCCGGAACCCTGAGCCAAGTCCGTGGGGCTGTCTGTCTGGCCCTGTATCACCCAGTGCTGGGTGTGCAGGCGCAGCCAGCCCCTCAGCACAGCATGCTGCTTGGGCCCTGCACTCTTGACAGGAAGTCACTTGGCATCACCCTGGGGACATCAGGAGATCTCCCTCAGTCTTCCTGCACACCATCTTGGTTCTTGTGTTTTGATAATTTGATTGG
>NW_005054325.1:1137699-1148547 GCF_000277835.1 Geospiza fortis | reverse complement strand
GTAACCTGGGTGTCTGGGGCCTCTCTGAAATTGCAGCCTGCTGATCTTGTAGCTGTTGACTCAAGCACGACACATCTGCATGTGGGTCAGGGCTGGTGACTACAGTCAAGACTTCATTTATTTGTGTTGTATTTATTTTTAAAGATGGGACACAAATTCCATGAGAGAGACTCATTTGGTGATCATGTGAAGAGAATGACCAGGCAGCTGCATGTGGCTGAGCTGCTTTCTGGCAAGCTGCATTCAGTATATGCCAGTATATACTGGCAGTAAGGGAGGAATTTTGGAAGGAAGACACCAGATAGAGCCCTCCAGCAATTCAAGGAAAACATGAAAAACAAAGGCTTCTCTATAGTCTTTCTTTTACCTGCCAGTCCTGTTTGAGTCACAGACATCTCACAGCTCCTCTTCTTTGTGTCCCTCCTTTCTTGGTTTGATACTTTTCCCAGGCATAAAAAATGTGGGAACTTTATCTTTTCTTTAGAGAAAGAAAAAATGGGAGCTGCTTGCAAGTCTGAAATACAGCAGTAAATCAGTTTCATGTTACACAAATTTCAATGAGAATATCAAAACCTGAGGCAGTAACTAAGAATTTGAGATGTGAGGTGAGTCAAGGGGGAAAGCTAATAATTTCCATTGTTTTGCCCATGCAGCAATTTATATTCCCAGTCTATTCCACCAGAAGGACTGGTGATTTTAAAGGATACTATTTTGAAGATGTTTGTTTTGTAAGTGGGAGCCTGGTTTCCAAAAAAAAAAAAAAAAAAAAAAAAACAAAAAAAACCAGTATGTACAAGTCTTCAGTCTCTTGAGTCTCTTGATTAATCTTAAGCTGGGCAACCAAAATGATCAGCAGGAAGGGAATAAACCATAGTACATGAGCAGCAAATAGATAATAGTGTTGGTAGCACATTACAGAGCTGAGTAGGATGCTGTAGATAATGATACAGGTTATTCAGAGAGAGAGAAAGACCCCCTTTACAAGGGAAGAAGTTTTGCTGCCATAGAATGAATTGAAGAGAGAAAATAAAACAAGTAATAGTGAGAGAGTGAGGTGATAGGGCTAGGATTAGTCTGTGAGGAGAAAGGTCCTAGGATGTCCCTGACATGACTTGGGAGGAAAGAAATATTACCTTTTTCTTAGAAGGAGGCAGAATTTTCATCAAGGTGGTAAATCTATTGATTTAAAATCTCTGACATGGGGGGGGCTCAACAGTGTCAATTACACATGGCATGAAGGAAGGATTTCTTCACTTTTAACCTGAGATTGATCATCCTTCTTGTTTAAGGCACATCACCTTAGGGACTGCTTCACTTGGATTCGAATTTTTTTACATGAAAATAAAGTGTGAATTTTTGCTATATTCAGACATGGTCACTCTAGAAGTTATCTGGTTAACTTTGGCGTAATTCCGTACCCATCACTCAATTTTCTTCTCATCCTCCAGATTACTGCAATCTCACACAAATATGTGCACCTCTGAGTACAGGAAACACACCTGCAGAGGCTTCTGTCCTGCTCACAGCTCTGCCTTGGTGCTGTGTCTGGGCAGGTTTGAGCCGGTGTCCTGCTGCTCTGCTCCTTCCCTTGTCCCAGAGCTCCCAGGAGATCAGCTCTTTGTTGTAGCAGTATTCCAGCCCACGAACTGCTCGAACTCCTGTTCGTCTCGTCCATGGAAAGCACGGCCAGCACTGTCAGAAGTGATTCGTGTGGAACTTAAGAGACAGAACTGAGGCTTCTTAGCACAGTGTAATGACCGAAAGAGCTGTACACTCGTTCCAGGGAGCCAGCACTGGGGAGATAATGTCTGTACAAGCTCTCCATTTCAAGCCAGTTTCACAGCCACCAGCCCCTTTCACCCAGTGGGAAGCAGTACCTGCATTGTTTCCCTTGCCGTTCAGCATCCCTGCTTTCCAAAGGTGGGCTCGGTTCCAGTTTGAATGACTGATTTTTTTTTCAGTAGATAATCGACAACATCAATAAACATGGAGGGTTTTGCTTTAGTCCATTTCCAAAGGCAAGTTTCTTGTGAAACTTTCTGGTGTTTTTATACAAGCCAGAAGAGGGCAATGCAAGCCAACAAATAAGTAAAATTCCACATTCATGGTCATCACAACCAAGGAAAAAAGATCCTTCTTTCTAGGCATACAGTGCTCGTTTTCTAAAACTGTTTCCACAGTATGGGGGGGGGGGGGAGTTTCCTGATCGGTAAAAATTTTAAATTTTTAAATCCTTAAATTTTTCAGATGACCCAAAAATCTGTTATGTAAAGGGTTTCTTTCCAGTTCAGTCACTGTTAAACACAATCACCACAAGTGCTGCCACTGAGGATGCAGTCTCAGTGACAGGCTAATTTATTTACCAATGGGGGTATTGAAAGGTGAAGGTACTTCTGCCAGCAGTCGATCCAGGCTACCTTCAAACCAAAGTCTTGGGTATTCAGAGCCCTCGCCCTCTGAGGCAAGCTTGTGGTTTTTATTGAACTTTCAATTGGGTGAAGGGAGGAGAAAAAGCCCTTAACACCCCACAAAGGGTGGTGTCTGGATGGTGGAGGCGTCTGGGTCAGGACAGACTTTGTGTCGGGGCCCTCATTAACCACTTTTTGTCAGATTTGCTGACCACTAGTGCCAAGCATCAGAAGCAACATGATCCCATGTACCTAGCTGGACATGGATCCTAGCAGGACATGCTCCTAGCAGGACAGGATGTTTCATCCCAGCAAGACACCCCCCTCCTCACCGATCCTGAATCAACGAACTCTGCAGGGCTGCTCTGCCAGACCCAGCGCTGTGATGTGGTCTCTGAACTGAACCAGCATTCTGGTAGCCCTTCCTCTGCCTTCTGCTGCTTCACTTCAGACCTTCACAACAACATTCCTGGAAGACCCTCATTACTAAAATGTGAGCCCATGCTTTGGCCCCTCCACATTTATCCCAAACAGATAACTCTCCCTGCCTTTACCCTCCTCTGATCTGCCACTGATACCAACCTTAAATGCTGTTCATCCAAGACAACCCCAGGACATAAGATGTCTTGCACTGGGCTTTGTACCCAGGCAGTGGATATCCTTCAAATGCCTCTGCCAGACTAAGTTTTTCCCTGAGGTCACCAAGTCTAGCTAGCCATGAACTCTGAACAGAGGGGATGCTCCTGCATGTGTATGTGCCCATGCATGCACAGTTTCTGAGGTCTCAGTCTGCCCTATCCTGTGGGTCACTCTATACCTCTTGGCACTCTGAGAACAGTGACAGGAGCTCCCAGGTCTGTGTATTGAGGGGGCTCTGCAGCCCAGTGACCAGTGAAGGAGCTTTCTGTGGGAAGGAGGAGAGGCTATGGTGGGTGAGAATAGCCTGCCTTTGTCCTGCTAGGGTTTGCTGGCCGCTTCTGTGAAATTGGTCTGCAGCCACTTCTTGGAGTGCAGCCAGAGAAACTTGGAGCCAAATCCCAGACTTACAGACTTGACAGCTTTGACTCATGTAACTTGAGAAACACCACGAGACTTGCATTGTGGCACAGCTCTTATGGACTGCTCAGGGCATCAGTGCTGGGCAGCAAGCAGGGAGCAGCCCTTGAGCAGTAAACACAAGCGGCTTCCACCTCAAAGACTCACCTCTGGTGACAGATTCCTCAGCTGAAGTCCCAAAGGCAATTTCTGTGAAACAAGTCTGTGAAACAATCCCTTGAAACAATCTTCAGCTCCAGTCTTTAGTCTGTCTTTTCACACCTGCCTTCCCCAGAATCAGCCTGGTGGACAGACCCAGCTCTGGGAGGTTGTTCTGCCATTGCTCTGCCTCGTAGCTTAACAAAGGCTTTCCTGTCTGCACAGCTCTGTCCATGCAGTTCTCTCTTGCACCACGTGCACATCTGTGGGCAGCCTCCTTCTCATACACCACAGATAAGAGGTTTCTTTAATAGTTTACTCAGTGTGCTTAAAAAGCAATCTGAAATGTAATTGGACGCTCAGAAGGAAGATCGTAATGAAAGTCCTGGAAGCAAAGGCGAAGAGATTAATTTGTACCATCTTCATGGTTTTCTGTAACTGTTCCAGGCCTGTGTTTGATATATCGGCATTAACTTGATGTGGAAGAGTCTGTTGATGAGACCTGAGGCACAGTGCAGACACAGAGCCTGGTGTTAGGAGATTGTGGGGTTTCACAACACCCGTGGTTTCACTGTTGCGCCAGAGCACCATTTAGAGCAGAAGAATCATAAGGTGCTTTTTGGCATTTTTCTCAGCAACGAGGAAAAGGATTCTCTGGCTTTGCAGAGGGAAGAGTCTCATATTTGGACTGCTGGGGCTGTGTTCATCCTGAAAAACTTTTCCATGGCTTTTGGAAGGTCTTGCTCTACAGTGTATGCCAAGCAACTGCAATGACTTAACACATTTAGTTTTCAGAGATTCAACTGAGGGATCTCAGATAGAAGTTTAACACTGCTAATGTTTGCAAATGTGTCTTCTTCTAGCTGCTAGTGAAGTTGCACTCTCACATACAGCAACAGATGCAAAAGAAGAGATGGGGCTCTTCCTGGGACTTTTTGGTTCTGCATACTCATTTAGAAATCAATTTAATGCATTTTAATTGCCTATTTTTCTCCTTGGTTTTCTCTTTACAGCTACACACAGCAAAAAATAATAAGGTAGAGTCTAGCCAGGCAGACTGCTAATGAGGAGGCTTGACTCAAGAAGATTTTAATTTTCAGCATTTGCTCTTCAAGATAGCTACTTCAGCATGCAGGGATGTCACAAAACAGGAATGCTTCCAATGGAACAAAGGCTTTGAGCTTGTACATCATTTCCGTACACAAACAACCAAACCTATCCTTGACCAAACTACAGGAGTCTGGCAATTCCTTTTGGGTTGCTGGCCCCCTCAGTCAAACCACCCCAGTAAAGAAAACTAATTGTGCATGGACTGAGGTGTGAAAAGAATGAGGGAGACAAAATGCAAGCTGTGAAAATGGTGTATGTTAAAAGCCCAATTTCTTGCTAGCCTTTCAAGATCCCTCTGGCAAAGAGAAGCTTCTGTCTCTGCCAACCTGACTGAAGCGCTTCTCAGAAATTCCCCATCCATGGGGCTTTTCTGTGAGAAACCAGAATTAGCTGAGGTCTGTGGCATCCTTGGACAGCCAGAACAGGCAGGATAGCACAAAGTCGTGCTGGGTGTTGGGATCAAAGCCAGCCTACCACCAAGGTGCCCCTGATTCCCTGGTCACTCAGCTGTGACCTTGGCACCACTAAATGCTGTATCTGAACCTTGCCATTGCTGCTGAAGTAGCACATTGCAGCTGGGGACATCTGTGTCACCAACCCCATTATAACCTTTCAATAGCACACAGTTCTTATCATTTCATCTTTTAGGTTGAAAAGCTCCAAGTTTCGTCCCTGTCCAAAACCCCTGTCTTTGGAAAGGCTGGGCTGCTCAAAGTGGGGTGAAAATAATAGCAGAGGAGAGTATATTTCTTTACACCATTGGACTGTAATTCATTACCTACTTTACATCAAATGTAAAGGATGCTTCTCAATAGGGCACAGCCACAAGTGAGGGAATAAAACCTTGGCACCACATTTCATAACCTGGAAAATATTTCATTTCTCCCTAAATACCTCTCATCCCCTGAGTTACCCTATCTTGCTGCAAGTATTGGGGAAAGGGGGAGCAGGGACTGGCGTATGCAACCATCTGGCACAAAGGGTCATAGTCAAAATTGCTGCTAGAGTAGTCCAAATCCTATTCATAAGGTTTGTGAAGGTGAGCCCAGAAAATTTTAAAGCAATGATTTTGTGTTTGCTAGAGTTTAACAAGGTTACTGACTCTGCCTCAGAAAATGAGGTCAGTAAAATGTATACAAGTATTGGAGTATCAATATTAGGAGGATAAACTTGGGTTAGGAAAGAGAGAAGTGCAATAAATAGCTCCGTGCACCAGAAGAGAGCTTACAGGGCAGATCTCCTGGGGCTCGGAGCCGGGACTTGCTCTGTTTAAGAGTTTTGCACAAATGAGCCCGAGGCTGGCGCGATGTGCCGGTGTCCAGATGCGGATGACATCATGATAGGAGGGGAGGCTGCTGATAAATTTCAGGAATGCACTAGACTACAGGAGGATTTGGAGACACTGGGGGGAACAGGCTAATACAAAGGAATTCAATATTACACAATGGAAGGTTATTCATTTAGGGAGAACCAATAGCACATTTAAATGCAGGTTTAATGAACTAGAGCAGGAGGAAACTAATGAAGGCAAGGACTGCTGGTGCTGAGAAGCAGTAGGAATAGCAGCAGTCTGACAAGTAAATAATAGTGCAGCTGAGATACTGGAAAAGAGGGCTCATGCTGCTGCCAGGGAATCCAGGACTTCACATCGGGTCATTCATTCCATGTGGCAGTAAGCGTGCTCCCAGCAGTGAACTTGAAGTATGAAAGAGGCTGGTCCCCAGTTATAGAGAGGAAGGCTACAAATGGCCCCTCACTGCTGGTTCTGCTCTGTGCACAGGGACATGGAGCCTTGGATCTAAAACAAGATGCTTCCATACGCATGGAAGTGAAGGTAACTAAGTACATGTTTGGGCTCCCAGGGCATTTGGTTGTGACCACAGTTCAAGACATGCTGCCAGCGGAGCAAATCAGCTCAGTCTAGGTCTCCTCTGGCTGTGGGGAGAGATGCACTCAGGGACCAAGCACTGGCAGAGGGTAGAGAATGAGAAGGACTTACAGAGCCTGTCACTAAAAGCAGAATTTCCAGGGGCTGTAGAGCTTGTGGGCTAAGCAAGAGGGATGGAGTCCCTTCTGCACTGGAAGGGCATGTGCAGCCTTTCCTGACTCCTGACCATCCAAACTCAACCACTAGCTCCTGGACTGCTGAGTGAAGCAACACTTCTGCACATGCAGACACCCCAGGCTTTGTGTCCCTCTTGCTGGGTCACTGCTTCCATTAAGCCTCCTGCAGCAATTCTGCTCCTTCAGAAGAAACATGGACATCTGGGGGAAAAAATGCTTTGCACTGCCTGAAAATGAAGCGTGATCCTGTGCCTCGGAGCATGGATGAGGCGAAAGCCGCCATCCCCACAGTGCGCAGGAACTGATCCCTACCACAGGTCCCAGTCTGCCACAGCCATCATAAATCTGATGTTTCCCTTCCCAAGGAGAGGGGTCTGCTCTGCTGCCAGCTTGAGTCCCTGTGTACCCAATAAGCCTTTCTCTGTCATTAAGTACTTCTGAATGAGGCCAAAAATGTGTTACCACCCCCTGTATCAGCAAGTGGGGAATTCTGAAACTTTAAATATTTCCAGAGTTAAAATATGATGCCTGGTACAAAACCCTGTCACTTTTTCTTTGCAAGTCTGGCAATACTGCAAAAGTACAAACAGAGAGTTAGACATGCTCTTATTTTTTAACCACCCTGCATTGCACATTCCATCAGCAGGGTCCAGGAAGAAATGCAGAGCATCGGTATTTTCATTGTTGATGGCTGTTTTGCCGTGTGAAGAGAGTTCCTGAATGGCCACGGTGAGACCTCAGGGTCACGCAACAGAGACGGAATTCAGCCAACTGCTGGCACCCACCTCAGCTGGGACAGCTACAGGGAGGATGCTGCACATTGACCCCAGCCAGCAGCAAGGGTTCTGCCCTGTACCTGCCCACAGTCTGGGTTTGTGCAAGGGGAAAACTCAAAAGGAAACAAAGGGGCACTGATGCAGCATGTATCATTATGAAATGATTTCTCTGAACTAATGTCCCAGTTTAATTCAGTCACGGCTTTCTGTATATGGGTCTGGTGTGGCTGTCTGATGTCTATCTTGATTTTAAAAAGTTGGTGTCTGAACAGATGACTGTAGCTCCAAAAAGGCTTAAGGTCTTTTGCCTGCAGTCACTGGCTACATTCCTAAACTGTCGTTTAAAAAGAGTCCACTAAATCAAAAGCCAGGTAAATCAACAGAGCACTCAACATCGTAATGAGACCAGTTATAAGGTAAATTACAACATTATTCAAGCACACAAAATTTCTCCTCTGGCATTTGTCCTGCTAAGTGCAATGCACCTTTAAAGTGGTGAAATTATTTCTGGCAGCCTGTGAAAGAGCCTGTGTCAGGGGGATGGGAGGCTGAGCCCAGCCTCTGCCTTTGCACCAGCTTCCAACTCTGGGCAGCATCGGCCACTGCTAAGGTGTGCTCCCTGCCCTGTTTGAAAGGTTTATGGATGGGTTTTCGGAATGGTGCTGTACCATCCATAAACACTGGCCATGTGGTGTCTCTGTTTCCAGCAAATCTTGTTATAATTTTCAAACCAGGAGACTAGAAAGACTTTAATTAGGTCCTTGGTTAGGGAGGCTTGAGACTTATAAATCTTTTGTTACAATGAATGAAATTCTGAACAGATGCTGATGCTTTTGAAGCTGCCAAGACCCAAAAGATGGGCATGCAGACCCTAAGGAGATGGCCGCTATTATGAATGTTAGATATAAAAGGCTGTAAGGATACAATGGCAAAAAGCCCAAAACAGGACAAAAATTCCATGCAGAGCACAGGTGGCTTTTTCTGATACATATTTGAGATTATGGGATTCTGTGCACTTATTGTAAGAAAATGTTTGATATTGGTAAACACTGGAAAGAGGGGTTCCCCCCTCCCCCACCCTGCTTTCAAAACACTTCTGTGTAGACAAAGCTGAAAGTTTTCATTTTACAGGACATGGCCTGAGGAAAAAATTTGCCCCAAGTCTTGCAAGCAGCTCAGGGTGCTAGTCAGGCACAGCCTGTTGCGCAGTGCTACTGACCTAAACCCTCTGATGGGGCAAGAACAAAGGAGTTTTGGTTGAATTAGAGGTTCCCGGATAAGTACTGTGGCTACTATGTGCAAAGGTTCATGCAAACCATCCCTCCGAGACTACTGAGGCCCAACGAAAAGGAGAGGAAAGGAAAATGGAGGAGGAAATGCACAGACTCACACAACTTCACATTATATGAAACTTATCCAGTGAACATAAAACATCCTGTATAAATACTCTGCAGTATTTTTTTAAAGGATAACACTACATGCAAGAGCTGAGAACAGGGGACAGATTTAGTGCTTTGCTTGCAAAGATGAGCAGAAGGGGTAAAATGTAGTCCAAAAGTGCCCACTGAAGCCTGCATCATTTGGCTCCTTCCTGGAGCAAAGGAGTGGTGTTTGTGGCTGGGAGGAAGCAAGTGTCAGATGGCCAAGCTGCACAGGGAATGCCAGCGTGGCTCTGGGACCCACAGGCAGCTCCAGCATTGAGGGGCTCAGCCCAGCAATCACCAGCGGTGGTAAGTACTGCAATTCTGGGGCACTGCTCTGCATGTCTAGGAGAGGAGAGAGAGGGGAGGCTCCTTTTCTACTCCCACTGTCCCTCCTTCTGTAACACACCAATTTTTTTTCTTCTTGTGATTTCTCCAGTACAAACTGATTGCTGTCAGGGCAGTGGATATGGGTAGGAACCCAAAAAGGCTGGGTCCCAAGGCTGAGGCTCTGTGGCCTGCTCTGTCCCCCTTCTTACCAAACTCTTATCCCAGTCCAGCTGCTTTCCCTTGGGACAACTGCAGTACAGCAAGTGCCCTGTCTCCCACAAGCACCACCTCGACATGCAGTCGCACAGACGAGTCTCTCAGCCTGACCCAGGCCACACAAGCCACTGCGTGCTGTCTCAGCTAGGGAGGAAAGGTAGAGCAGGGCAGCTGATTAACCCAATTACTGGTTAAGTCCAGCAAGTCTTTTGTTTTCAAGCACAGCTGCCTCTGTGGAGGGGAAGGGAAGCAGCAGCTCACCCCGCCCTTGCAGTGGGACATGCGGATGGAGAGGGACTGCCCAGGGAGCCCATACAACTCCGTGGCAGATGTGGATGGTAAAAAGAGAGGGCCTAGCAGCAGTATTCCTGTGGAAAGCCAGAGAAGGCTGGCCACATGGCAGTGACAGGGGGGAGACACATCCTGGCACAGCACTGGTGCCAAGGGAGGATTTCTAGCTGGGATGCATGCCTGAACAGCCCTGTGTGGAGCAGAGCCTGCTGAGGTCCCACCAGCTCTGCTGGGATTTACCCATGAGGGATTAGGACTGGTCAGTGAGGGACTAGATTTGGACAGCAGGAGCCCTGTGTCTGGTCTTAGTGCCTGAACTGGCATGCAGTGATATCCAGAAAGGGAAAAGAAGGGTGATGGGGAGGGAGGCAGCAGTAGCAGACACATCACCCTGTTGTCCACCACTGACCTCTCTCACATGTGGGCTGTGAAGGTCAGCATATCATGCGGGGGCCCAGGGAGCTGCTTAGAATGAAGCTAGATGTGAAGACCTGCTTCTTGCATCTTCCCTGGGAGGGGAAGAAGCTCTACATAATCATCAGCCCTGTCTCAAAAGCCACGGGGGAGGCTGATACTGGTCCCTGCTAAGTCAGCACCAGAGGTCACTGAAAAGTACTCCAAATACTTTCATAACATTTTCCCCCTCATTTTTTAAGCTTGTTTTTACTTCTGTTGAAAGAAGACGTCCTAAAGTTCAAAATAATGAAGGCCAACGGTGGCCGAAGCCTTTACAGGCAGGATTTAGGGAGGAGATCTAGGGAAGCAAAGAGAGCCAGCCGGTGCGCGAACCTCAGGAACAGAGTCCTGTGCAGCACAGGACGAGAGACCTGGCATGGGGGATGTGGCTTTTAGAAGCGCCGGGGTGCGTTTGCTACAATGATCCACTGAAACAACAGCCGTCTAAAAATAAGGTTGTTTTCTGTACTAAGCTCCTTTTAACTTCGTTAGTCATCACCGACTCCCAAAATAAGCTCCGTGTAACAGTCTCTCCTAGTAGCGGCTGTAAACAAACTCGGGGAGGCGGGAAGGAGGCGCAGG
>NW_005054325.1:1134502-1134781 GCF_000277835.1 Geospiza fortis | reverse complement strand
CCCTTCTATCCCAGCTCTCCATCACAGCTTCTTTCTCTGCTCCTGCTGCGAAAAGTGCCCTGAAAACACAGTGGCAAAGTTTCTAGAGGGACAGATGGTGGGAGTGGAGCTCGGGACGACCTCAGCTCCTCCGGGCTGAACTTGGCCCCTGCCATGGGTAGCGTCTGGCTGACTTCGCCCTCCCCTCTTGCCAATCGAGACGCTGTTCTCCCCCAGGAGCATCGCTATCCACCTACCGCCAAAACTTTCGGACCTTGCCGCTGCTTACGGCTTCTCTTT
>NW_005054325.1:1132801-1134364 GCF_000277835.1 Geospiza fortis | reverse complement strand
TACCCGGGGGTGCTGCCGATTTGCAGCGGCTGCTGCTGGGGCTCGGAAAGGGCGCAGAGAGCTCGCACGTCCCGGGCAGAGAAAGTTGTGAAGAGGCGAAGTGGGGGGGGTTTGTCCATGTCCCCCGCTTTCTTTCCGCAGCGTGGGACAACGGGACTCCATTCCCCAGGTTTGTCCCCGGAAAGCTGGAAGGGAGCTCAAGACCCATCTCTCGCTCTTTCTCTCTTTTTTTTTTAATATTTATTTTTACACAGCTGTTTTCACCTTAGGGGTTCATTGCAGTTGACGAGATTCTGCCAGTGCGAAATCTACAAGCGCGGCTCTGACTGTGGCTCTGCTTGCGAAGTGGAGAGCCTTTTGGGATGGAAGTTAATTATACTGTATTTAATATAAGTGGCTGGCGTGCCAGTCGCACACTCAGACATCCGTGGGCTGCACGCACGGCTCTTCCAATGCCCTGGGCTCCAAGGGCACTGAATACACCGTTTGTAAAAATTACATCCAGAGGCAGCTGACATAAAAAGCATTCTGCAGCCTCTTGTAAAGGAAAAAAAAATCACCCTGCTTTATTTCTGTGGCATTTCTGATGCCTATGTAAAAATGTGCCAACCCTCGTCGATAGTTCTCTTCCCCGGTGGTGTGGTGTATTTTGTAAGGGACTAAGAAAATGAGTCCAGCCAGAAAGAGTGACCCAATCCAGGAAACACGTAAGGGAGCCCTGCACATCAGGATTGCTGCCTGCAAATTAAGGTGCCATTTGATTGCCAAACTACAACAATCAAAGAAAATACTTTATTTCTTGTTTAGTCTGGGAAGAAAAGCACAAAGAGTCCTAGTGGGAGGACCTCGTTTTTTTCTTTGGGTGATAGCAAGGTGTGGTGTCCTTTACCTTTGAAAATGCCAGTGTTTATGCCAGGTTTAATGCCATGGACCAGTTACATGTCACTTCAGGCTGGGGGGCTGCAGCTGAAGCAGACCATCTGATGCATCCGTTGTTGAACCCCGCTTTATGGAGTTAGAACAAGTCCAATTAACTCCAAGGAGAGGCTGGGTGGGCAGCGGCTGAGCTGGTAGATCGGTCCATGGGTGTGCAGGGGCGGCTGGTGACACAGAAATGGCCTTGCCATGGCGCACTGCCTCCCCATAGCTCGTTTCTCTCTCCTCAGTTCAATGACACTGTTTTGAACTGGACTGTTAGCAGGAGGGCCACTGTTAATCTGTCCACACACGTGGTATTGCTTCGTTTCTAACCTTTTCATGGCACATCTTTCCTCTTTCTCTACGGGAAGGGTGCCAATCGAAATATGTCATTGACAGCACTAGTACTAATGTCACTGACAAATCAAGCCGTCTGTAATTAGTGTGGGACAATTCACCAGTCTTACAGGTACCACATGGGGGAGAGACGAAGGATCGAGGGCAGCAGGTACTTGGGAGCTTCTCCTCTTCTCCCTGCCAGGGCACTCCAGGAGTTGGGCGTCTGGAGCAGAGCAGCGTCAGGGAGGATTGACACTGGTGGAACCGGGGCCTGGCGGCTGTCCCGCCTGTAGGCCCCCGGCAGGG
>NW_005054325.1:1131826-1132791 GCF_000277835.1 Geospiza fortis | reverse complement strand
GCCCCGCGGCGGGGCCAAAGGCTGAGGGGTGTGCGCGGGTGAAGCGGGCCGCTCCTCCCTGCGGCGCGGCCTGAGCCGCCGCCCCGGGGCGACCACGGTCGGGGCAAGCGCAGGGGGAGCGGTTCTCCTGCTGCCAAGGCCTTTAGCACTCTCGGGTGGGTCAGCCCCGGCGGTTCGGCACCCATGGCCCCTTCGGGGCGAAGCCCAGCTCGGCTCCTGCAGGGAGGCTCGTCCCGGCGAGGAGGGGCAAAAGAATAATGGGCTCAGATGGAAAATAATTGTGTTTTCCTGGCACTTTAGAACGGAGATTTCAGTCGCAAGCCTGGAAAATGGTATTCCCTGAGTTTATAAGAGAATACTATTTCCAAAACTGCTTTAAAAAACTGTTCCTTTTGAAACCCGACCTGAAGCTTCGGCAACTGAAGAGCCGAGCCGAGCTGCTGGGGCGGACGCTCCTTTGCCTGGCGGGGATCTTTAGAAAGGCCCGGTATAACATGACAGGAAAGCACCTCGAAACATAAAGTCTTAATTTACTTTTTCCCTAATTTGTATTACGTACGAGCGGGAAGAGGGACAGGCCGGGCAGAGCCCTGTCAGCACAGCCACCGGAGTCCTTTGCAGGCGCCCTCCTGGTGTATGGCGGCGGCCCGGAGAGGACCTTTCCCTCCCCGGCGCACGGAGGCGGCCGGCAGCGTTCCGAATCCCGCTTTACTGCGCTTTTTATAGCAGCTGGCACTAGTGGGTGCTGCGATTAAGTGAAATTAATAATAAATAAATGAAAGCGGAGCCTCTTGGCTCACAGACGCGGCGTGGTGGGCATCCACGGAAGAAACTTTATCAGTCGTCAGCGAAGAGGGAACACGCCGGTGTCCCCCTTGAGTAGGCTGAGCAGCCCACCCTCCCCACTTCCCTCCCGCTGAAGTGCGGAAGGAGCCGCTCCCGCTCCCCCCCGTTACCCCCCGCCC
>NW_005054325.1:1093376-1131164 GCF_000277835.1 Geospiza fortis | reverse complement strand
GGCGGGTCCCTGGCAGCAGCCGAACGAGGTGCAAGGGGAGACGACCCAGGGGGTGCTGCCAGTGCAGAGTTTTTAGGAGTTTGGAGTTGTTTGAGATGTCCGGACCCCTGCGCTGACCGCTCGCACGGCTTCCCCGGCTGGCTTTGGATCTTGCCCGTGACAGAGATGGCCCGGTTGAGAACTCACTTGAGCCCCCTTTCCCCATCCCCCTGTGAGCCGGAGTTAGGCTCAGGGTTTAGTTTGAAGGTCATCCGCAAATAAAAATAACGGGCGTGAATTTGTCACGAGTCACAACTGTTTCCAACTCTGGTGTCTCGGTCCCGCTGTCTGTTTTTATGGCTTTAAGCAATGCTTGAGGTGGAAATGAGGCTAACAAGGCTGGAACTGGCAGAGAGAGAAGGTTGCCGCTTCCTGGTGTGTGGTTAACTCGCTGCAGTGTCGGTGATAGCGGGTCACCGTAAAGAGCTCTTCCACAAGTGGATGACTTAATGCTGCCTCAGAGTAGGGCTGTGTTTGCTCTGTGCCTTATCTTTTTGCCTGTAAATTCTAGCAGGTTTGCAAATCCTTGCCTGCTTAACGCAGCCTGCCAGGATATGAGCGAAGGTAGTTTGCGCCTTCCTAGCTCTCCCCAGTTGCCCACCTCTCTGGGAGAATGTCGGTGTCGAAATAGTTGTTATGAGCTTCTAGTTTTTAGAAGAGGGCAGTTTTTAGAGTTTCACACCAAGCTTTTCAGATAAGCGTTCTAATAATTAGACACCTGAGTGTCTAAAGCGGAGGGGCCTAAGCAAATTAAGTGTCAAAGTCGTAGTGTAAGAAAAGTACCTAACTCCATTAGGCAATTTTGAAAGCATGAATTTAAACACAGACATAGATGTGGCTTCATCTTGACCAATGTAAGACAGCCCTCATCTTCTCTAAAGACCCTACAAGCTGCAGGTGTTCAGCATTCCTATTTAAAGTACGTAAATAAAAAACGATGGTGCTCAGTGCCTTGCAGGATCCAACCATTAATGATAGAAAGGAATAAAACTTGCTTACTGTGAAATTAACTAGAGGAGAAGAAAGAGCTTTCTAACTGCTACAAAGGGAAACGTAATATGTGGAGGTGTGCTCACAACTCAAAAGGGTCCAATTTCTTGTCCTAGTTATACTTACCATAAGTGTGGATTTGTTGGAGCAGAACTGATGCAAACCTGCACTGGTCTATCTGATACTGGGGCTTGGCCCAGGATATTAAAATACCCTATTAAATGTGTCTTGGTAGTCTGTACACTGGTCCTGGGTGCCTCTGTGAATCACAGTCATAACAGTGACACCATGGCAAACGCATTACCTTCCTTTCATCTGCATCAGGACTGTCAAAATATCCTACATAGCTACATTATGTGATGCAGGATTTTATTTCTACCTGTCTCATTCACCCTGGTGAGGAAAATGTCAGCATGTTATAAATGCTGACTATGGATGTGTGTATGATGAATTTTGTAAATATGGAAGTTTTGGAGAATGAGCTTATTTCAGAAATTTTAGCTGGTGGTTTTTAGCCCATAAACCAACGTCTCTGTCTTGTTCCTAGGTCTGGCTTTGAGGCTTTTATATTTGGTAGACATATTTTCTACATGCTGCCTGTAATTTTAAGATACCTAAATACGTTTGGAAGGCTTTGGATTTCGCATCTTTCTATTTTGTGTACTATTGTACACAAACTATGAATTGTATGGTGTTATTTTTCTTGGGCCTTTAAAAGTTTGCTTTAAAAAAAAAAGCATAATAGTTCTAAAAGTGGCTGTTCCTTGTCATGTGGATTAAGGTACTTGTTGCTTATAGCACTTGAGGCTGTCTTTTAATAATTTTTTTAAACTGGATTCCAAAGGCTCATCTGAGCTTTGTATTGCCTGTTGAGTCTGGGCTGCAGATTTCCAGCAGACTGCAGTGTTTGAATTCACCCCAGTCATGCATCAGAATTTGAGCAAACTGCTGGGCTCACAGTACTTGTCCCTGTTATTTTGTTTGTTTACCTATTTATTTTTAATACAAGATCTAAGAGCACTGATTCTGCAGTCAGCAGAGGCAAAGCCCACCTGGTGGGTGCAGAGCTGGGGCAGCCTGCCGAGCCCCCAGTCTCCTGCCGGGACTGTCTGGCTGCATGGTGCATGGTAGGGACTGGCTGGGAGCGATTCCCAGCTGTGCCATGTCACCGGTGCCTTCCAGCTGTATGCCAGAGCAGGAGGCTGTGGAAGGGTATGTGGAAGAAGAGCATAGCCAGTGTCCCAGCAGCAGTGTGGACATGGACATCACCTTCCTCTGGAGCTGGAGGAAGCAGTGTAGGGGCTGAAGCTGCCCTGAAGGTGCTACTCTAGACCCTTTCTCTGAGCGAGTTTCTGAAACAGATAATGTCTTACCACAGCTGTACCATGTCAGGGTTTTTTTCCATGATGGGTAGGAGGGAGGGAAGTGGTGGTGGTTGTGGTGACAGTGGATGGTGCGGCCAAGTGGCAGGGCAGCAACAAAACAGAACAGATTTTGGAAGGAGGGAATTCTGATCCCCCTGGCAGATCTGCCTCTTGGTGTGACCAATGCAGTTGGATTTGTCAAGTAGCAACTCTTTTGCTGTATTTCCTGCTTCCCTTGTTGTTTGAATAGAGTGTGAAGCTGCAGCATGTTTTGAATAATCCAGTGTTATTTGTGGCACACTGCAGTGTAATTTAATGACCTTTCCTGAGCAAATGGCCAGTATCTGAGGGCAGACTAGAGAGCAAGTTCAAAAGGTGTTGTTGCTCATCATTCCTAACTGTTACCTGCTATGACATGCATCAGCTGGAGCTGCTGTGAAGCTGCCACAGCACATTAATTTTTCCTAAGTACCATTTGCCTTGGAGTTGTTGCCAGAGAGAAAGGTGAGCGTGGGATGACACCAGAGAGGGTTGAGCTGATAAACAAGAGAAAGAGAATAGCTGGCTGTGCTGGTTTCCAGCTTGCAGGCTCGTTTGCATTTGCAGAGCTCCCTGGTCACCTCTGGAATAGCAGCTGCAGTAATTAACAAAGCCTTTCCATATCTTCCGAGGGAAGGTGCGCAAAATGACTGCCAAGGGATCTTGCCTCCTGGGATAGAAAGTGACAGGTTTCCCATGTGGACTGGCTGTGGCCACGGGGCATGTAGAGTTTCCCTCTGTCCTGCAGGAAAGTGATGCTGCTGCCATAATAAACCTCAGGGAGGGCTGATGCATTGCAAGCACAGCTTGGGGCTGGAGCTGGGTGCATTTCCAGACCTCTGAGAGGAACCTGTACACCAGCCTTACCCAGACTCAGAGTTCACCATTCATTGTCCCTGATACAAAGATTTTGCTCTCTTTTTCCAGTAAAGTAAGAGATACTGGTGTTAGGGCTTACATGTCCAGTTCATGTGTGCTGGTGACACAGAGCCTCCCTATATCAGGAAGAATAGAAGTGAGGATTCCTCATCCCGCTACAGCTCAGAGCACCAGGGGCATGTTGTCTGTAGTTTCCCCCATGGGCAGCCCACCAATATCTCTGGGTGGCAAAACCAGTCACTTATGCATCCCTGGGACAGGGGAGCGGAGCTGAAGGAGTGCCTTCAGCCGGCAGACAGCGAGGTGAGGCAGAGATGATGCCATGTGGACCGGCTTTGAGATGCTGGTCCACAGGGATGCTGCTCTACAGGGATGGAGGCATGCAAAGGGCACGTTGTTCCTTGTGCTTGGTCAGGGAGCCCATTGGCACAAGGCTGTGATGTGATCTGTCACTTTCCAGGTTTTCCACATTGGCTGTGCAGCTCTGCTCTTGCTTTTATACACCCGGCACTGTTAAATGGCTGGAGAACTGGCCCAGAGCACGCTGCTGGCAGCGCTTGATGTGGCGTGTGCAATAACCAGCAATTTCAGTGGAATTTCAGCTGTCGCTGAGTAGTGAGACATCCATGTTTATCCTTCACCTGGCCTCTGCCAGTTGGGCTGGAGGATAAGTGGTCCCAGAAACCAGAGCAGATCAATAGATCCATCTTTTTCCAAAATCCTAGTTAACTGGAACCAGTTGGAAACTTGCTGTAATGGAAATTTCGATTGTGTATAATTTTTTTAACAGAATGCAGTTGATCTTTTTCTTTGCTTTAGTCTGCCTCCACTTTTGTTTTTTTGTCCAGTTTTTTGTGTATTCCAACTTTTCAGGGAGGGAGTTAGGCTCACTTATGTAAAAACACATCTCTTCAGCTGCATCTCTGAATGCTGCAGTCTCCCAAAATCCTGAAGCAATGTTGTTTGATGACTCAATTTTTTTGCTTTGAAGGTTCACCTAGGAACCATGTTCTCAAGACCAGCTCTGTCTGTGTGCATTCCCCATCCCAAGATATCTTGTCTTGTTCTGTTCAGTTAGAGGCATTTTCAAGGATGCTAGTCTGCAGCCTCTTGCCCAACATGGTACACCTCTGGGCTGTGCTGTTGAGGAGAGCTGTGCTTTTGTGTGTTGTGCCATGTCCCACCATTTCAGCTGGGTATGTTACTGAGTATATTTGTGCAGCGCCTCATGTCATTCTTTGTTGTTTGTTTGTTTCTTCCAGAACACTATAATTATGCATCTTCAAATGTAAATGCTGGCTTGCCTCTAAATGTGGCACATTCCTCATTGTCAACTCCATGTCATGGCCTGCAGACATCAAATCCCGTCATTTCAGTTGTCCCATCGACAAACCATCCCTCTGGATATGGAGGACACATTGACAGTGGAGCCTCCGAGTACTACCTGCCACCAAACATGAGACCTAATGGGGCTCCAGCGCTGGAAAGCCCCAGAATTGAGATCACATCTTACATGGGATTGCATCATAACAACAACCAGTTTTTCCACGATGAGGTGGAGGAGGCCATCCCTAACGCCAAGCGGTCGCCTTCCACTGCCACTTTGAACTTGCCGAACATCGAGGCATACAGAGACCCGTCCTGCCTCAGTCCAGCAAGTAGCTTGTCTTCCAGAAGCTGCAACTCTGAAGCGTCTTCTTATGAGTCCAACTACTCATATCCATACACTTCACCTCAGACGTCTCCATGGCAGTCCCCATGTGTCTCTCCGAAGACCACCGACACAGAGGAGGGCTACCAGCGCAGCATGGTGGCCTGTACTTTGCTCAGTTCTCCAAGGCACTCTCCATCAACGTCTCCCAGAACGAGCATCACAGAGGAGAACTGGCTGGGCGCTCGCAACTCCAGACCTCCGTCTCCCTGCAACAAAAGGAAGTACAGCCTCAATGGCCGGCAGACCTCCTATTCCCCACACCACTCCCCCACTCCTTCTCCGCAAAACTCACCGCGGATGAGTGTCACGGATGACACGTGGCTGGGGAACACAAACCAGTACACCAGCTCCGCCATCGTCGCTGCCATCAACGCCCTCACCACTGACAGCACCATTGATATGAACGATGGGATTCCCATCAAGTCGAGGAAGACCACCATTGATCACACCCCATCTATGACTCTCAAAACTGAGCCAGCTGGCGAGGATCATGGGACCATATCGCCAACTGCCGATTTGTCACCAGAAGACTTCTCCAGCTTCCAGCACATCAGGAAAGGAAACTTCTGCGAGCAGTACTTGTCTGTGCCACAGCATCCTTATCAGTGGGCCAAACCAAAGCCTCTATCTCCAACATCCTACATGAGGTAAGAAACCCCAACTTAGAGGACAATCCCAGTAGTATCTTTATTGCATGCTTTTGTTTCCTCCTTTTCCTTCCTGTCTCGTTTCCTGCCAAATCTGCCCATCCACTCACTCCACTTTACTGTGTCTTGTGACACTGCCTCTGTTGTTGGTGTGGTGTAACCACCAGTCAAGCCTTGAAGGGTAAAAGAGGCTTTTCTAGGAGCTGGCTATGCATAGGTTGTAACCAGTTATCCACTTTCCAGGGGATGAGCCCCAGGCTGGGAAGTCTGGAAATCAGGCATTCAGAAGCTCAGGGAGCAGGACAATTTGGTGCCAACAAACCTGTAGCTTTGCTTGAAGTTTACTATATCTCAGTATTTTTATGTTGCTGGACAAGCATATGATCTCATTATGGTGATTGTTGCAGGGCCTTTTACATTTATGCTTTGTGTACAGTGAATACAATTTAGTTAAGAAGATGGTTCTTTTGTGAATTATTTCACCTTATCTGAAATTATTTCAGCTCATCTGAAGGCTGTCTATCAATATATTTCTGTCTCTACTGAACAGTGATTCTCTGTTTTTTTCTGTCTTCCCCAATACTTCGGTTTAAAGAGGAAAAACTAATTTTTCAGCTGCTGGCGGTTCAATCTGTTCATCAAATTTATTTATCACAACAGGGCTCCGGGTAGGAAGCAGTACAGAATAGCTGAAATCTTAATTACATTCATTGCATTTTCTTTGTGTCGTAGATATAGACTTTATTTTGGAGTCTTCTGGAAGCTGTAATATGCAGAGGCATGTGGTGCAGGAAAATAGTTCAGCTTTCCAAGGGCTTGTCAAGGCTGTTCCTAGTCCCTGATTCTGATGGTCACCCCCATTTCCTCCTCCTCCCCAAGCACACCAGGCTTCTTGCTCTTGACAGTGAAGCTGCCTTTCTCAAAATGAAAGCAATAAGTGTGTAGCTGAAGTGTTTTAGTTAGCAATGCATTTCCTGGTTTTCAGCCTTGTCAGTCTCACCTTTCTTCAGCACCTCTCTGCCTTGTGCTGTCTCCTGAAACTGAGGTGGAGTGGTCCATGGCTCTTAATGTTGCAGCACACTCCCCTTCCTCATCATTCTCATTCTCCTCTGCATTGCCAAGCTCCTTTCAAGACCCTGGCTCAATTCAGCGCTGGGAAACGCAACAACCCCTTTGGGTATGGCCACCCAGAGTTAGGTACTCATCTTTCAGAGCTGGGGTGGAGACTTCTAACACCAGGCAAATCCTTTCAGAGCCTTCCCATTTACTTAGAAAAAGCCTTTTATGTTCCCCCACTGCAGTGCCGAGTAGCCCACGTTCATCAGAGAGGCTGGCCCTCAGCTGTTGTGTCAGGGGCAGCTTTTTGTCGATGACTTCAAGGGCAGGAATAGGACAGTTTGCCCAAACAGGCTTTTATCTTTCCGTTGCAGCAAGCGGCCGTAGGCGCTGTGCCGCGCTCCGTCAGGAGGCACCCGGCGTGCCTGTGCACTAACACAAACAAGAAAGGTGAAGTGCACAGAATGAAGCCCCACTATGTTGTGTATTTAACATTTTTTCCACTGTTTTGGTCTTGTATAAAATATGTTTCCTGGTTTGCAATATGTTTCCATGTGATCTCATTAACTCGTGCTCTAGGGCAGTTGGAAGTTACTGTTGAAATGTGATTTTTAAGTTATTTTACCAATCAGATACACTGACAGTGCTTCCTTCCACCAAAAATACCTCTCATTTTATGTATATGAAAGTACTGGGCAAGTGAGCATGGACGTCAACAGGATCACAGCCTACGCAACAGAAACTGTTATTTTAAATCTTTCCAAAAAAATTGGTTAAGAATTTGTCACAACAGAGCTGGATTTTTTTCCTGTTATGTTACACATCTGTTCTATTTCAAACGCGAGGACTGGAGGGGTGGATTCCAACAAACAACTCAGGCTCCAAAATCTACCTGGTCATAATGATTTTGAGATAACCAGATTTGATTACCTCCTCTGTCCCTTCCTGAATATGTAGTACACTTTTCATCAAAAGCCAGCATGCCTTGGAAAATCACTGACGCCTTTCCCTCCCTCTCTTGCATTCCCATCTCTTTGGGAGCAGGAGGGAGCAGGCTCAGGCACACCATTGGCTGAGTGCTGTCTCTGTTCCCAAGATTTTATAGTGGGCATCAGTCTCAAAAGGAAACTGCTTTTTGCTATTGTTACTAAAATTGATGATGTTTTTGTCATAATTAAAGTTCAGTCCGCTTTAGGCTTTTCAAATCCTGGAGCAGGGGAATAATAAGAGTGTATAATGAGACTATAATAATGCCTGCCTTAACAGAAATAGAGTCTTTATTTGTTTCGTGAGCTCGGATGCTCAGCCCACTCCCCAGGCCGTGGGCTCTGTGGTGCAGATCTGGGCTCACACATCTCCTCTCAGACTATGAACGTGTGACTGTTCCTGCGCGGGACTCGTGGGTGCAGAGGATCACAGGACAGGGTGGCAGGAGAGAGCCTGACCTCACAGCTGAGGCTTGAGCTGCGCAGGTTAACCCAGGGCTGGCGAGGATTTGGCTGCAGTCCTTTGGTTGCAGCCCAGGGCCTTGCACCAAATCTACGGATGTAGAAAATATTTAAAGACCAAGCAGACATTCCAGGAGAAGCTGGAACAAGCACTGAGGTAACAGTGGGAACCATACCTTTTCTAGACCAAAATAGTTATCTAAATATACCAGTCTGCCTCAAAAAGCCCTGGAGGTAAATCATGGTGCAGAGTCAAGAGATGGTCTTCGTGAAGCTCTCTTTCAGTTTTATTTCCAACATATTTTTTTATTTTAGTATTTGTGCATTGTGCCGTCTCATTCAAATGCAACAAGTTTCTGTCTGTAGTATGTCTCTTAGAGTTGCTGTAGGAAATAATTTTAAGAGAAGCACTCTACTGGGCAGTTACTGTACAAGCAGGGGAGGCTCTGTGTTTCTCAAACCCTTGCTGTGTCAGTGGTGTTCCTTCTATGCCATTTCTCCATCTCTCCTAAGTGCTGTGTAATGCAGAATGTCTTGTGGGCAAAAATACCAAAACCAAAATGGAAGTACAGGACTGGACTTCTGTCCTCAGCTATGGGGGCACTGTTAGTGACTACTTCCAAACTAAAATCCTATTTTTTGTATTCTGCACCTGCTCATAAGCAGGTCCTGAATCACCCTATAACACAACAAAAAGTATAGTCACCCACCAAAGTGCCATGTTTCTGAGTATCTTGTACATTTTATATGACTTCCTCTTCACCTGCTGTAATTGATTAAACACATCCTGAGATTTCCTGGAGGCAATTTCTTACTCTTTGAAAAGTAGTGCATTGTATTTATATCAAGTGTAATCAGTTTAATCCAAGGAGTGTGTTGGCCTTTAACACTTGAGCTTGCACTAAATGTAGTGTTTTTCAAGAGAAAGAGAAATGGTTTGGTTTGCTGGTTGGGTGTATGGCACATATGAGGTCTACCACACCCAAAGGAGTTTGCAGGAATAGACAGGTGACTTTTAAAAGCTCCCTATGGTGTTTACTTCCACAGTTTATTGTTTTTTAACAGTCAAAAGCCACAATTTCTTTAGCTGCAGTCTCTTTTTCAGCCTCAAAAATATGATGTATATTTTTCACCTCACAGGCATGTGGTTATGTAGTTTTACATATGGAGACTGAAGTCTGTACCTAGAGAATGTATGGTTGGATACCTCTCTGCAAGTTGCAAAAGGACATTTGACTTTTGTCTGCATCAGTGAGCTTTTTTGGGGTTTTTTGTGGATTTTTTGGATTCTACTTTTGGGACTCTGACAGTATTAAACTCAAGCATGCAAAAGTTGAGGCCCAAATTATACAGATGATGTATCAACAAACTATGATTACAAGTTATGACTTTAAAATGTTGCAGACATTTTTCTTCTTTCTTTTGATTTGCAGACCTTTCAGATGCTTTTGATTTTGCGGGAGTTTATGATTTGGTTGGTTTTGGTTTTTGTTTTTTTAGAGGTGTTTTGTTTGAGACCATGAGATAGAGGGCAGCCCTACTTGGGAAAAGCTGAATTTCTCAAGAAAAAGGTACCAGCAATCTTAAGATGAGATGAGATAGTCAGTGGTGCAGCAGCACCGGATTTGCTGACCTGTGCATCCCTGGCGAACTTGCATGTTTATGGCAGGCGAGAGGAAGTTCCTCAGACAAAGCAAAGGCAGGGCTGTCTGGGCAAGACTCAGTGAAGTGGGGACTTGTGGCTGCGTGGCAGTGACCATCTCCTGGGACTCATTAGTGTTAATTGAGGGGCTGGCACTGGGGAGTGGACAGGAAAGAGCCCAAAATGCCACTAATATTTTTTTCTTTTCTGCTATATTCTTGCTGAATAGGAATGTTTGGATGCTTTCAACATGTTTGTTTTGCCATCACATAGCAGTGACTTTTTATTACATTTGGTTGCTGCACCATAAGGCTGAAGACTACTTGGAAGCCTGTCTCAGTAAACTGATATATTTTTGTTTGTTTGATTTAATCCTCCCCACACTTTCTCCCAACTGTTTTTTAGTTCATTCAAACAACCCTGTGAGCATCTTATTAATGGCCTTCCTTCACCGGCTCATTTTAACACCCTAGGATTCTAAATTCAGAATAAGCAGAAATGCAATGCCAGCCACTTGTTGTCTCCATTCCTGCAGCAATAGTTTCTTGTCATTTCTCTAAGCCATCAAATGTGAAACTTCTCATGCAAACCAATCTCTGAGTGTGAATTTTTAGGACAGAAGGGTGAAGTATTATGTGGGAGAATGACAACGACTCATGTTTTCAGACTTCAGCATGAGGAATACCAGGGCGCCTCATGCACTTCACAGAGGAGCTACTTGCTCCACATGCCAGCAAAATACAGCCAAGTCTAGGGTGGGACACACCATCTATTTTAACAGCTCACAGTCAGATTGCTCAATTGTCAGACAGGAAATTCAAAAAAAAGAGAGAGTAAAATCTGCCCGCGTTAAGTCATAGGTGAAATATAAAGGAGGTGTATTTTTCTGACCACAATCGAGTTGGTGGACACGTAGCCATCACCGTTGTTTCTTACTCTTTCAAAATCACACACAAGGATCTTTCACAGGCATCCATTTCAATGTGAGACGAGTAATAAATAATAAATCGTAACCATATTTGCATTTGGTGTAGAGTTGGAGCAGGTTCAAGCTAGTAGCAGCTTGGTAAAAGTTTCAGCAGCCCTGTGGTTTTTCTAGTTTGTGTTTTTGTTTCTATAGGAAAACTCCTTGTCAGAAAAAACTAAGTTTAGCACAGGGCATCCAGTCTCAGCTGTACTCCTTCTAGGTCACTCACTTTACTTTGGGTGCTGAAAGACGCTGAGCATCTTCTCCTTCTAGGCAGTGGCTCATGCCACTCTCAGGCAGCTGTCTGGGGTAGATGACTCTGTGCTGCAGTATTTGTCCAAGAACAGGGATAGTCCCAGGGTGAGACTGGCAGTTGTTCTTGTACGTTCTGCAGTTTGGGACAAAAATGTTTGTGAATCCCTTTTTCCAGCGGCCTTGGGCTAGTAGCTTAGAAAGTGTAATTATAATTTAATTCCCAAATGGATAGCAGCCATGTGAAAATGGAGCTTAAACACCTTTGAAAAGTTTAGCAGAAGTTTTTAGCTTTGTTTCCTCCCTGTCTATATTCCAGTGGGCTGCTTAGTATCTTTCTTTTTTTTTTTTCTGGTTTTTTTTTGTAACTTGATAAATCTTTCTGCTAAAGGCAGAAGTCAGCCAGACTAGATAATCTGTTTTTGATTTAATCATATTGTGTATCTGGTGTATGCAAAATAAATCACTATTCATCTGGTTTTTAATCTGATTTATGTAGGACGGAGTTATATTGAGCCAGTTTGCTACAGCCTAGCACCAGGTTTTGTGAACCTGCCTTGAAGTAACCATACCTCATTGCAGCATTTAGGAGGACTACAGTGAGACTTATTAGGGCGCAGAAAGAAATGGGACAGGTTTTCAGCTGGTGCAAAATGTCATCTGAGGAAAAAAGACTGATGTGTATTTGATAGGAAGACTGCATGAAGACCTTTAATTCCTCTTCTTGACTGCTGTGGTGGGGCTCTTCTAACCTCCACGTGATACTGGGTTGATGAGGTAGTTGGGATCTTTTCAAATTAATATTTGCAGCAACCAGATTTGATTTTACCACTACACTATTTGTTTGGTGGCTTTTTCCTTTAACCAAGTTTAGCTGCAGAAAATTAAGTGCATGATGAAGATAACCTAACAGGAAATAGCTCTGACAGCCCCAGTCCATGACACTGCTAAATGCATCACTTTGCTTCCTTTATCAGGAAAACTCCCATTAATTGTCAATTTATAATTGGGCAGGTGGTGCTTTGGAATTTTGATTGTAGATTTGAGGCTAACAGCAAACCATATTTTTGTTTTCATACTTTATTTGAGAACATGAATTTTACAACTTAATTATATTAACATTTTCAGGTGCTGATTTGAAAAGGGGGGGTTGTGTGTTTCTTCTTTGGCTCTTTCAAAGAGATGTCATTAATTACAAAACTATGACTTCTATGTATCTTAAAAAAAAACAACCCTCTTCACTTGAGGACTACATGCTGTCAGTCAGAGTTCTCCTTTTTAATTAAGTGTTAAAAATTTCTAATCTGATAGATGTTGTATCCTCAGAAAAAAAATCCATCAAGTGAGAATTTACTTAAAACCAGAAACATCTGTTTAAAAATGTGTGCTGATCATCACCAGGAGAGACACAGCTGTTTTGCTCTACTCTTTGTCATTTATCATTACTCAAATATGCTTCATCCAGAACTTTTTTTCCAGACTAAAATATGTGTACCTAAAGTGCTAGGCAAAGAGCAGTGGCTACATACAATGGCCATCTGTCAGTAATTTTCTGCTGTCTCCTCGTTCCCTGTATGAGTGTGTAGTAGCAGAAGAGATTCCCTTCACCTCCAGAGTGGGCCCTGGCCATTCTGGGGGAAAGGCTTGCACAGGAGCCCAGAAGGTGCAACATCCTGCCTGTAGCTGAGGCAGGGGCTTCCATGTGTGGAAGGGCAGAAGGAAAATTCAGAGTTTGTCCCTGGCAGGATCTTGCCAGTGGAGAGGGTGCCCCCCTGGTTTCTCCTGACTCCAGATGTTCATGGAAGCTCAGAACTTGCAGAGACAACTTTCTTTTAGATAAGCTTCCACTTAGGGTGAGCTGGGATGATGGATACTTTGCTTTCTGTTATTGGGCTTCGTGTCCTGAAGGCTGGAGAACAGAATACCTTGATGTTTGGAGCCTGCAACTTTCCACTGAGCTGTCCTGGAATAGCAGGAGGTGCCCAGGGAGCAAAGGTGATCCTGGTCCTCACCCAGGATGGGACTTGGTGGCTCCAGCTGACCCCTGTAATGTGTATAGTGTGTGTCCCTAGGCATGCAGATCTGTGGCTCAGACTTATAAAAAATGAAGGATAATGTAGGGAAACGTAGCGCCACCTGAAGTCTCAGCAGTGCATACGCACACAGGCGGTAACAGATGTGAGTTCGATGTACTCGTGATACAGGGCTGGGTAAGCACTCAAAAACCCAAAAGTCAAAGCACAAAAATGCCCGTGCTAGTGGTAGAAGTCCTGTCCTGCAGTGGAGCCAGCAGGGCTGCTTAGAGCTGTAGTGCCTGTGGAATATATAAGCACACTGAGTGTGGATGGTAACATGGAGTATCCAGCCTCCAGCTGAACATGTGTTTGTAGTATATGCATCCAGTGTGGAAGCTCTTGCACATCCCTTCCCCTTCAGGCAGGTCACAGGGAAAGGAAAGATTTCAGCTGTGATCCCTACTGCTCAGACTGTCCTTGCTCCTGGGCTGCAGCAGTGAGGCAAGGATCCAGTAAATACCCAGTTCCCAGCCTCCTTGCAGGCTGGAGAGAGCTGGTGAGCCCTTACCTACAGGCTGTGGGGGCACAAGTCCTCTCACAGTGCCAGGGACCCCTGGCCCATGGTCCCTACAAAGAGCCACGATTTTCTGCTTGCTGGTTATCTTCTCCAGGCTGATAGGAGAAGTAATAAAGTTTCACGTGAAAGGGCAGGGGAGGGTGTTGCAGTTGGGCTGTTTAACTACTTGCAAAGACTTTTGAAGGACACTCAGTGAAGAAAATTCACCAAAGGAAAGAATATAGAGTGGACATGAAATTAGTGTTTTAATTGTAAAGCTTATTGCTTCAATTTTAAGGTTAGTAAGTCTGTCTCAGGGCTGCTGTTTCTACTGTCCTTGTTTCTTTTCTTTCAAGGTATCAACTTGGCATTTCTTAGAGGTCTCCCAACTATTTTCAAGTGTGGTTTTATACTGGAAGAGGGTTTCTAAGAATCTCATTCTCCCACCATTCACCATTGTTCCATCAAGGCTGCATGATGGTAATAGGTGCTTGGTATTTTAGTATTTTAGTTAATTGTAGAGTCAATGTTGAGCCAGAAGAGTGAGCTGCATGTTCTGCAGGCTTGCTTGTCACCATCAATAGGATTCATAAGCAAGTTCTGACTTCAGAGTTTTCTCCTTTGCAGTGTATTAACCCAAAAGAGATCAGCTTTGCTTCGAGGATCTCAGACATGCTTTGTGTTGGGAGTGAAGCAGGGAAATAGCTTTTCCTTCTTCTTTCCACTTTCTGTAAACAGAGCAGATTTGTTGAAACCCATTAGATTCATTAAATGCCAAACTAGTTTGGCATTCACTTTCACAGCAGAAATCGTCTTCCTAAAACTCCCTTGTGTCTTTCTGCCTTTTTATTTTGCTTTGAGAGTTAATATATATAATATTTGTAATCTGTGTCTTAAAAATTTTCACTTTTGGATACAAATCAGATAGCATCTGGGCCAACAGATATGCTCCACCCATAAATCTTCCTAAAATAGCCGATACCTTCTAAATTACGTACGTCATGACATTATCCTTATCAATTAAATTTTAACTGTAAGATGGTGAAGGATGAACTGCGAGACTCGGTGTCTAAAGTAAGAGTGCTGGCTGCTTGTGGTTTGTGATAGTGTACTTGATGTTAATTTTTAATCTGTTTTCCTTTCCATTGTAGCCCATCCCTGCCTGCTCTGGATTGGCAGCTGCCATCTCACTCAGGACCTTACGAACTGCGCATCGAGGTGCAGCCAAAATCCCACCACCGAGCTCATTACGAGACAGAAGGCAGTCGAGGGGCTGTGAAAGCATCTGCAGGGGGCCACCCCATTGTGCAGGTACCAAACATGTAACCAGCAGCGCAGGTTGTTTATCTCAGTGCTCTGTGGTGAGCGCCATTTCTTCTCTAAATCCAAAAAGTAATGGGAGATTTTTCCTGTCCTCAGAAATTCCTGCATGTGACCACTCCTTAGACCGCATTTTAAACTGGGTGGACCAAGCTTTTGGTGAAAACAATGGAAGAGCAATGTGAATACAGGGTGGATTGCTGCTCTGTCTGTTTAGGGCTCAGCAAGTGTTCAGCTGTTCAGTGCTGACCATGGACCTGCTTGTGCAGTCCCACTCCAGACTTTATACTGTTTATTCAGTTTATACTGAAATCAGCTGGGGACGTGCCTCAGTACATTTAGTCCTCAACTGGCAGTTGGATCTAATCAGATCTGTGAATGCATGTTGGAGTGCAGAGCTGTAGCAGTGATACAGAAGTATATTGCTGGTTTGGATGTTGCAGTGAGTTCTGAGCAAAGGCTTTTAGAGTTTTTCTGTTCAGTTTCTAGAACCCTTCCAGCTGCTTTGTAAAGCATCTGAGATCTGAATCTAGCTTCATTAATTCCACCAAGCTCTTTAGTTACTCTGTATAAAGCATTTAATTTAATAACACTCTAAACTGACCCTTAATTCGTTTATATGAGTAGTCGAATTCATTTTAAAGGGCTTTGCTCAGGAGTAGGGAGAACAAGATTTGGTTGTTTAAAACAAAAAAAGAAAAAGTAGTGGGAGAGAGTGAGAGACAGTGCCTGTCTCTCCTCAACTGCTGCTTTCTCTCCCAGCAATTAAGTTCCCAGTGCTGCCCATCAGGACTGTGTCCCTGTGTGCAGCAGAGCCCAGGTTTTATCGCTGCCCGGATGCCACAGGACCCATGGATGCCAGGGCACTGCTGCCACGCTCTCACAGCTTGGGCTCGTGCCACAAGCTGTGCTGCGGGAGCAGTGGCTTGTTGAAAGCCCCAGTGGCTCGAGATGATGTACGGAGCACACGTGCAGGGCTGTGCATGTTTGTTTATTTGCTGTAAGCCCCTGTTTGCAAACACGTCTGTGGAAGGAACAGTGGGAGGCTGGGATGATGCTGGGCAGAGAATGCTGCTGTGTAAATGTGTGCTGCTGCCACAGCTGGAAAAGGAAAGTGAGGGGAGTTGTCAGCAGCAAACACACTTAAACTCTGCCAGAACTTGTCAGTGACATGGGATTATGGAAGCTGTCTGCTGGAAGTTGAAAGGTTTTAGCAGACGTTTGTGAATGATATTAAAGAGGGGCATGTGGCAGACATGCTTGTTTACAATTAATGCCTTCTCTGTTTGTGGTTTGATGGAAGGAAATGCAAATGGGGAGGTATCAATTTGCAATGGCCAGCTTGGTGCTTAAAGTTTCTTACGTGCATTTTGGAAAGACTGAATGTGATGCCAACATTTAATTGGACTAAATGTGTCCAGACATTTCCCCTCTCATCCCCTGTCCCGGTCTGTCAGGAGGGAGCATGCTGCTTCCAAACACAAACAAGTGTCAGAAGAGGGAAAGGAAAGGAAAGGAAAGGAAAGGAAAGGAAAGGAAAGGAAAGGAAAGGAAAGGAAAGGAAAGGAAAGGAAAGGAAAGGAAAGGAAAGGAAAGGAAAGGGAAGGGAAGGGAAGGGAAGGGAAGGGAAGGGAAGGGAAGGGAAGGGAAGGGAAGGGAAGGGAAGGGAAGGGAAGGGAAGGGAAATCACAGAAGGCCATGAAGGGAGGGCAGAGGAAGCAGACTGTCCCAGCCTTGTCAGTTGGCTCTACCGGCTTTATAAGGATTAATGTATTTTTCAGTCCTTTTATTACAACCCAACATCCGTTTCTCCAAAGAGAACAGAAACACAAAGAGATGCAGAAAAAGCTTTTCTGTGCTGATATTGCCATCATGGCCAGTTATCTGTTTGAAGAAATGCATAAAAGCTCTGACTTAGACCAGAGTTGAGTAGATGGATGGATTAAAAGCACTTCCAAAAAGAAAGTAAGTGTTTATAAATAATTTTTGTAAGACAAATAGTAAGTACTTACAAATAAAGAAGTACCTGAAAAACAAATGTATGTATAAATAAATGTAAGAGAAGGAAATCTAGGGAGTATTTTCTGTTTAATTGGTGACTGGCACAACCTGAAAAATGCATCTCTGAAGCATCAACAGGTTTCCAGATGGTTTGGATCAGGTTTGATTCATTCCACTGGGTTGCACAGAGAGGAGCCCAAGTTTTGAAGTTCAAACCCAGATGTAAGCTCAAACAGAATCTGAGTGTCTTCAGGAGAGAGATTTTGGATCAAGCTTTTCGCTCTTTAATGTTTCTGGTGTTTTCTATTCTGTCGACTCAGGGAAAATGCTCAAAAAACTGCTTTGACCTCTTGTGCTACCCCTTTCTGTTACATTTTGCCCATGCTGACCCTCAGGTCTTTCTTATGTCGGTACTTTGGGGAAACTTGCTTTCATTCTGCTGTTGTTAAAGCTCTTCCCGCTTTATCTTCAACAAGAGGAGAATATGGATGAGGTCTCTCTCCTCTCTCAGTTTTTCTCTCTTTGTTTCAAACCCCCTCTCATTGGCATCTTGCTTCCCAAAGTAGGGGATGTTCTCACATTAATACCTCCACAAATCTGTCGGGCATGCTAAGGCAGAGGAGAAGTAAATCCAAAAAACATCCACTGTTCATGGCATGGTTCCCAAGCAAAATTGCCAGGAGGTTGCTTTCTCTGCAGCCGGAGCAGGTTTATCTATTTTTCCCAGCCAACATTAACTTCCTTGCTGCTGATCCATCTCTTCTTTTAAGAGGTGGAATGTCTGAGGATCAAAGGTTTCTGAGGCAAGCATGCTGGATGAGGAGAGCAGTAGCGCAGGAGGGCAGGAGTCTCTCATGGGTATGACATGAAGCCCAAGCTTCAGAGCCAATTTTTTCCTTGGCTCCTCCAGTCTGGTGACTTTTCTGTGTAGCTGGAGAGGACCCCATGTATAGCTGAGGAGCTGGCACTGTGCTCAGTGCCACCGCTGTATGAGATTGCTTTTCTCTCCCAAACCTGAGCACAGGGAGGGGCAGGCAGAGCTGAGCACGGCAGGCTGCCTCAGGAGTTCATATTGACCCATGCAAAGGCAAGCCTGGTGCCTGCTGGGGGCTGCCTGTGGCAGCAGTTCTGTCTACCACTTGCTCCTTATCATCTTTGAATCATGTATGGGACTTGCTCACTGGAAGCTCCCGTGTACCATCTCCCAGGCGTATTTCAGCCAGCAGGATTTCCTGTGGATTTCCTTCTGTGGAATGGCAGCACCTTCCCCGCTGCACTTAGGAATTATATGGTTTGGAGTGCTTCAAGTTGCCTGTGAAAGCTCATGAGCCTGGTAACACAATATTCCTCTCTCTCACATTTTGCTTTTGCCTGTTTGGGTGTTTGGCTGCCATGGCAGCTCCAAGCTATCGCTGTTCCTCATTGCTAAACGTTTGGAGAGTGGGGTGAGCCGGCACGCCTGGTGAGCTAAAAATGCCGCAGAGGATTGGCAAGTGAGTGGCGCTGGGGAGCGGTGCTGGTGAGCTCACAGCTGGTGCTGACTTTCACCCCTTGGCTTGGGGAAGTATTTTGCGAGTTGCTGTTGCCTTTGGTGATTTTAGACTGGAGTACTCCCACCTCTGAGTCAGAACAGGGGTGGTGCCCTGGCTGGCACCAGGCATTGGGAAGCTGCATATTGTGTCCAGTGACTCTTAAACCTGGGACCACTCTGAGGAGCAAAATCCTGTCTGTTACCATCCTGCTGGCACCTACTCCTTCTCAAGAGTTCGTGGCTCAGGTGAGGATTTTTTAAACAAAGCAAAATGAAGTGAATGCGTTAGTTAGGAAACCCACAGCATTACGTAGCTATAGGCACATTTTAAGTAAGGTAAATTTAATTAAAGGGGTTTACATCCAGAACACCTTAAAATGTTCTCCATTTGGACCTATCTCACAATTCTTCATTTTGAGAGTAGTGGTGAGGAGTTGCACAAGATGGGGTTTGCATTTCAGCCAGTGATGGCTCTGTTTCAGCTGCAGGTAAGTAATGCAGCAGATAAAAGTTTGCGCTCCCCAGGGAGGGATGGCACCAGATTATAAATACATGGTCTGTAGATATTCTAATTAATAACTCATCTTTGAAATAAGTCAAGCACTTTGACTGCCTGAGATGGAATTTTTACAAGCAGGGTGTGGTGTATCTATGAGATAAAATCCAAATACTCAAGAATGTTTAATTAAAGGGCATGATGTACTCCCATAGAAGATTGTATTCAACAGTGAAAGAAAATATTCAAATGCACGGAGTAGTCTAGTAAGCACTTTTAAAAGCCATGACTATTATTAAACTTTTTGACACAAAATATGCTATGAGTTCTCTTCCAGATCACTCCTGACATGAAGTAGATAAATTGGTTAGAAAAAAGGAAGAAAATGAGTTGTAGGGGTTTTCCTTTTTATCTAAGTAACCAGTACTATCTAGAATTTGTTTTCCTCTTGAAAAGTAAAGTTATTATGGAATATACAGTGAATGCTGCCTTGCCTTTCACTGTACCTCTTAAAGTGAGAGGGTAAAGGTTGTGTTTGGCTCCTGTGCTCCAACACAAAATTTATCTGAGCCTGTACAGAGCTGAATTGTCAGAACACCCTCCTTTTACAGGCAAAACTCAATGATTTGCCTGCTGATTTACATAGTCAAAATGTTGTTTGTGCTGGGAGATTTGCTCAAGGATCATCTGTGTCCTTTCTTGACAAGACCTCAGGTAGGCATTTCAGGTCTGATTTTCAAAGGCCATGAGGCATACACTGGGATTTTTAAATCCCCTTATGACTAACAAGTGTCAGACTCTCCTCTATGGCAATCACTGCCTTGGTATTTTTTTTACATCTCCACATCACCATAATTAGGCGCCAACATGCCCCTCAGTGATTTGTGCATTTCAGCAACACATGGAGTATCTTATTGCTTGCTTCCCATGGATCAGTTGGTTTTGTTGCTTTCAGTTAACAAGCCCAAAGTCCCCGTGCAGGTGCTGGCCACCACAGCTATCTGCCAGAGCCCTTTCATCTTCAGACCTATAAGCAATGAATACCTTTTGCAAACCCCTTGGGGAATAGAAAGCCTTTTTGACAAAGCAGTATAACTTCAGGGGCCATCACACTCTGATCAGCACCTCTCATACCCTGGCTTCACGCACAGCCAACAGCGCGATGTCAGACAGTCCTGTGATAACCAGAAGGCTAGATGAGAACAGGAGAGAACTGGAGAGCTAAAGGAAAAGACTGGAAAGAGCTGTTCACCACTGATGATAGAAAGAGGATGAAGGTAAAAGGAAGCCAAGGGAAGGTTCTTCCAGGCAGAGCAGGCCAAGTTCTTTGCAGCAATGCTGTGGTGCTGCACAGCAAGAGTGAACCCATGGCAAGTCCCATTATATGGGACCTGCAGTGCATTCAAAAGTGCTTTTCTTGGTAGTTGTCCCCACTGCTACAAGTTTGTTTTAAAACAATAGAACTGCCACCATTGCTGAGTGAGTCAAGGGAATTAGAAAGAAAAAACAGTCCCTTGTGGGTCCAGCTCATGGCCATCTGACACCTGAGCAAGAGGAGAGGATGTGGAAAAAATAATGTTAGCTGCTTCCCTCTTCTCTCTCTGAGTATATTGGGGCAGAGCAGTGGGCATATTCTCATTAGTAAGCAGTGATTCAACTCATCATGCTACGGTGGACTTCCTCTCTGTGCTGCTCTCAGCTTCTTTTTAGAAGGCAGCATCACCCTTTTGTTCAGATGGAAATATAATCCTTCCTTATGGTGGGCATATAAAGACATTGGCAAGCACCTGTTAGCCAGGTTGCAATTAATAGCACAAAGCCATGCAATCGCACAACAAACCAGACAGGGGACCTACACTTTATAGCCTTGTTTTAGACAGCCGGTACTTCTAAGAGTAAATCTGAGCTGAATAACTTTCTCACTTCTTGCATCTGTATAGTTAAAGCAAAACCTCAAAGTAGCAGACAGATAATCAAAACTGAAATGTAGAATGATTTGGCAGATGTTTTAAGACTGCTATTGCTTCTGTAAATCCAGCAAATGGAAGAATGCCCATTGAAAGCTTTTCATCACAGTTGCTGGGTGTTTTTTTATTAGAGGAGTGCATTTTGGAAAGGAGAAATTTTGTCATTTTTGGGGTTCACATGAAGTTGGTCCCACAAAGTAGCTCCACAAGCACAGCTGTATCACTAGCTTGTGGCCTCCCTGAGGAGGGGTAAGTCCAGAAGGGAGCCGTCCTGGAAAGTGTGCTGCTGTCAGCTGGAGAAGATTTTGTGACCCTGAAAATGCAACTTCAGTTCTGATTTATGAGCCATCCTGGGGACAGGCCTCTGCTGTTTGGTGCAACTGTCCTTTACAAATGAAAAATGAAGTTTCCATCAGCCAGTGCTTGGGGGATGCACTCTGCTCTCTGTTAGAAATGATACCTCGCCCACGCTCAGCATGATGGACGCCACAGTACATATCCCGGCTGTTAGGATGCTGAGATGTTCAATCTGGCTTTCCAGCCTCAAGGCTTCAGCCCTAGGTTTGCTTTCAGTTTGGACTCAGTGGCTGCAGGCAAAGCAGAAGTTGCTTATGGCCTTGAGGGAGGGGAGGATGGAAAGCCTTCACATTCCTCTGCTGCTGCTGTCTCCATTCCTTTGGGAAAGGGGGTGATGACACCAGCTCCCAACTGTCCTTTTCATTGGCCTCTCCTGGTTTCCTGTCTTCTTCTTTGCAATAAGGGAGTCAGTGGCATTGCTGTCACTGTGTGGGCGGTCTTCTAGCTGGCCTCTGGGGGTAGTTGATATGGCAGAGACCTTCTGGATTAGAGGGGAAGCAGAGGAAATACCTTTACCTCCAACACTGCCCACAGAGCCATCCTTTCTGCTTCCCTTGTCAGTCTGGTTTTGGTAACCAGCAGCACATGCACCCTGAGTGACTGCAACCAGTGTGATAGAAGTCTCTGCAAGGTCAAGAAAGGCAAAACATAACTGTAGTAGTCCTCTCTGATTCCTCTCTGATTTGCTTTTCCTCAGGCCTTGTGCTGCATCCTTTTGACTCGGTGAACTGTTTTCATTGTGGACAGAGGGTTTTTTCTGCATGTGGTCTAAAAGGGCAATTCATCATAATTCTGGAAGTGTACCTCTAAAATGGGTATTACTACTTTTCAGCAAGGAATCAGGACTCATCCTTGAGTGTTAGAGTGTGATATCTTTTCTTGCCCATTCCATCCTTTTTGTCCTGTGCTTAATACTGCATCACTCCTGCTAAAAGCTGCAGATGCCATATGTCTTGCACTGTCACAGAATCAGAAGGCAGAGACTACCAGTAGTGCTAGAAATGGCTACCCACTTTTCTAAGGAAAAATACAAAAATACAACCTGGGTAGATCTTCTGCTTGAAGACCTCAAAAAAAAAAAAAATAAAAAAGAAACACACAAAAAAACCCAACAACAACAACAAAAAACCAAAAAAAAAAAACCCCAAAAAAAACCAAACCCAAACTCAAACCAAATTACATTCAAAGCCAGACAGCTTAGCCTGCTTAATTCAAGCACATGCTTAGGGCTTTGCTGACTCTTAGTTTAGCCATTTTTGAGAAAATAAGACTGGATGGGTGAGGTGTTGACAAGTGGATTTAAAATAGCTTTTCATGGCAGTTCAGGTGATATATGAGGCTGTGGTCTGGGCATGAACCACAGTTGTCACTTGACTTATTTTTGGTGCAGTTGAGAAGACCTACACCAAAGTTACCAATCAGCAAATCTGCTCCAGACTTGCCAGATTATTGCACGTTAACATGTACCCAAAATCTGAAATGAAACACAGTTAAAATTAAAATGCAGTTTTACCAGAAGCCAGATGCTTCATTATGAGCTGAGCTAACCTACCTGCCAAATACTGCTAACCTGCATGAGGCAGGCGATTAATTTTTTACAAGTCTGCTTTGGGAACTAAACATCTGTCCTCTGTTCTTAAAAGTAATATCTCAGGGCAAACGATTTTTTTTTCTTGGTACTCCAAATTACATAAAACATATATAATTTTCATTATATTGCCTGCATTCTGTATCAAGATATACTGGGGGCCAGTTCTTATTTCAGATCCCTTTCACACCAACCTAACTCCAATGGAATTTCTGATTTTATACTTTCTAATTTTTTTATGTAAGAAGAGTAAAAAATTACATCTGTAACACACTTTGTGATCTGGAATATCAGTATATATAGTTATAATATAGATTTTCCATTTTAATTAGTCATTATTTCAACTAACAGGCTGAATCAGTGGAAAATATGGTGTCCAATTACTCAGTTGCTCTCTCAAAGTACATTGCATCTTCCTTTATGAGCAGGGGTTTATAATTTCTTTCTTTGCAAAGAATAGCTTGAGATCTACTTTGATACATGCCATGAAAGGGAGATGATCCATTACAGCATCTGCTGTATACATACACAGAAATAAAATTTGTTGCATGCTGTCAGTGCAGTGAAATCAAATAAACTTTCGTCTCCCTCAACATGTTTAAGAAATAATTCAGGAGGAGTTGCATATTTTCACTGAAACTGTTGAAACATGCTAGTGATCAGTTTACTTACACATGGTAAAAATAATATAGGTTGCAGACAGATTTGTAATGCACTTTTTAAACACCTGTTTTTAATGTTTCAATATCCAGTAAAGCAGAGGAACTCCTGCTTTTGGTTTGCATGCAGATGTTATGCACACTGGGATTTAAAAGTCTGCTGCCTAGGTTTCAAATGCAGTAAACAGCACTTGCAGGCACAGCGTGGGTACATTTTGGGGAGTTACAGACTCTGGAGTCTCCCTCAATGAATTTTGCTCTTTGGGACATTGATAACGTGGTGTTACAGCCAAATGTGAATCCTGGTGAAAACCCACAGTCCTCCTGAGAAAGAGAACACCTTCCTTGCCACTTACAATCCTGCTCATTTAGAAATACTGCTGGTCCAGTTCTGTGTAATGAGAGGGGGAATAAACGTTTGAGAGGTGGAGCAAAGTGATCTGTTAGAGTGAAACCAAGTACTTAAATGCATCCTTAAACTTTCATAAAGTTGGATGAAATGTTGAATATGTTCTTAAGCTTTCTATCAAGCAAGAATACATTGATTAACTGGCTATTAATTAATTGTGCAATGCATTGCCACTCGGGTTACTCGGCTGCAAAATCTGATCTGGCGTAAGACATTTTCGCTGCCTTGCCACGGGTGTTAAAAGAGATTGGGTGTCAGGCTTGAGTGTGTGAGGCTGTGAACTGCCCAAAAATAGCATGATAAAGGGGAGCAAGTTGCAGTAGCTGCATTCTGTTCTTGCAGCCCTCTTTGCTGCTTTTCAGGAGACCTACCAGGTTCTCCCTTTTAAAAATATAATGCTTTTTGGGCATCAGTTGCAGATTCCCTTCATATTGCTATGTCCTTTTGATGGTTTTCAGGTGAATGCTACTAACTGGATCCTCCTTTTCCTCTGTCATCATTCTCTGTGATTTTGGGATCCCTCAGGATGACTGCCTCTTGTTTTTTTATTCTGCCACCATTGTGCCTGTCTACATCTAATGGCCATGAAGTCTCTGAAGGTTTTACTGGATGTCTTGATAGCAAGTCAGGCATGATGATCCTGGAGCCAAGCTCTCCATCACTGTGCAAAATCTTCCCATTACTTTCCTCTGTCTTTGGGCAAGCTGTACCCTTCTTCATGTCATCTAAGTCTGCAATTTAGACTGTTCAGTGAAGTCTACTCTATTTAGCCGCTTGCTGTCCCTGTGCCAGCATGAAAACAGCAGTATCAGCATGCATGTTCTGCGCAGGCCATGGATACCCACACTTGCTGTGCCTAATAAGCTGCACGTTCCTGTCCCCTCGGCTCTCTGCCCACGGAAGGACAGTGGCTCGCCTGGGAAGCCCGCAGCACATTGTGGCTGCACAAACAGATTAATAGCTAGAAGGGAGCAGGATGGGAGAGAGATCATGTTTCATTTCTGGAGAGCTGTTCAGAGATGAGCTGTGCATGAAGCCCCGGTGCAGCTCACGCATAGAGGGTTAGTCCCGACTTTTCATCCCCCTCTTAGTATTTTCACTTGGGGCAGCTGCTTGGTTAGCGCTGCAAGCAGAGACACCTGAGCCTCAGATGGCTGCGACATGTCGGGATAAAGAGGCTTGAGCAGGGCTTGCAGGGTGCTGCTTGTGTTCACCGGCAGCTAGGACTAGCAGTGCCTTGGCTCTCCTGCATGCCCCTGCCGGGATGTAATGCTTTGCTCCTGAGCATGAGCAGAGAGGGGATCAGAGTGCCTGGTTTGGAGACCCACCATTGCCAAGGCAAGCACCGATGCACAGGGCAGCAGGACACTGGATGCAGCCACGGGGCAAGAGGATGGATGTGCGGCAAAGGGATGGATGTGGGGCAAGGGGATGGATGTGGGGCAAAGGGATGGATGTGGGGCTAGGGGATGGATGCTGCGTGGGTTCTCCCAGCAGCATGCCAGGGACAGCAGGAAGCACCAGGGCTGGTGAGGGGCTGAGCTCCTGCTGCCAGCCCCCCTCCCTGCATATCCTGGCCTTACAGCTTCTTGTTATGATTGCTATGGAAATAATTTCAATATGTTTTGCAGCTCTGAGTTACCGTGTCTTGCATTGCTTGGATGGAAAGCTGCTTGACTGGTTTTAGAGGGTGGCTGTACATGCACAAATACTAGCTGATTTTTTGTGGTGGTGGAATGTAGGAGATTCACAGCATGGTTTTAATTAGAACTGCTCATTTAGTCTTTCATTGCAGTGTGTTCTTTAGTTGAAAGATAATTTAATTTTCTTTGTTTTGGAAGATTTTCGTGCTTGTCTGTGTGAAATGTCTTTATTTACTGTGCCTCATTGTGCTTTGTGCATAACTTTGATTATGAGGAGAATCAAAAACAAAACTTCCCTGGGCTGCACTATCTTCTACCTGCTGTGGGTTTTAATATAGTCCCACTTGTATATATGTACCAAGTGTATGCATTTCTAGGACAAAATCACCAGAGAAAATTGGCAAAGCATGAAGGGGTAGATTTAGCTGTAAAACTCTTCGTGACTTGAACAGGAATAGCATGTCTAAAAGTTGTGAAGTGCTGAAGAAGCGTAACTGGTATGGGTCAGTTTGGTTTGTCATTTTGGAGAAGTCCACAGAAGATATCACTTGTTGAAAAAAAGGCAAAAGCCACAAAAAATCCTGCCTTCTCTTGCAGCACTCCATATTAAGATCTTGTAACACCTCCTCTTCAGTGAAGAGTATTTAGTCTGGTTGTAACACAGTGCAGTGTGGATCAGTCTTGTTAATATATACAAAAATATTTAGATAGTATCTGTCATATGAGATTTTTTTAAAAAAGCTACATAAAATATGCAAATCTCTCCCATAGGTGCAGGAACTCATAAATTGCTCATAAATTGCTCAGACTATGCAGTTACAAAAAGAAAGAATTCTAGATTATATTTTTTAATCCTTAATAATCCTGAAATAATTTTCTAAAAGGGTTTCAAATTAATTTTCAACCACCTCTTTTGCAGTGATAATGTTTTCATTATATGGGCCTTATGTGCTGTAGCTCTTAATCTGGAGCAATATAATATTCTTCAATATGGACTCAAATCTTGTTACTGAATATGGGTTATAGAGTGTTATTGACCACAAACTGGCATACAGTTGTAGACTTGTACACAAACTCCACCCACAGCTGCAAACTTCAGTTTCCAGGGACAAACAAAATTAGACCACAACTTGCAGGCACATGTGCTAGCATCTAGGTACACAAGTAATCTCAAGCACATGTCTTGAATACATCAAAGCCTCATTTTCTAATCCCTCACAGTTTTCAGGAAAACCTTAAAATATGTGAACTGGCACAGCCCCACTGCTGGCTGCAGGAGCCTCAGTTGAGAAAGAAGCAGGCTGGAGAGGCTTTGCAAAGAACAGACAGTGCAGTGAAAATAGTGGAGCTGGGTAATGGCTCTGCAGTTTTGCTGTCCTAAATGAAATCCCTGAAACTCTTAGCTCAAATAGATTTTACCAGGGTAATTGCTCTAATCACAGGACAGTGTTAATCTGGAAGCCTATCTGTAATAGCAGATGTTTGTAAGAAAATGGCCTGGTGAGTAAAAGCATTCTTCTTCCTCCAGTTTGAGTAAAACTAAAGAAAAAAAATGATGAAATTTGGCGCTTGGGTTCTCCAATTATTATTAAATTCTCTTTTCCCTTTTTGTAGTAGAAAAAAGTGTGTAATGCACATTTGAATTGAATGTAAGAAGTGGTAATTAGCAGGAATACGGCTCAGGATTCTATTTTTATTATGATTTAAGCATGCCATCCAATTTTGGAACAATGACAAGAGCAAGGCCGTTGAAACTGTACATGATGGTGCTCCAGGATTTCCTGTGTGCTCCAGAGCAGAGGTTGGGAGCACTTTTGAGACTAGGGAGGTTGCTGCAGTCTTTGCAGGGAAATGAGCTGCTGCTTTGTGACACCCTTCTGAGGAGGGGAGGGAGGGGTGAGTAGTCCCATCGCAGGCACAGGGAGGGAGGCTGCAGAGAGACCTGGTCAAGTGTCTGCCTTCTGGCCATGACCACCTTGTGCCCAGCCTGTGCTGAGGCTGACTCCAGGACCAGGCTAAAGCAGGCTCCCAAAGCCAGAGTGGAAAAGCCAAAGCACTGAATTTAAGCTGTGGTGGAGCTGACTTGGATCTTTCCCTCTGGGAGGGGAAAGAGCTGGGAAGTACCACTGTCCAAGGTGATGGTCTTGTACCTCTGCTGTGGGAAGCTGTGGGTGGCTGCCCAAAATGAAATGCCTGCTGGTGAAGTTGCTGCAGAGCATTGTGTCTGTAGTGGGCTCTGCCTCTGCAGGGGCCTTTTCCCAAGAGATCTGCCCTGCGTCTTAGGATAAAGCGTGTGTGCCTCACAGCACTGCCCAGGGACTGTGGGACACTCATGCTTTGAGCTGTGGCCTGGGCAAGTGATGAGGGAAGTCCCCATTTCAGGGTTTGTTACGTGTCTGCTGCTGAGCTAATTGCCTTGGTTTCTCTCTGTAATCAGGGGAAGGCTCATCAGTACAGAGTTTAGTGAGCTATTAATTTTATTCTGATGTGAAGATCTGAAGCTGCTTGGGTAAATCACACCTTCAGAGTGCCTGTCTTGTTTTGCTGGCTGTGATGGCAGCCAAGGTGACTAGACCCTGTTGTTGTCCAGCCTGTACCTGTTAAAAGTAAGGTGGCATGAATCACCTGGCTTTTCCCTTTTTCTTTTGACTGGATGTGTTGTGTGCAATTGTTTCTAACTGTGCTCAGCAGGCTTTAAGGTCTTACTGGTTTGCCAAGACTGAGATGTAGTTCTCAGGCTGGATACCCAGGTAAGGCTGGACTATGGCTGGGAGAAGCAGTGCCTTTTAAGACCTTGGCATTTCTATCTCTGGCTTGGGACTTGACTCATACTAGAGCCTCATGTTTGAAGTCAGCAGGCTGATAGAGACACAGTCTTGGTTTGGGTGTAAAAACAGATTCTGGTCGCCATCACCTCCTTGTCATACGTCCCTTCAAAGGAGATATCGTTACCCCCACCATCCTCCTCAGTTCCCAGTCATACGCTGGCATCCTGCTCCACCAACTGCAGCAGAGTCTCATCCGTTTGCAGCACCAGATAAGCTATTCTATAAGGCTTTTATTGGCAAGTTCTGCTGTTAATATTTGCAGCATTTTACTTGGCTGTCTTACTGGCTTTAAGCAGGGTTATGGTGTTAGTCTGTGAGTGTTCAAGTCAGAAATTCTAGTGCAACAGCTGTTGCTAAATAATGTTGCTCAACGTGACAGTATTTAGAATGATCGATTGAAAATAGTCCCCTGTATGTTGAGAAAGTTTTAGAAATCTTTCATGCTTATTTTATTTACTTTCAGTTGGAGATCTCAAGCCTTTCTGTTCATTGTAGCACTGGTGGCAGAGCACCTCATGGTATGCTCATTGGTCAGGCATGTCTATTCCATCCATTTGGTTTTTGGATTTTTTTTCGTTAAAAAAAGCAGTGACATCAACCAATGGCATCACCCTCAAGCAACTTACAGTGTGGAATCCAATCTCTCAATATTTCTTATAGTTTAATCAGACTGTTCTGAAGGTCAAAACCTTGAATCCAAGTTAAAAGATATACCTGACCTATTTTTGTTGCTGCATTTAGATGCTTTCCATGGAAGACGTGCTCTCAGATAAAACTGCAGTGTAATCAGAGCTGTAGCACCAGGTGGATTAAAGGTGATTTGGGGAAGTGGAGTAGGACCAGAAGTGGTCTCCTGGCAGTGTGGGTACTGTCTTTGTTTTGTGAGGAGGTTGAAGCACAGATTGGTTAAACAAAAAAGTCTGGAAATATGTAAAAAGTTGCTATGATTTTGTTTCTGCTCTAATCAAATCATAATTTCTGATAAAGCAAAAACTCTGGCAGTGCTGGAGATAGGAACTTCCTCACTCCATGCCCAGCTCACTGCAACTTCAGCTGAGACATCTTTGCTCTGCACTTTTATAAAAAGCCTTGAAATGTTTTCCTTCTTTTAATTCATTCCTACATAAAAATTAAAAAAAAAAAACAGCCAAAAATGGACAGAACAGAAGTACTGTGAAAGCTGGAAGCCATCAGTATACATGTGACTTTCAGAAGAAGAGATTATTTCATACCTTCAGCCAACCTCCCTTCCCACTCCCTCCTTTCCCCAAACACAGAAAGCAGTCAGGGCTTGATTCATGGACCGTCTGATTATAATAAGTCTCACTTGGGGCATACAGCTGTATACCATGCTACTGCACTGCGTGCTTTATCTGCCTCCACCCTTGGGTGTTTAGTTCCTGCTCTGTGCTGTGGCTTTTGACTCCATTGGCTGATTAAATAGCAAAATGTCTCATATAAGATTTTTTTTGTCTTTTTAAACAAGTACTTGGCAAATCAGAGAAATTAAGTATTGAAAGTCTATCTGTAGTAATTTTCGTGGCAACAGAACAGTAAGTGCAATATTCGTATTATGAATATGGCTCAGTATTTATAGCTCTCCAAATATTTACAGAGATAAAGCCTTTAAACATAGCCCCAGCTTTCTGTCTTCAGTAGCAGTTTAAATAAATGTCATTTGGAGAGAAGTTAAAATTGAGAAAAAAGGCAGCCATTTCTAGTTTAATACTGTCTCACTGGTGTCCCTGAACTCCAAAAGTTTTCAGCCTGAAACTGAGTTGCCTCTGTCCCATATGAGCCAGTGTTTATCTTGACATGCACCTCAAAAGCATTGGCCTTTAATCAGATAACTCTTGTGAGTAGATGGGTGCCCCATTGTCCTCAAATTCACAAGGGTGAGAATTCAAAGTCATGCATTTGCTGAAGCACTCATGAGCCACCGAGTTAAAACGTGGCATTGAGGGTGTGTCTGGGATTGGAAGAGTCACCAAGGGATGCTGGCAGTGTGCTGGAGCACGGCTGGGATGGGCAGTGGTGAAGGACATGGTGCTGACGGCACCTGACACACACCCGAGGATCCCGGGCCAGCCTGTGCTCACCACAACCGGGAGCGTGCTGGGTGCGAGCGGTGCGTCAGCAGCATGGCGAAAGGCAGGCTCACAAGTATGAGCTTGTCCAGGCTATCTGCCTAAGAACGTGTCATAAATTCCTTCTGTTGGGCTCTTGTGATCATTTTTTTTTAACCCATGCATGGCCATGGTTATGACTCTCCAAACTGAAAGCCATGATGGATGCTGAAGGCAAATGTTTTGAGTAGAAACTCAACAGAGTTTCTACTCTACTGAGTTTCTTAAGTTTCTAGAGTGAGGGGTTGGGTAGTTTCAGGGAGGACACTGTTGTCTTGGATTTACCCCCAGACCTGGATTTATAATCCTTGGAGAGTGATGAGGCAGCAAGGATTCAAAGAACATTTCTATGGTCTTGTGGTAGAAGATGTCATGAGAGCCGTAATGATTTTTTGGTGTCCCAGTGAATAAGGTGCCCAGGAATAACAAATCCATAATATTAGTAACTCCTTTTCTTATGGGCATCTCTCTTGTGAGTCTAACAGTTTTAGGAGGAGTTTGACATGAGTTGGTTTTTAGGTAAATGTATTTTTTAGGAGGAAAATCCTTCCTAGAAATAGGGAGCAGCATCTTGCAGCTGTTTAGACAAGGAGATTTCATGGCTGTGCTGAGAGCCAGCAGCCACGAAGGCTGTTTTTCCCTGGATAGAGACTGAAATTACTTGTGAGCCAGTGACTGAGTGTACAGCATCTCTATTACATTAAGATTAATAATTCCTCAGCATATTTGCAGCTGGAAGTTTTATATAGATCTTTATTCATCATGATGTGAACAGCTGCTCTTTTGCTGCTCTGTTAAGGTCCAAGTGGCAGCACTAGAAAGTGCCACATAAAACACACTCCTGCTGTTTCCATTCACTGCTCTCCCATCCAGCTCTAGTCCTTGGCCCAGGGTTGGCCCCTTGCAGGAGCAAGCCATCTTATTTTTATTTGTGGACCAGCTCTGACTGCATTTGGATCTTAAAACAGAGTTTGAGTAAATCCAAGGAAAGTTACTTTCAGAAAGAAAAAATAAATCCTGAAAGTAGCACAAAAATCTGTAGGATTTCCTGTTACAATGTTATATTAAGTAAGTGAAAGACTATGGGGTAGTAACATGTTTCATTGCACAGAGCATAATTTATTCTCTTTTTTTGTTTAACTGCATCAGATGTAGTACAGCAAAATCTGTCACAGCCAGAGGGTCATCTCAGCTCCTAAGGAACTGTTTTATTTTCTGTTTGGTTGTTTTTTGAGGAGTTGTTCTCTTTTTACTGTATTTCATTTTGAAGTCTGTCTGCTCTGTTGTTTTGAATAAGATGCTCCCCTTTTTTTGGCTTGTCCTCTCAAAGGAGTGTCCAAGCAGACCAAGTTTAGTACCTGAATAGTCTCCGACAAAGAGTCTGGAGCTGAGCAGTGCTCATCATCCAAAAACCAGCGCTCCTCCTTGCTTGCCTGGTTGCTGGCAAAGGGAAGACTTTCCTGGTCAGGATGATGTGCCTCCCTCGGTCCTAGGTACCCGGAAGCAGGCGTCTAGACATCTGGAAAGAGCAAGGGTCACATGGGTGGTGTGGCAGTGACTGAAATGTGTACACCTGCAGAGTGTGAGCTTGAAGGTGGAGAAGAGCAGCTGCAGAGAGACAGGGATTCTGCAACATGCCCAGCAAGACACGTGCCTCAGTGGTTTGCTGGTGCTCTGTCGATGCTGCCTGTCTGCCTCACTGGCACTGCCAAGGCTGCTTGCTCCTTGTCCTGTGGGGACCTGAATCCCCAGAGCAGGGGCTGCCAGCCCCTGCCTGGCTCGTGCTTGGCAGCTCAGGGTACAGCTGCCCGGTTGTGCCCTGCTGCTGCTCTTCAGCATGCATCCCCTGATCTGCGGGAGGACTGCCCAGCTTCCCTCTGGAGCAGAGGGGTCAAGGGGAGTTCCATAAACTAGCTCCCATGGCACCTGGGATTTGGGAGAGGAGCTTGAGAGGAGAGTTGCTACAGTCCCAGTCCCCCATCTTAGGGCATCTGAGGTGTGTTTTTTTTCTCAGACCTCCCCCTACAGAAGAGTTAAGGTCCAAACCAGGTCAGAATGGGTATTAGGGAATTTTGCAACGAATGGGGTAGTCTTTTCCTGACTCTTTTTCCCAGAGGTGTAGGTTGCTGGCTCCCAGAGCCTTCAGCAGCAGGGTTTTGGGTGTTTTCACCTGGAGGCATGGTGGCAGGGCAGCTCGCTGGCTCCCCAGGCGGAAGCCGGGCAGGATCTCTGCAGTGCACACCAGAATAGATGCCCTGGTCTCCTGACCTCACCCCCTGTGCCTGCGCTTCACATGACAGTCACTGCTCGCAAGATCAGCTTTTCCCTCCTGCCGTTCAAATCCATGATGCAGTGGCTTACGTCCTCTTCGGCTCCTGTGTGGGAGCCGAAAGTAAATTCTTTTTCTTGAAAATCAGATTCATGACACTATTTTTATGCATGCTCAGTGCTAACTACTGAAATCAATACCAAGAATGTTTGTGTACTTTCTTTGTAGATTAAACAGCTGGATCTTTGATTTGGTTTTAAAAAACCAGGACACTGAGCACTCACTGATGGTATTTTATTGAGGCTGTATATTAGGTGCACTTTTAAAACATGACAATTTGTTTCATTTTATCATTCATCATGTGCAGTTCCTGAAAAAAAACCAACTGCTGCTTGAAATGCAATAAAGCTATTTAGTGTGTAGCTCCAAACTCTAGCTTAAAGAGACAAGCAGCACTTGTCTTGTCTTGACTTTTAAATGTCCCTATTTTATAGATTTTAGTCTGTTCGACCTTTTTTGAAAGCATTGCTTTCCAAAACATGATGAGGATAAAAGGGAAAGAAGCCCCCTTACACCAGACTGGGTTGTTAATCTCCCTGATGAGTCTCACCAGACTGACTCGGGTATTCCTTGAACAGTTCTGGGAATGCAAATGGGACAGACAGATGTGTAAGGCTTTGCTGAGCATAAGCACTGTGGTACCTGCTGCAAGCAGTGTGGCCATCAGTTACATGGTCAGGTAAGTAGTTATTGTTCTTCGTATTTTTAGAGGCATAAAATGGATTGTTGTCTTTATTATATACCAAACATAAAAAACCAGGCAAGAAAAACACACACACGGTGATATGGATGTTCCCTGTGGCGTTTTTTGGCACATCATTGTCATTAAGGAGGCAGCCCCTACGGGCCTCAAAAGTCTCAAGCACAGCTGCTGACTGGTTTTGAGAGTGAATACAAAGTCCCTGGTCATGCCCTGCTTTGTTATTAGTGGGAGGTCAGCCTTTAATGCATTGGGACAGGCTAAGCCCTAAATTATACCCCAATGTTCATTTGATATATTTGCAAAACAGTCCAGGTCTGGAGGAATGCGCCACTGTAGCGTTTTTGCAGTCCTTTCCCCAAATTCCCAGGAAGTACACTTGAAAGCTATTACACAGGATAGCTCCCTTTCTTCCTGACTGATGTCATGGGTGCTACAGAGGGTGTATCTGGCTGGTGTGTCCCGTGAGAACAGGGCCATTCTTTTGGTGGCCTCCAGGAGCCTCTCCAGACAGAGGCTTCCTTGTTATGACAGGTAGCTTTCTGAGCATTTCAACAGATGCTTGGGCATGCCAAAAGCATAAAAGCACTTGGAACGGGAACATGCAGAATATTTCAACTGCGTTTCTTAAAATAAATGCCATGGCTTAAATAATAGAAGTTTTCCTCACTGACTCTAGAATAACCACTGAAGCTGAAATAGTGTTTGAGTTATTGGATGTGGCGCTTGCAAAATTTCCTCAAAATTTAGTAACTGTAGGAAGGTTTGGGGAGGTTTTGCTTTTTTTATTTTTTTCCCTAGTGCTTATGTTCAAAACACCTCATCTCCTTCTGCTCATCGTTTCCAAGTCTGTTCAATTCCAATTGGCAGATTTAATAGATGTGTACCAGGAGCACATCTGGAATCCAGGCAGCCTCAGTATGCTCATGTCTGTGATAAACCAGAGGTCATCATAGCTCTAGGACTGAATCAGATAGTACCTTGCTCGTGGCTGTGAGGGGTGACAGCTCTGTTTCCCTCACACTTCACTGGCCACTGGAGATTGGAAGATTCCTGGCGTTCAGTGCCACGGCATCTGGACACATGAAAACATCCAGCCCCAGTGCATCTCTCTGGGGAGAGGCTGGGGTTTGCTTTGGCACCCTGCACTGAGATGAGCAGCAGCCTACTGGTGAGAATCGAGATACGTTGGTGGGAGATAGCGCTGGGAAAGCAATGACGGAGAGGTGTAGGAATCCCAGGGAAGGCTTGATGCGGTGGCTCAGCCGGTGCAGCCTTTTCCCTCGCTCTTTCATAAGAGGATGTAAGGTGACGAAGAGCTTAGCTGTGATAGGTCGTGTTCTGGTGTTAATTACCAGTGACTGCATCGCTTTTGATAGAATTAGAGGAGTGTGTAATAGGCCTGCAATTAAGTCTGATTTTGATCTTTGCAGCTTCAGACAATAAAAATGAAAATGTCATTTGAGATGAGTTCAAGTATTTTTAACAGTGTTGCTCAAAGAGGCAAAAAGCAGAGTAGTCAGTGTTTGGTCAGAACAAGAGAATATGACCTATTTTCATTTCAAAACCAAACACTTGGCCACACAGTTCTTACCTGCATATTTAAGTCTTTCCTGCGTCTTTCCTTTGTACCAAACCAGGTGACTGCTGTATCACTGCCTTTATTTGGGAAGGGAAACTCATTCAGAAACATTGTGCTCCTGGTCCTTTTTTGCAGCTAATTCTTTTTACAGTTTCATGGCAGGGGAAAGTACACCTCTTTCCACTTGGATCTATGTATTGCCAAGGAAAGCATGCCTGGTAGGAAAGCCATGTCCTTTATTATGAATGCTGTAGCTGAGAGCACCTTTGTCACCCATACTCAACCACTGAGTTATTAGGAGCTTTGGACTGTGTTACACAGAGAAAAAGATAAAAATAGGGTGTCTGACGCATGCATCCCATGTTGCATGCCAGGAAACTGAATCGCTCTTCCACCTAGTACAGTACCCCAGAGCATACATGGAAAATATGCATGGATATGAACATGCGAGATCTTTCCTCACCAAGAAAAATGCTCAGTCACCCTTTTTTCCCATCCCATTTTACATTGATCTTGTTTGATATTCCCTTTGGCTGCTGGCAAACCTAACAGCCTAAAGTCCCTCAATTGTGCTTTTACTGCCACTGCTTCTCATTGTTGAACCTGTCTCCCATGTTTTGAAGGAACTGTGGAATATTCTTACTGCACCCAGCTGGCAGTAAGCAGGATCTTGCCCATTCACCAGACATCTGCAGTGGGCTGAAAACTCCCGAGGCTCAGCGCTGTCTGTCACAGAAATAATGCACTGGAGGCATAGTCTAAAATAAGTAATTTGCAGTGTGTGCTCCTTTAAATGTTAATCCTTGCATCGCTTTCTTTTATTGCTTCTGTTGGCATACACGATTATGTGACATAATATAAAAGTAAATAATGTGATGCAACGGGTAAAGCTCAAAAGGAAATACGAATTAGAGATCAGATGCTTCCTAACACAGAATACGACACAAAACTTACAGTGACGTGACTGTGAATTTTTCTTATTTTGAGGGCAGCAAAATCAAGCATATAGCAATTACAAGAGTCCTTCTGGATGTTTCTGGCACTTTCTAAGTCGGGGAGTAAGTGACTTTGGGTAATAGATCCAAAATAAAGTATGGCTCTGCTCTAAGACAGGGCCTTTAAAAAAAGCAAGCATAAATTCAGCTTGACGATTGTAAACCTTAAAAAACAATGCAAAACATGCAACTGGGATCTCATTATTTATTTTCCAGCACATGAACACTTTTCATGGGAAGGCAGGTGTGCAAAGCTGAGGGCTATGGGTGTTTGATTGCCTCCTGGTAGGAAACCTGTGGGAAAAGCACAAGCTGAGGCTCAGCAGTAGGTTACAAACTATGGCAGCAGGCAAGTTCAGATTTAAAAATAAAGTCTGAAATAGCAGAACCCAATGCAAGACCAACATTTTTGGTCCTCTTTGCCCGTGTTCAGTAAAACATACGGGTACCTCGGTGTGCGATTTTGCTTTTGCTGAATTGAGGTTTGAGTTACTCACTAGTCTATTTTTACATTTTAAGTGTCCTTGTAACTCAATATGTGTTTGTTTTAATTTTACACTCTCCATAAAAAGCATCCTCCATGACGACTTGGAGAAGTGGCCGCTGGCAATGCATAGAAATTTATTTGCCTGGCATGTCACACTGTCTTACTTTTCCCCCTGCAAACCCACGTGCTGGTCTTGACCAAAAATACCCTGGGATACCTTGTGTCTCCTCCCTTACTTAAGCTTTGCTGCTGAGGCTCTGGAAGTGGTGAGGCAGGAAGGATCAGCTTGGGACAAATCCAGGTCACTCCACCAGCCCTGCTCACACACACCCCGTTGGAATTAATGAGCAGTCAGGCTGTCGTGGGGGGAACAGGGTGGTGATGAGTAGGACAGTGGCTTCCCTGTAGCCGCTGGCTGTACCAGGAGCACACCTGTGATCACCCATCTGCAGCTCAAGCTGCATGTCTGTCTCTGAGGGAAGAAAGTGAGGATGTCCCTGTTTTTGCAGGATAGTGCTGATGTGTGTGTCAGGGGCCATAGGAGTGGGTGTTCCATGTAGAGCTGGAGGGAGGTTCGTAGCCCATGGCATCCTACTGAAGGCAGCATACAGGCATGGCTCTGCTTTTCTCTCTCTGTTGTTTTGCTGATAGTGCAGATTATCAAACTGCTACTAATGTGTTTCCAATTTTACAGTTCTGGCATGGAACCCTCATATCAATCGTATCATATAATATCATAAACATATCATATCATGTCACAACCCCCTGGCTCTGAACCGCCTTCATATGATGTCTCAGGAATGCAGAGCTGATAAAATAATGTAGAAAGGCTAGAAATGAACCTTCACTTCCTTCTATCCCTGCATCCTTCCAGCATTCATGTGCCTTAGTTAAGGATATAAAATTGCTGCACCAAATCAAACAAAAATGCTTCTGTTCTCTTTGCTTTTCTGACCAACGTGTGGGGTGAAAAATTTACGGTGTGCCCAATTGTTGATGGAAGGTGTGTCTAGGCTCATTGTCCTCCCTTCCTCATGCCTTGGTCTCTGTGGTACCTGAAACTTTGCCACTGTGAATTGCTGTTGCCATTCACCATGTTTGATAGTGGAGAGATGGCTTTGGGCCTGTTAGTACCCACCAGAATTTCGCTGGGCTCAAGGAG
>NW_005054325.1:1071098-1093366 GCF_000277835.1 Geospiza fortis | reverse complement strand
TGATAAAATGCCCTGGAGAGATAATATGAAATTGCTTTGTAAGGAGTGTGAAAATTTAAGGAGAGTGAAAATAGACAAAATACAAATATAAGCAGTGTTTGATATATGGGTTTCACCGCTTGTTTTCAGTTTTATTTAGCTTTGAACTTGCAGCTAACTTAAAACTAGTGTTGCTCCTTACCAAATTGTGGTAAGTTTTGAGTTTTGGTATGCAGTGATGGTGAATAACTCATGCCCAAACCCACATGAACCATTCACAGTGGAACCTAAACCTACAACAAAGTGAGTGGGTTTGCTCTAGGGTGGGGCATCTCCTGGGACAGTGGGCCTTGCGCACATTTCTCCCTCCTATAGTTGCTGCATCTTCCCTTCCCTTGGGACAAAACTTCGCCACTAACCCCTGTAAGAGAACTGGTTTTGTGAGACTCATTTCCCAATGTCAGGTGGCAGCCACAAGTGAGACGTTGTCTGGGGACTCCACAGCAGTGGGAACCATGAGTAGCTTCTACAGGAGATGGTGCGGGTGAGGTCAGGGTCTGCTTCCTCCGCATCCTGTGGCAGAAATAACTCTTGTCATCAGAGCAGCCACTGTAATGTGGATGAGGTTCAACCCAGGCCCAAGAGCTTCAATGAGATTTTTGTGTGATTATAACAAGAATTTGACACACATGGTGAGCTGCTAATCATGTATATGTGATCTGTCTCCATGCTGTCCCAGGAGGTATTTACCAGCATAAAAATCAGCTAATGAGGTCACAAGCAGCAGGCTGCTGCTCCATGGGAGTTGTCCAAGGAAGCATGGGGATGGGTGAGCTATGTCCTTTCCTCTGCAAACTGTCAGTTTTGCATCCCTTAGTACTGTGAACAGGCATCAAGTTCATTGTGTTTTTCTGCTGAACACTGCAGCAGAATTTATGCAAAGTTTTCTGTAGATGTAGCAGGACTACTCAAAAGCTCAGTCCATCTGAAGTGCCTCAGGTCCTTTAGGATAATGAGACGTTTTGTGAGTGCACCTTTTTATTGTACCAATATTACATTACAGGAAAAATGGAAGGGGGGAACTTAACGCATAGCACCTGTCACAGGTTCTCTCCTTGAAATTAGGTTCTCCTGCTTATAAAACTTTAATTGATTCCTAGCAGTTTATGTGCGTGGCGCTCAGTGGGCGTTTTCTGTTCTCTTGCCAGCTCCATGGTTACTTAGAAAGCGAGCCGCTCACGCTGCAGCTGTTCATTGGGACTGCAGACGACCGCCTGCTGCGACCCCATGCCTTCTACCAGGTTCACCGCATCACCGGCAAGACAGTTTCCACCACCAGCCATGAAACAATACTTTCCAACACCAAAGTCCTGGAAATCCCTCTTCTTCCAGAGAACAACATGAGAGCAATGTAAGACCAAGGCACCATGTCTGACTCCTAGCAGTTTCGTCTTGGTCAACTCACTTAATTTCTTTGGGGTTTGTTCCTTTCTTTCTGTACACAATTTTCCTTTCCCTATCTTCTTTTTTTCTTTCCCTGCATTTCTCTCTGTAATAGTAGGTTTCCACAACGTTGCTGAGACAAATTGCCGCTAATCAGCTTAACAGCAGAATGAACTGCACAAATATTTATGACAACTGATTTACTTTCATTCTAGAGTTTCAGCCAATGTGCTTATTTGCCATTTAAAATAAGTATCTCGGTTACTGAGCTGTAAATATCTCCTACCTCAGCTCCTGCATTTAGTTTCTAAATATGACACCTGTTGCTCCTATACGCACTAGCACAAGGAACAGAGCTGATTAAAATTTATCTTTGGATGTCAAAGGAAACTCTTAGAGAGCATTTCCAAGTACCCTCGTGGTTTTTCTGAGACGAATGAAACCACTCATTTCTCACATAATAAAACTCAGCATTTTTCATGGCACTTGCTTACAAGCAAATCTTCCAGAACTAAGAAGGGTTACCTCTGAGAACCTGTATTCAAAGTTGATGCAGTTTACAGACTGAGTTGTTAAACTGGGCTAAGTTTAGTGCTATGCAGAAAAGCAGGCATGGTTGTCTTAGGATATCTGGGTGATAATTAAGTGCCCTGTAGGTCCCTTAAGCATATGTAAACCGTTATAGGATGGTATATAAAGGTTAAAATAGTATTCTATGTAAGTGATATACAGCAAACCTTTCACACTATTTTATCCTATCCTCTCTGGACCCCTCCCTCAAATCAGCCTACTCCCTGAGTTGTCTCCTCCCTTCATTCAAATTATCCTAACCATTATCTGAGGTGTCTGCCTTGGGAGGAATTTCTGTGTGCTTGTGTGCAAGTACAGCTCTTGGTGTGTGTATAAATGTAAATGTATTCATATTTACATATGGATGCATGCACCTTTGTGTGCGTATATATAGAAAGATAGAAAGTAAGCAAGAAATCCTGACCTCCACCAAACCAAATACCACAGGAAAATCACAATTTCACTCCTTGTTTTTCATACAGTTTGCCTTGCCTTAACGAAGTGGAAAATGCTGTCAGACACCTAAAGTCCTTCCACACATAGTGGTTATTAGAAGCTGTTTTGCAGTGTCATGTCCAACATGCCCTGGAGTGCCTCATGTAAATAGAAGAGCCAGAATATGTTTAGCTGCATTGCCAGCTGGGCTTAGAGTAATCACTCAAGACCTGAGGATCTCTCTCAGTGCATTGTGTTAAAAGTCACGACAAGCCTTCAGAATTATTGGCCCTGTTTGCTGCCATTGTATGTTAGTGGGGCTGAATTGGAGTTAAGGAAATTTCACCAATTTGTACCCACACAGTATTTATCTGGCACTTTATTTATCCAGTTTGAATCAAGTTTTTGGCCATCTAGGAACTTTATTACCATTTCATTCATCTTTCTTCCTAAAATAAAGGTAAGTTACACAGTTTGGGAGCCAAGCTGAATATTTTTGTGGCATGTGTGCCAGACTGTGGTACAGCTCACTCAAGAATTACAAACTATGCTTTGGCATATATAGGCCTTACATGTCAGTAGTCTAAAACCTCATGTAGCACTACCAATTAATTGAAATTTGGAGCCAAGGACTTTCCTCACACTTCATGTGTTCAGGCCCTGATTCAGTGAAGCACCAGAGCTCATCTGCCCATTTAAACTTTTGCCCATTTAGCTGTTCCTATTGACTTGAGATTTCAATGTCCATGACTTTACAAGCTTGAATTTAAATACCTTTTCCTCTCTGAACATTTGGATATAAGTTGTACATCAATAATTATTCCATTTACAAGTGTTGCTGTAGGAGAGACAAAATGGTGAAATGCACCATTTCTTCCATAACTTATGGATCTTTGCATAGAATTTTGACATAGATACAAATACTCTGTATTCTTATGCAGACTATAAGAATTCTTATGTAATTCTTATATAATTCTTATGGCTTCATCTGCTAATAAGCATTGTTGGGGATCTTTAATACTTTCATTAGTTTCTTTGATCGTATCAGCAAGGGCATTTTTTAAATTCTGAAATCCATACTTGAGAAAAAATGCAGATCAAAACTGTGCTGCCATAGTGCTTATTTGCAGTTTGCTTCAGAAGAAGAGCTTCAAAGGTCTAGAGGGGGAATTAAACTCTCTAAATGCAAAATAAAATTAACTATGCATACTCAATGTAATAAAATGCATGCCAGAGACCAGTACCCAGAAGAAATTGCCATGTAGTCTTTGTAGTCATGGCCAAGGCAGAGGTATTTTTGCAGTGCGTTTTTGAGTGCATATGTTTATATGTCTTTTGCTCTGGGAGCTTCTTCTGTTGAAATATTCTTTGACAAAAATCCTGGCTCATAAACTCATCCAGGAGAAAACCAAAGTTAAAAAACTAAAGAAGACAGTGAGGCCAGAAATTGTAGTAGTTATATCTGATGAAAAGCACGTTTTTCCGTAATGTGAGGAGAGGACTCTGAGTTTAGTTTTTTTCATGCAGAGCTTCAGCTCAGCGCTAAGCTTGGGAGTATTTCCAACTCATTGAAATACAAACAAACTGACAGTAGAACTGACCTCAGGGAGAGCTTTTTTGCTCATTAATAAGAATTTCAGGACTTCACCCTAGATTGAAAATCTTGTCAGATTTTGGTCTAAATTAGTTGTAACAAGTAAAATTTTAAGTAGCCTGGCATTCTAGGTTAGTAACAGTTTCTGCACTTCTGTCGCATCCCACTGGCTTTTTTAGTCTTGCTGTTTCTTTGGGCTTTGGTTTATCTTTAACTACAATCCTTATAGGATGTGTTGAGGAGGAAGGGTCCTTTAGATTTTCTTCCTCTGAGAACTGAGGGAGCATCCTAAATTTGTGTTCTTTACAGCAGCCACTACCTGCTGCTACCAATAGCCCCAGCTCAACCTCTTGGGAGTGCAAGTACTAAACAAAGTCTGCTGCGCTCAGCCTGGTCATTGGACTGTGCCTGATGCAGTATTTTAAGAAAAGCATGCAGGAGAGAGATAAGATATGCATGCTCGTGTCTTCCTGAAGTCTTCTTGAAGTGAATTGAATTGCCCTGTGTTTCCTTTTGGATAGCATCGACTGTGCTGGGATATTAAAGCTCCGAAACTCTGACATCGAGCTGCGCAAGGGAGAGACGGACATTGGTCGTAAGAACACGCGTGTGCGTCTGGTCTTCAGGGTTCACATCCCACAGGCCAATGGCAGGACCCTCTCCTTGCAAGTAGCCTCCAACCCCATTGAGTGCTGTAAGTAGCAACAAACATCCTCCTCTTGCTGGATATTATCAGAAAATCTTTTAATCAATAAGGTTGAAAAAGATGTCTAAGATCACTGTTAACTCAGCACTGCCATGTCCACACACCTTTTGAACAGTTTTTAACTTTTCTGCCCCATGTGCATTCTGTCCACACCAACATGCTCTACATTGGTTTTGCTTTACCTGTCTAGTTAGTGAACTTAAATCTGCTTTCCAAAAGTACATGGTTTACATTGAGAACAGAATATCTGTGTCTTAGGAAAAAATGTGTAGCTTTGTGCATTGAGTGTTGTAGAAAAACACACACAAGTAAAGAACATTTAAACTAATAGTAGACCTGGGAGGGACAGGGTCTTTGGTTTTGGTGACTTCTTATCATAAAGGTAACTGCTGTAGAAGTTTCGGAAAACATCTCTCATGTCCTGTTCACTCTGTTTCCCCATCATAAAGCAAAAAATCAGGAAACAAAACCCCAGCCCCTTTGATAAGGAGCTAGCAATATCCTAGAACTGACACACTGGCCTGCAGCTTCAGAAAACCTCCAGAAGCCAGGTTTCTGCACTGGGGTCTCTTTAAAGGAACAGCCTGTATTTTATCAGATACACTGGGACACCCTTCAAAGATACCTATATAATTTTTGCTCTCTAAGCCTCATCAGCCTCCCCCAGACAAAACGAAATGTATCTGCGTTGTGTAGCTTTAATAGTTCAGCATAAGTGGTGGAAGCTGAATTTCAGTCTAACTCCCAATACTACTTTTATTGTCTGGATGGACTGAAACAATTTTTTAAGATTTTGTTGAATTCCATTCACAAAGTGGATCTTTTTGATGCTGACAGAGTAAGGGGGGACACCTGACATCTGGCAGGTATGCGAGGGGTGGGCTCTGGCAGAGGGGGGAATGGGGAGGAAGGCCTGACCATTCCTAGCTCCATTCATGCTGGAGGACAAAGCAAAAAATGGGAGTCATGCTTTCATCCTGCAGTTGTTTATTAGAGCTTTTCAGTTGCTACACAGCAAGATAAGGCACAGTTTGAATCTATCCTGAACTGGTCTGTGCAAAAGTGCCAAGCTCAAGGAACCACTAAATGTGAAGCTGGTTGGATTTGTGTCAGGGTACTGCTGCCGCTTTGAGTGTTGCATAATGAGCAAAAGCATGGCACATGCCTGCTGAAAGAAGTGTAAAACAGGAGAAAAAATAAGTTCTAGTGATATTTCCAGCACAGGTTGTGGAATAAGTTGGTGCCAAAAACTTCATACATTTCTTAGTGCATGTGACACCAGAAGGATCCATATAATCTGGATAAAATGTCGCGTTGTCCCTTGAAGCAGCACTCTCTTCACGTCCCACAGCTGAGGGGGGATAAAATTTGTGCCACAAGAATACCAGATTCAGTTTACATGATCCTGTGTGCTTGGGCCCTAAGGTTCATTTGGAAATATTCTTTCTAAAGTGTGAGCTGCTGCTGGATCACAAGGGCCGTGTCTGCTGCTGCTGCTAGAAGACAGTTTGCAGAATTGACAGTAGGGTATATGTTGACTGAAACAAATTTTGGACATGTGTGACTACCTTGTCATGTGTGCCATGTAAACACACAGCATGTAGAGTGAGAGAAAATTATTTAAAAGAAATGAATTTCCATTAAAATACACTTTCTGATATAGTACATATCAAGCTGAGTTTTAAAACACTTGTTCTTTGTGAGTCTTTTGAATCTGTACTGCTGTTTAACACTATTGTTTACAATCAAAGCACTTGAAAATGAACCATGTTTCCTGTAAACCTTGTGACCTTTCTTTGTTTCTGTATCAAACTCAGCTTATCTTATGAAGGTAAGCATGAAGTTCCTTACTAATGCAGTATTTACTTTTTTGTGTGTTCGTGGTTGCCTTTTGTTTTTTTTAATCTTCTTTATAACTCTCCAGCTCAGAGATCTGCCCAAGAACTGCCTCTGGTGGAGAAGCAAAGTACCGACAGTTTTCCTGTTACTGGAGGGAAAAAAATGGTACTGACTGGTCATAACTTTTTGCAAGACTCCAAAGTCATCTTTGTGGAGAAAGCACCAGGTATGTCTTTTCAATCTAGACTCCAATCTGCCTTCCTCCCCACAGTGTTTGTGTCAAATGATGAAAGCACAAATATGGTAATGACATTTTCTTCTGCACATAATATGTTTTCCATGTCACTGGGCAAAGCTGTGGAAAGGATCTGAGCCATGCCTAATGCTGAGGTTTCACACTGTGACAACTGTAGTTACAGGTAGACAATAGAGACATTGAAAGTCAACCTTTGGCATTTGTTTATTGTAGCAAATCATGAGTTTAGCAGGCAGGACCTGTGAGAGGGGTTGGAAATCTCTGGTGCCACGTCCCCCTAAAGCCTGCAGTACAGTGCATCTTCTTAAACATTTGTGTAATTTGTGCTGCTGCAGGTGTGTGTGCACCTGTGTCTCCTGTGGCATTTACAAGGTGCTGGCTGAGGAGGACTTGGAGCACATGCATTCATTTGAAGGACAGGTTTACCTTGAGGACTGGGGGAAGGACTGAACACAACTTCCCCTCGCCGAGCACTGCTCCTGCAGTGCTGTGGTGGTGGGACTGGTTCTCCTGGAGAAGAGTCGCAGGCCAGGCTGAAACAGCGAAAATGGCATGGAGTGGGAGCTGGGGCTGGGGCAGGATGTGCCTGCAGGAGCGGTGGATCACAGAGTGACAGTGCCTAATGGGTGTGAATGCCCCCCACAGGAATAAGCGGTGGCAGTGGAGCTGGGAGTCAAAGTCAGCCCTGAAACGAGACTGCTAAGGATAGTTCTGAGTCTTGTTTTGGAAAGGGTTTCCCTGGCGCTGGCACAAGCTATGAATTCCTCAGCTGCCGGCTGAGCCCCCCACCCCCACGACGAACTTAAAACAATCTTGGGCACTCCTCAGGCCGCTGCACCAGCTTTGACACTGCGCCTGTTTAACCCTTTATGCCCACGAGGTTCCCACGCTGCTCTCCTGCCCGCGGCCCCTATAGCACCACAGGAACTTGGGCCATGGGTCCGGACGGGAGGGAGAGCAGGGGAGGCTCTGGAGGCAAAGACACCCAAGTCTTCAGTCTTAGCAAGCTCAGGACAAAAGCAGAAGACTCCCCTGAAATTCCCCAAAAGAATCTGAGTTCATGAAGTTTAAGTTGCCAAAAGTGCCCGGGCAGAGATAATGCTTTGGGTTTTTGGGGAGGGCCAGTTGGCACATGTCTCTGAACCCCAAGCACTGCAGCACACACAGTGGGGATGTGGCTGTGACATCAGCAGAAACATCCTTTTTATTTCATAAGAAAGTGTAAAAAAAATAGGAAAAATGTGGTATTGCAATTGAAAAAAAACTGAATTCTGTTCTCTGTGTTCTCCCCACGGGAGAAGAAAGTTAATGTCTACTTTACTTTAAACTTCCTTTGCTGCACAGAACTGGGTTAGTGTGACATGTCAGGAGTCCTTGATCTGTCTCATTACAAGAAGGAAACCACATTAAAGGGTGCATTCCTTAATACTTATTTCCTTTCCTCTTCTCTTTTTGAGTTGGAAAATTTTAAGTATAGCTTTTCGAAGGATTGTGATTGTGTTGCTGTTTGCTGTGTGTGTTACCACAGCGTGGATCTGAACACTGTTTCCCTACTCCTATATTCCCATACTACATTAGGTACACTAAAAGCAGGATATTCACTGTATAGCTTTCAATTACAGAATTTAAGGTTCTGCCTTTCTTTAGTAGTCTCACTGTGCATTTTTTGCAGTTGCAGGGCAGTACAGCCTGCAGGGGCTGAGCCCTTAGAGTCAAGAGTGTAGTATCTCCAGGAGCTGCAATAATTGTGTCAGTAGAAATGACACACAAAAAGCAAAGCTGCAGGCTAATCTGGGCTGAGCAATTTTTAAGGCTTCCATGGTTTGTGTGCTATGCTGCCTCACACAGCTCAATGCATCAGAAGCAAACAAGAGCAATGTATCATTACCTTAGTGGCAGACTGCTCTGGCTGGATTTTTGAACAGTCACTGTATTTAATGTCAAATGAACAAGCATTAGCAGCCTTCACTTTTGTAAATCAGCATGGGGTGTTTCTTTCCCTTTCAGCTCTTGAACATCAGTGAAAGTAGGTCAAGAGAAGGAACACCAGCATAGTTTCTCTTAGAGCACTGGTTATGAACCTCTGTGATTAGCTGGAGACATTCATTAGTTTTGCTGCTGTTACCACTTTTGTTTTTGAATTTAGAATGTTAATCACGTTCCTAGTAGGTAGCAGCCAAACACAGCTATTACAGAGTAATAGATCAAAGTAATAGATCCTTGTGCTCATAAAGAGAATGTATCTTTTGTATAAAATTTAAATATTGTACTGTGTCAACTTATGTCTTCAGTCCTTACTCAGGCAGAGTCCCCAAGCTGGGAGGCAGTCTCCTGGAGCTTGTCTAGTTCCTCCTAGTCTGCATACTTAATTGGATAACGAAAGGAGTTTGAGAACACTTTTTGTTTGCCTTTTTTTTTCCCCAGCTTTCCCCAAGTCTGCTGAGTGAATTGTGGTCTGCTGAATGTTTTTCCAAGCATGAGTCCCAAGCTTTCAGTCTTCAGGGCTAGCCCTCAGCTGTTGTAGTCTCTGGAGGAATGGCATTATCCTGGCTTCCTTTGGTGGGGGAGTCAGTCTGAGCAGTGACTCATACGAGAGGGAATTCCTGAAGAATGATCAAATCAATCTTTCTGCCGGGGCAGCAGTGGCTTCCTGCTTTTAGCTTAACCCCTTGCAAGCTGCTGTTCAGCCAAGTGTATGAAACAGAGCAAAACAAACTTTGCAGCCCTGCGACTGTGTCTCACACAGGGAAAATGAGGTATCCAGGGGGTGAAGTCATGGCACATTGAAAGGACCACAGGAGAACCACTGTGAGGACCTTCTCTGGAAGGACAACCCCTCATGGTGGAGTCAGGCAGAAGGCGCCCCTTTGAATAAATAGTGACTGTTCAGAAGTGCACTAAAATTTGCTCAAGATTCCACAGTACCATAAAAAAGTTCTTACATGTTGATCTGAGGCTTTATTTTGCCAGATTTTGGGCAATATTCTGTTGCTTGCACATCAGACCATATTTTCCAGTGATGAGCAATGGTATAAAATGTCAAAGAAACCTAGTAGTACTGAAAATCTGAATGTTAAATGTACTTCGAGAGGTTCAATTCAATTCAAATTCTGAATTCTTTTAAATTCAGAACTTCCTTAGACTGGAGGAGTCCCACAATGACTTTGATGCTTAAAAATTACACTAGTAATTTTTTTTTAATCTCCTTTCACTTTCTGTCTCTGTAGTCATATGTTTCTCTTCCTGAGGTTCAAAAGTGTCTTGTGCATGTCATAGTTGTTGAGTGCCATGTGGAGGGTGGCCAACACCCATCTGTTTGTCACCAGAAGAATCAGTACTTTGTAAAATATTGAAAATATTGCAACTCCTTACTGGCCAGGTCGCTTGATGTCTATAGGCTGGGGGTTGCTGTGGCAGTAAGGTGTGCATTTTAGTTACAAAAGTAGGTGAAATTAAATTGGTGTTTGTCAACTATGGCAGGAAGTGTTCTAAGAGTGAAAATGTTTCCTGTTAACATGTGCATCTGCATGGATCATGATCTGGAATTATAACAAAAGACTGATTTAGTTACTTGAAATTTTAAAACTTTTTATTTCATTTGTAGATTATAAATGTACCAAGCAACAAAAGTCTTGAGAGGTTCAGAAAAAGCAGAGATGCTTGAAGAGTGTGTTTTAGGGATTGCATATCTATCAGCAACCTTTTTTTGATAACTCTTTCGGCAAACACTCTTTTCAAAGCTATTTTTTTAAAGGTAATAAGTTATTAAACACAAAGCAGCACAAAACCCTAACTAACCAAAACGACCAGATGCTGGCTCTCAGTATATCAGATTATGATCAGTGATCTATAAAACTGTTCACTGCACTGAAACAATCCCGGTTTTCATCCCTCTGTCCACAAAAGGTATCTTGTAACTGATGAAAGAAAGCTCAGTGATGAGACACAAACCCAGTATCCCAAGGGATAATGCACAGGATAATTATGGGTACGTTATGGTAAATTATGGATTATAGTTCCTGGCATGCTGTAGAATATTTTGGGATAAAAAGAGTGTTTTGGGGGTTAGAAAAAGTCTCATATTTAGATCTGAAATAGTTAATCTACCCTGAAAATCCCTCCTTGCTCAAAAATCGCTCCTCGCTCCTATAGCTTTTAACACTGGAACTAGCTCAAGTATTTCCAGACTTCACAGATTTGGCAAAGTCTAGACATACCTAAAAGATCAGGTTAAACTGACAAAATCTTTATAATCAATTTGTGACCTATGGGCAGAAATGGTCATTGGATGTATTATTATTATTAATTATCATAGGGTTGAGTTGCCACTAGTTAAGTCAGAGCTCCAAACCCATTTCTTTTGTTTTGTGCTTAGTGACGAGAACTCAGGGCAAAGGTTGTAAAGAGTGAAAAGGCAGAAATGTAACACCCAACTTCACTATGGGATTAGTTTCTCAAATAACACTGACTTTGGTACTTTGACTCTGGGATGTTAATGTTGAGGGCCATTTTGTCCTGGTCAAAGGCCATGTTTAATCTTCCCTGTAACAAATGCCCCTCCCTGAAGACACATCACTCTCTTTGATGGACATTTGTAGTGTTCATATTATCTCTAAGTAACTCCAGACTTAGAGACTTCAGTGGTTTTGAACAACTTGTTAATTACTCAGACTTCAGCAATAATCCTGGCACCTACACAGTTCTGTAACCTAATTGCATAATATCCTCAGCTATTGCACCCAAAGTCTTTGACACTCAAAGTTCCTGAAAGATGGTAAAATAAATAATGTGTAAACAACATTTCTTCCAGGGATTTTTCTTTTTGAATATTCTCAAACAATTAGGAAGCTTTTCAGATTTAGTTATTGCTTGAAATTCTTCATTCTGCTGTTGTTTTTATTTTATTAAATGGATTTTTCTGTCAAAACTGTTCCTCCTCCTTGCTGAGCAGGTTTTGCTCTTAGAACATGAAGGTGTTGATGTGCAGTAGTTATAACTAGAGCAGATGAAAGATAACTGGGTGAAATCACTAATACAATTTTTTAAAATATAGTTATGCCAAAGGAAATCATAACTTTCTGTGAGTATTTCAGATCGGAAAACGTAACAGTTTGCCTTCTGTTAGATGTGTGGTCAAGCTCAGTCAGCTGAATTTTTACACAAGAAAAATGTGATACAGAAAAGAAGGAAGCTGGATGAATGTAACTGTCCACTCTAGCACTTCACAGGTTTTTTGTTCCTCTCAAATTTCTCTGTCTCTGGCAAAAACTAGAATCAATCAATTGCTGCCTTAAGGTACAATTGTCAGTTTTAGAAATTCAGTTCTGTTTCCCACATGTGTGAGCAGGATTTACCTTGTGATGTGGCAGGTAATTCAAACACAGTCCTTTAGCTTCAGCAAAACTTACAAAAAGTTCTGGAAAGTGATATGTTGACAAGATATTTGAGTGGCATGTGAATGGAACGGATGTGTTGAGGAAGCATGTGGGCTTTTTGGTTTGACTCAGATACACTGTGGAGCTCAGGGTTTGGAGTCTGTTTTGACGTGATGTGATGGTATGGTGAGATGGGTGACCTGAGTCTTGGCAGAGCTTCACGTGGTAAAAGATCTCACATTCTCAGAGATCTTTCCATTGCTCTTTCCATTGCCAGTAGCAGTTTGGGGGGCAACTGGCCAAAAAGGGGTCATGTTTCACACCAGTAATCATACTGTAGCTCACGTAATAAATAAGCAAGTGGCAAAACTCTCCTTCCCCCTCTAGTCAGATAGGCAGATACTACTTAATTTTGTCTTTATCTGTCTGTTTATCCAAGTTCAGGACACATGTTCCAGTTGGCAGTGTGCAATTGCATGCTGACTCATGCGCAGTGAGGTTAGAAATTTGGGAAACTAGATAAACTGGAAACTTCAAAGGCATACAAGTTGGGAGCATGGAGTTCATGTGAAGGTCACTTGAACCTAGATCCTAGAGATGTATTGATAGCTGAAGGGGTTTCTGGCCGCTGCCCAGAAACAGATATCCTTAGGCAAATTGTGTCATCAGATGCTGGAGTCATTTGATGGTGGAACCCTTTCACGCGCACAGAGGAGTAGTGATGCAGCTTGTAGGAAATGTCAGCACGTTTCAGTTTTTCCTGGCTGTTTAGTCTAGGGAATGGTGAAGACAGAGTGGGACAGCAGCCATACACATGAGATGGTGTCAGCAGCAGCAAGTCTCATCCAGGGTGTTGCTCTCACTGTGAAGAATGAGATCAATCAATCACAGATACTTACTGTGGACAACAAAGAAATAAGGAATAACCACATGGTCTCAAAAGTCACTTGTCAGAGTAATCCTGTAAATTTTTTATTATTATAGAAAATGTGGCTGAATGCTTCAAGTTCATTCTTTCATGTCTTCCAGACTAAGTGGCTTCAAGCAGCTGTATCTGTGCAATCAAAGCTCTAAGCTTTGTCGCTGAACTTTTACAACTAGCACAAGATTTCACATAGTTTTTACTGTTACTGTTCCAGTAGGACTGTCTGTCCAAACACACAGGAATTCACAGCCCTTACAAGAAATCTGAGAGTCTAATGAAGTGAACAGTGCCTGAAGACAGTGGAGGAAAGAAGTATGGTAGATTGACCTTAGCTGACTGCCAGGTGCCCACCAAATGGGTCTCTCACTCCTCCTCCTTAACAGGACTGGGGGGAGAAAATAAGGTGAAAAATCTCATGGGTCAAAGTAGAGACAGGGAGATGGCATATCAGTTACTGTCACAGGCAAAATGGGTTCCACTTGGGGGAAGCAAGTTATTGTCAATTAAAAATAGAGTAGGATGGTGAAAAACAAAGGTAAAACTGAAAACCACCTTTACCCCTGCCTCACTTCCCAAGCTCCACTACACTCCTTCATTCCTGACTTCTGTGTCTTTTCCCTGAGTGGCACAGAGGATCAGGGAATGGAGGCTTTGGTCAGTCCATAACAGCTCCTCTTTACCATTGCTTCCTTCCCGTTCTGTTCCCTTGCTCTGATGTGGGGTCCTCCCATGGAAGACAGTCCTTCATGTACTGCTTCAGCATGAGTCTTCTCCACGAGGTTCTGTCCTTCAGGAAGAGCCTGCTTCAGCCCTGCAGCCATCGTTCCTGTGAGAAAACTTGCTTCTGCCTGGGCTCCCCTTCATGGGCTGCAGCTCCTGCCAGGAGCGTGGGCTCTGACTGGCTGCATGTGGATCTCTGCTCTCACGTGGTTGTCTCCATGGGCTGTGGGAGCACAGCTGCCTCACCATGGTCTTCCCCACAGGCTGCAGGAGAATCTCTGTTCTGACTACTGGAGCACCTTCTCCCCCTGCTTCACTGTTGAGGGGTGTGCAGGGGTGTTCCTCTCACTTATTCTCACTCCTGTCTCACAGCTGCTGCAGGTTTTTTTCCCTTCTTAAGTATGTTGGCAGGGAGGTTCCACCAGCTTTGTTGATGGGCTCAGGTTTGGCCAGCTCAGGGTCCGTCTTGGAGCCATCAGGAACTGATTCTGTCAGACATGGGGGCAGCTTCTGGAATCTTCTCCACCCCTGCAGCACAGCCACTAGCCAGACCTTGCTACATAAACCAATACAAGGGGATGCCTTCAAAGTTGTTTGTTTTTGGAGGGAATGCCTACCTCTTTTGGAAAATGCCAACTTGTCTCTTTTTGCTTTCCTGACATCATTAAGAATTGGTTTGTGTCTCAGATGGGTAGCACAGGAAATTTGGAGAGAGCTGAGGGAAGAGGAGCATGTTCCTTTTAGGTCTGCTAAGGAAGTAAGATTACACCTTCAATGTGGAAGAAAATACAATGACATTTAAGACAGGAATAGAGAGATAGATTGTTTCCAAAGTGTGCCTTGTTGCTGGGATGCTGATGTCAAGGCAGAAAACCAAAGGATAGCAGGAGGGACCTCTAAGATTGAGCCTGACCTTCTTGGACAAGAGAAACAAGAAAAGGGACATGAGGGGGACAATGAGATGGAAAAAAAATGCTCTTCAAAAGTATCTGCCAAAAGTCACAAGGAGTTGTCATAACGAGAAGTTTCTGGAAGTTGAAAAGTTGCGGTCATACAGTTGAAGTGTTTGTATCTCAAAAAATAATGAAGAAGGAAGATTTAAAAGCACTTGGATCAAATTTACATTTTAAGATGAGAAATAACTAGAAGTGGCTATAGTACAGGTGGTGTTGTTGGCATCCAGCACAGAAGTAGAGGAAAATAATTGTTCATGGAAGAAAAATTTGGAACTTGATTTAAACTGGCTGTGAGGCTCGTTGCTCCAATAGTCTGAGAAAATATGAGACAGATTAGACAGAAGAAGATGGACCAGGAATATTTTACTCAGTTTCAGCTGCAGAGTCACAGGTTCAGCCTACTAGAGTTTCCCAGAGGAAAGTAAAATTCTGAAGACAAGGAGATGACGTGAATGTAATCAAAACCAGAGTGAAGTGCTGTCATGACTGCTGGTGGGTGGCTGTGCTGGGTGTGCTTTGCTTGACCTGCCTGCTCCAGAGAGATTTTTCAGGGATGTCAAGCTGCAGTTTTACTTGGAAGTTGTGTGTCTTAGACCTGGAATTACTTAAAGTTATTAAATAAAACCCTCAGACCAACGATAATTTGAATAGGGGGAGGTGCCAGAGAGCACAAATTGCACAACCAGCTTCCATTCTGCTGAAAATAGTATCTGGCAGGTCTTTCCAATGGTTTTGGCTCAAAACAAACCTCGATCTGTCAGTTGTCAGCACTTTGCCTCCTTTTAATTACCTGGACTAAAATTACAGTTCATTTGCAAACACTGAAACTCAGAATAATTGCGTCTGTTAGACAGACTGTGGTAAAAGGCAGCTAAAAAGGCCTCACCATTCAGGCAAAGTGAGTCCCTCAGCTCTTGGCTTGCCCAGCTGAGCAACCAGAGAGGAAGCGCGTGCCTGGCACTGACTCCAAAGTACAGTAAGATCCATTTTGTGCTGGATTTTGACACCTGCTCGCTGCATGACATTGGTATTGTTAATTCAAGGTAAAGAAGGGAGAAAAAGTAACTCAAGAGTATCGTATTGACGGCAAACTGACCTAAGTCTACATGGCACTCAGCTCAATACTGCAAAAATGTATAGCTGAAGGAGCGGACAAAATACATATGCTGCAAAAATGCTTATGAGAAGACACCAAAAAATACAGCACCTCTGATGTGGAAACAAAAATAGGTCAGTAATGCCCTGCCGCACGTGGACAGAGGCATGCCAGAAGGCATGCCAGGGATGGGGAGCAAAGCTGTGGGGAAGTCTCTGTAGTAGCACAGTCGGCTGTGAGGAGGGCAGAAGAACATCTGGGGGACTTCCTAGCATGGAAGAGGGAAATAAAGTAAATGAAAATCAGACCAGCTGTGTGGTCTCTTAGCAAAAGTGGTGTAAGAGCAAAGAATAGAGATGAGGGTGGCTGGAGAGGCAATCAGGGACAACGTGCTGGGCAGTAGGCAGGCCATGGCACCAACTGGAGCTGCCCCAGGAAGTAGAGCTGCTCTGAAGGTGGCTCTGGGACTAGGAGGCATCTCTCTACTTGCAGGTCCCTAAGAAGCTGAGATCTCAGGAGAGCAGAGTGCCATTGAGGAGATCAAAAGAAGGGTCCTGGCCACTTGCAATTCAGATACTTGCTTTCTACTAGCACAGACTGTATTTCTGAATGTTTCATTGCTCTCTTGCCCCATCTTCCCTGTACATCCCGTGTCAGACTGCTTGGCTGGTGTTGGTTCCTCCTTAGTGCCTGACCCTTGTAAATGTCTTTAAGATGTACACCAGTGCATCGGGATAGGTATAGAATCCCACCCACTTGGTGGGATACCCTTCCCTTGCTGTTGTCCAGCTGGGGAAACATTGTTTGCAGCAATACAGCTGTAGGACCAGCTGAGAAAACTGCTTGTGGTATCCTCAAATAGAGCAGGCTGCTGCCCCTGCAAAATCTGGCAGCAGTACACCCATGCCAACCCATAAGTGCCAGCTGGTGAGGCGGTGCCAGTGGGTCACACCCAGGACTGCCCTGGGCAGTGCTGTCCTCCAAGCAACAGAGCTTGCTCCTTGCCTCTTTTGTTGCCAGTCCAACTTGCCCTTCCCCCGGAAGCTGATGGCATCTCTGCAGAGAACTGGATAACTCTTAAGTTTGAATGATGAGACTTTGCCATAGTCTTCATCCTCTTCTTTGCACAGAAACCCATCCATTCCTTCTGAACGTCTTCACAGATCAGTCCTCTCAGTGTCATGAGGGCGCTCACCTGGGGAGAAGGATAGCAGTGCAAGTTGAAAGCTTTCAAGTTCTCAGTTCCTCAGGGATTTAAATATGCATTGTTAGAGCCAAATAAGAGGGCAGACAGCCTTTGCAGAGCACCTCAAAGTGACTCTGCATTACATCTGTGCCCTGCCTGTTGTGGACATGTTAAAGTAATCTAGCCTATAACATAGGAATTATTGTTCAGGGTAATCTCACAATGCAGCAATCAAGTAGTGGGTTCCTTTGGGAGGGTAGGGCTTGTTTCACCATTTTGCTTGGAATATATGAATTTAAATACAGATTTACAGTGCAGCCAGTGCAGTCAACTGTGTTGAAGCACAGACTGGAAGAATATAAAATGTACCCTGTGTATAGGCAGTGAAATCCTAGATAATGTCTGTTCTTCTCATATCTCAAATAAACACAGGTCCACTAAAGAATATAGACTGTTTTAATCTCCTGTAGCAGAGTGGAATCACTTAAATATACCTATATGTTCCCATTATGCCCATCTCATAGCGGCAAGATTTAAGTGGTTGCCAGATGTTATACCCTCCTGAGTTTCCAAGCTTAGGGTTTTTTGCATTTGTATATTCTTCTCCCTTTCTGCAGTCCATCATTTTGGAAAGTTATGCTGGTGGTTTGATTGTTTTGAGCTTGCAAAACCCTGACACTATGGTTGCAGTTCCCTGAGACACAAAGGTAAATCCAGCCCTAGAAACCCCAGGGGATGTCTCTGGATGGGCAGTGATGTGGGGAAGATGCTACAAAAATGTCTTTGGAAAGTCTTTACAGCTCTTTGTGTTGCTCTTCCATGAGGAAAATTTGTATGCCATGGTCTACAAGGCTCTATGGGTGAATAACTGAATCTGCTAGATTTACACAACTACTTTTCAGCCCTGCTTCTGTGTTAAAACAGACCTTTACAGTGCCTTTTTATGTGGAAATCTTGTAGCTGGGTGTGGTGGGGAAGCCGCTTGGTGACTCATACTGCAGGGAATTCCCTGATGAATTAGAGTATTTTTACTTCTGGACTTGTGTGCAGTTTCCTTCAACGCTGGAGCGAGCGGCCGATAAGAGCAGGCTACAAAGGCCCATTCACCGTTCAGCTACCCTGTGTTAAAACAGGGTGTCTATGCCTTGCAGAGCTGAAAATCCACCCCCATAACATGTGGGTTCACAGCATTTTCGTCATTTACAATCCCAGGTGCTTCGAGTTTCACAGCGACGAAGAAAACAAGGCAGAAGCGGATGGTGGTGAAGCACACACGGAGCAGGGATGGCTATAAATAACAGGGATGGGTCTGTAAATGTCAGGCTTCCTGACCAACCTGGTGTCTTAGCTGGCAGTAGTGCTGATGGCCACCTGTCAGCACAACCTTCAGCCTGTGCAGGACGGGTGAGAGCAGCTTCTCCTTCCCCCAGCACTGCTGCTGTCTCTTTGGAGGAGGAGGGATTTGAGGGTGATTCATCTAGCCCGTGCGTGGTTCCCCCTTGAAGCCTTGGCTCTGTCGGGTTAATGGCTGTTGCTGCTGGTAGTGAGGGAGCAGGGCACTCCACCAGGGACTCTGCAGGGCTTCTGCCCTGCCGTTCCGTGCATGGATGTTTTGGGTTTATTTCCATTTGGTAAAAAAGCCCCTCACAAAACGTAAGACACCAATATAATACCTTGACCCAACTTTTTAGCTATATAAAGAACTGTCTTTCTCTTCAAAATATTGCACTATAAATCTTAAAAACGCCAAAACAAAGCCAGGCATTTGGTTTGGAGAAGACACTTCTTATTACTTCGTAAAAGTAAATAGTGAAATGAAAGGGAATGAAATAAGACCTTTGGAAAAGACGTTTTCTCCCTTCTCCTTCGTGCCTCCTCCTCTCCTTCCTCTCCTGACTCCATCGCCCCCCCTCTCTGTATAACAACTGCCCATTTGGGTACGGTAATTCCAGAGAGCAAACTTTAACGGGAATGCCTGAAATGTGTCTGCTTCAGCTTTGTGTTATGTCTGTAATTTGAATTATTTGCATTTTGGAAAGGTATAAATTGCTCTGGTGTACTTGGATTGGCTGGCGGCCAGGAGGGAGTTGCCTCGGGCCCAGACCAGGCGTGTTGCTGCAGATGTGGCAGGCGTACAATGGAAACTTTTGTGGGCGAGCAGCCCTCACTCCTCCAGCACACGCTGACAGGAGGCGGCATCCCGCCTGCTCGCCAGGCTCCCCGGCAGATGGGCACTGGGGCAAAACCATTTTCTCCGGCATAGATGGACTATCTTGAGACTTAGGGCTCCCACAAACCATTCCAAAGCCGTTATTCCTTTTTTTTTTCTTTTTTTCTTTTTTTAATTTCAGCTGAACTGTTTAAACCTGCAAAACATGTTTACTGTAAAAGGTTGACGTAGTGGTCTAAGGTTTCCCTCCTGGAGCTGGTCCCAGTCCGTGGGCGTTGAGATTTCCCTCTTGGTTCACCAGACGTAATATGAGGAATTGTCTTCCTTTCTTTCTTTTTCTTTTTTTTTTTTTGGTCTCTTGCTTCATAACAACTTTTGCTCCCTGTGTTTTTTTTTAAATGAAATGTCACTAGCTGTTAATGAGTTGTCTATTCCCTACTTCTTCCTTCTCTTCCCTTTCCCCTCAGTTGCCAATGGTCTGAACAGTCCCAAGGGAATTTCTTGGAGCAAAACCCATATTGTTCTTCCCAGCTTCCAAAGACAAGCCACGGCTCTGGATTTTTTATTTTTCTAATAGTTTAGATTACAGCATCTAAAATACTTCTGAACAAACTCCTTTTGTCATCATAAAAATTTTAAAAATGCATAAAGGCAGTGCTGCATGAAATAATTGAAAGAATAGCTGGAGATGGAGTCATTTTGAATTTTCCTGAAGTATCGGCAGGAAATAAAAACCAGAAACCTGAATCAGATCATTCATCTTGCAAAGCACAAATTAAACATAGCAAAAAACCTGAATTTCTGGTAATCCATTTACAAAGGCAAATTGAACACATGTTAACTACTAGTCTGGACGTCTGTAGGTTTTTAAAAAAAACAGCCCAGCAAACCCCTTCCCAAGCAGAAGTTCCTACACTTCGCAAAATGTGTGATAGTGTCAGCATTGTGTTGCTTTTATATCTGATTGGATTAATTAGGGGCAGGGAGGGAGTGCTACAGAGGCTGGAGATAAAGGAGGCTGCTCCCAGACAGGGATGTGTCCTGGCTTGCCGAATTTTGGTCAGGATTTTCTACTGACAGCCCAGGGGAAGCATCTGTTGGATAAATTGTGAAGTGATCTCCAGTCCTCTCAAGAAGCCTACTTCAATTCTGGCACTCTCCAAAGGCATCATTAAAGAGTCTCAAGCACAGTCTGGCTCCTCCTTCTCTCTCTGCAGCTGAACGTGGCAGTACCAATTAAAGGGATTCCTCTTCCAGCATCACAAGTTAAAATGTAGGAAGAAACTGAGGGTAGATCTGCTGATTGTTTTTCTATGGGAAGACCTGCCAAATTCACTGTGGTATTTGTGCTACAGCCTTCATGTTGTACTTCTTTCCATACATTTAAGAGAAAGGGGTTTTCGATATTAAAACAGTCGCCAGGGATAGTCCCTCAGCAGCATTCCTTTCACAGTAGGACAGCTGTACACAAAAATATTATTTACAGACATTTGTAATAAATCAGGCAGTTCTAAATGTGTCACCTTCATCCTGGCCATGAAAGTGAAAAGAGAAAGTGCCATTCACTCTTTTGCCTTTCAGAGGGCTGTTTTTCTAAGGCAAGCCCCACATCCATGTGATGAAGTTCAAAATAACTATTATTTGCATTTGCATGTCCCAGTGCTGCAATAAGTGTACAAAAGAGATTACATAAGTCTCCGTTTTCCCTTCATTTTGGTAACATCTGACAATGGTGGGACTCATGAAGCTGCATGTGTCTCCACTGTCCAGCTTATCCAGCAGTCTGCTTTTGGCCTTTCATTTGTGTTTTTCTAGGCCTGCAGAATGGAAACCTTGCATTCTGTATTATTTTTCTCGTTTCTTTCCTATTGAAGTCTGAAGATGCAAGGAAATTAAAGCCCAACTTGTTTTCCAGTGATTTCTGTATCAGTAATGTGCAGGAAAAATGACTAGACAAAGCCAGTTTCTTCCAAAAGACATGTTCCTAGAAAAAGTTATAGTTGTGGCTTAAATCTATGTTTGCTTGAAAACAGAAATTCGGTAGATTTGGAGGACCCAACACACCACTAAAAGCAGCTCCAGAAATGGGACTACTGTAGCTGAAAAAAACCAACTTCAAAATGGAGTCTAAAGCTGTGTTTCCAAGCCTATGGCCTTGCCTTTTGAACTAAGTAGCAGAATTATGACAAGCCAGACTATATTAAAATCAAATCCTGCATGGCTGAGTAGCTTCCTTAATGCTACCTTTCTTTATGTATTGTTTAATATTAATATTGAATATTACTTAGAGCCTAGGTAGTGTTCAAAAGGTGTCGTAAGTAGAAGTATTGTCTGAAAGTTCAGCAGATTGAGATGTAGAACAGTAGCATATTTTGTCCAGGCTAGTGGCAGAGCAAAATCCCAGTGGCTCCCCCCTATCGTGGTATCATCCACTCTGGATTGTGGTTCTTCCCTTCAGAAAAGCTGAAGGAGCTCCTGTCACAGGTGACTCAGATGGCCTCTTAGTTGGGCAACACTTTGCAATGCATTGTGAGAGCTCCTTTTCACTTATGCAGTGCCCCTTCAAAGAGATTGTTTTTGTGAAAGTTGTTCCTTTCTTGGCTTGGGAAAGGAAAAAAGGAAAGAACTAGATATCTTTTTCTTTTGTCTTTTAGATGGTCACCATGTGTGGGAAATGGAAGCCAAAACCGACAAAGAAATGTGCAAGCCAGTAAGTCTGCCTTAAATATTTTAACATCAAGATGAAAAATATATATTGCCTTCTCCAGCACTGTTACTAAAGAGGGATTTCCAAGGCTTTGGCACTGAAACAGAACAAGTACTTAGGCCTCCCCTCCTGGAAATCTTTCTTTAACGTGAGCATGGGGTAAAAAGCCTTTGCTGGAAGCTATCCCGAAAGTAGGAGAGACCATTTGGAAAATATTTTTTCATTGTCCGGGATGGGCCAGTTCCATCTGCTCATCTTTTGTCTTGCTGGGTCAGTTCTTTCCGCTGCTCCCAAAGCAATTTCTGATCATT
>NW_005054325.1:1046444-1071070 GCF_000277835.1 Geospiza fortis | reverse complement strand
ATTCCCTCACAGGGGATCCACATTGGAGAAGTGTGGCTCTCTCAGCCATGACTCTAAGTGGGAAGTACGTCCACTATTCCACGTCTGCAGGAATATGCAATACTTGCAAAACTGCAGGCAAACAATTCAAAGATCTTGGCTGAATTCAGGCCAAATGCTAAGAGAATTCCCTGTTACTCTTTCAAAAAGCACCAAGGGAGGTTTTGATGGTCATAGCAGATTCACTGTGCGTATGTCTGAGCTGATGCCCTAGAAGCTAAGTCATTCCTTAGCCCCATGCTGGAGTATTTGGTTTCTGGCAGTGGAAGATCATCTACACATTCTCCAGCCCTTTTTCATGTTGCACTAGATGTGTTTGCCTCAGTAACTCTCCCATCCACAGAAGCTAGCATGCTTAAAACTCCCTGAATTGTTATATAAAAATACATTTCACTGTGGAAAATGGGAATATTTGAGTAATGCTGTCCTAATGCCTTTCAAAGGAAATATTGTTAGGTTCAGATATATCAGGGATGACCTGCCAACTGAGCCATTGTGCTTTCTCCTGCTGAGTTAGAGACCACAATTTGATTGTGGTCCCAGATTCTTGACAGAGGCAAGCTGCATAGAGCCTTGTCCATATGCCGTATCATATTTGCTGTCCAAAGGGAAGAAGGGAGGGCTAGTGATTTTGTAAAGATCTGAGCCATGCTAAAATAATTTCCCTACTTCTAGAGTCCTTGGCAAGGACACTGGGATTGGTGGGAAGCCATCCTTGCCCACAAAGCCCACCAGTTTCCCTTCAGAGAGTGTTCCTCTTCCTTCTTGGGGTTAGCTTTTCAATACTATTGTACAACTAGACTGCCTTAGTTGTGCCTTGACTTTCTGATTTTTTGCTTTTGCAGAATTCATTGGTGGTTGAGATACCACCTTTCCGCAATCAGAGAATTACCAGCCCTGTTCAGGTCAACTTCTATGTCTGCAACGGGAAAAGAAAGAGGAGCCAGTACCAGCTTTTCACCTATCTTCCTGCTAATGGTAACAAAACAAATTCCTTATCTCTGCTAGTAAAAGTGAGAGATAATGATCATACATGCTTCTAATAATTCTTTAGTAATTCAAATATTTTAGAAATATACCTGGTGCTATGAGAGTGAGAATAAATCCAGGAGAGCTGCCTTTGTCTCTGCTGCCCACGCAAGAGACGATGGAGATTGTTTCCATTTGCATCGGTGACGGAGACCTGTTGAAACAAGGACTTCTGCTTTTGGGAGCTGAAGAGCCACAGCACAAACTCAGATGTTTGTGAAGGCACTGAGCTCTCTGCTAAGCTGCTGTCAACCCTTGGTGTGATTTTCTAACCCCAGAGGGTAAATTGCATTCAAATAACATTTCTAAATTCACACCACAATATTTTAAGCATACTGGGCTCTGAGCTGGAGGTGGTGTGTGGATTCCCCTTGCAGTCATCTCGCACCTTGCTGCCTTGCACAGGGTGAAAATTGAGATGGACAACGTGGGTAGAGATCAGAGTGCTCCATGTTAAATGTTTCATGGATGGGAAATGTTCAGAAATGTGTGACCATTTTTTTTTATTTTGAGCTTATATTGGTAGCTGTGAAGTGACAATAAAGTCACTCATGATAGCTGAATTCCAAGCAGGCTTGTATGAAGATTTTAATAGCTAGTAAATTTAGATTTTTTTTTAATTATTATTTGAAATGGCTTTTTTTACCAAGAACACTCTTTGGGGGAAAGTAGGAAGAGAAAGCTGTTTGTTTTGTTGTTGTTGTTTGGGAAGCAAAAGGAATTAGAAAAAAATTATGAAGCTTTGCTTTTCTTTCCAAGTGAAAATAATCCTTCTGTGGGAATACCAACAAAGCAATATTCAAGTCACATCACATGACTTGAAGAGACATGCTGACTTTTTGTAGGTGAAATCCCATAAAATACAGATTTGCAATTTCACCCAGTTAGCATGCATGCACTTTTATTGGGACTTAAATTAAAAACAAGAGTATCGGAAACCTGACATGGCAACGGAGTGCTTATTGCATATGTTCTGTGTAGCTATGCTTCACTGAATCAGCCTACTTATGCAAACTTCATTCCCAGTGGGGATGTCTGTACATTTAAAAACTGTTCATCTCTTAAATTGGAAAGAAAAAGAGTTGTTATTCTCTTCCACAACACTTTTCAGCGACAAAAATCTGTTGCAGAGGCATTCAGGTATTGCCTTGTCACCCAAGTTACCCTCATAAATATTTCAGATTCAGGCCTCTTCTTAGCTGCTGTTTATTAGGCAGCATCTTCCCTCCAGCCTTTACATAGACCTTTTTTTACCATTGTATTCTAAACCCTGGGAATAGTGTGCACTCCTGCAGAGTTGGTTTATGCTATCACTATTCTGTGTTTGGAACATTTGATGCGAAGAGATGGGAATACATACTAGTGACAGCAGACTTAGTGACCACAGGGAACCAGCCTAGGCTTTATTCTGCAAAGACATCTTTAATTATGGTAATTGTTGAAAACATTAGGAATCTTGTTTAGTCTGCTGCACCAATTTAAATTCAAGTGAAATATTTTCATTTCATTGTGAGGAAACCTGAAAGAAAAAATGTAACACCAGGGTAGGGTAAAGGAAAGCAGGTATTCCTAGTAAATATTCTTTCCATTCCTATTTGGTTCTCCATTCACATTCTCTTAAAACATATGTATATGTGCATGTAGGTAATTGAAAAACGTTGCATTCTTTGGAGCCTCACCCATAGCAGTGGTAAAAGTGAATGTGCTTCTGCAATCATCAGAATTAATAGTATAATATGTTTTTAATAAGCATGTTGTAATGCCTGTGTTACAGCTGTAAGGTTTTGCCCTTCTGTGGCTGATATTTTTTTCCATCACGCCTTTCAAAGATAGATACAATCACCTCTGCTGTGTATTTAGAAACCAGGTACAGTGATTGAATCAGTAGTTCATGCTGCTGTATTTCTAGGAGTCATTTTAGGCTTCATTTGATTGCAGTCACAACATTCTTTTACTGCTTCAAGGCATTGTAGAAAACCGAAGTTTAGCTCATGCAGAAAAAACTATCTGAGTCAAGAACCACTGGGTGATCAGTGTAAAAAAATGTAGATCAGATAAGCATGATTTTGGCCCAGGTAACACTTTGTCTGTTGTTTAAACAAATCCCACAAACAGAGAAGGTGGAGGGTTTTGACAAGCGAATGTCAGAGTGATCATGAAGTGTAAGATGTGGTTTTACACAAATGAGACAGTATCCTGTAAACTGCTTCTTAATCTTCTGTGCTTTAGGACTAATCAAATGCTGCATTTCAGTGCCTACTGTAGTTTTGCAGGTATTTCTGTGGCTTCATGATGCACATCAGACATATATTTTACAGCTCAACTGGACTGTGCCAAAGCAAAATACCAAATGTGGACTAAAGCCTAAATGTTATGTGAGCCCCCTGGCTGTGCTCCTGGGGTGGGTGTGGGCACATGCAGAGCAGTGGGAGAGCCAGGGCTCACTGTGCAGCTCCCACCCCCACTGCGGGGCAGTAGGGGGTTTTTCCTGTAGCTCCTATTTCTCCTCATTCCCTAGGGGAAAACAGCCAGTGGATCCAGGGACACGTGACCTCACTCATCCCACCTCCCATGGATGGTCCTATGGCATCTCCATGGAGTACAGCTCTGTGACATGCAGCCAGCACAAGCTGCCATCTCCAGCAGTGTTATTTCGCCATCTCAGGGCTTCTCCCATGCTGCGGAGATGTGGCAGGATTGTACCTTCCCTCTGTTAGCTCAAGTGTTTGGCAGAGCAGGAACTTACTTGGTGAAGATGAGTTTCTGCTTCAAAAGTAGACAGTCTGCTGTAAAAATGAAAATCTTACTGCTCTGTAAATGAAAAGTTCAAATAACAAAGCAAAACAGAAAGTAGATGCTTCGCAAAAGGAGCCAAGATCTTGAAAACAGCCTTGCTTAAGTCTTTGGCTTGGGATAGACTGTAAACCTAAGTACTCATAATCCACTTTTAATTGAAATTTTGATTTACTGTTCTGCTAAATTTGAGCAACTCCTGAATGCTGTATTAGCTTATATTGTACAGAAATGACTGTAATGTCATTTTTTTAGTGTTACTTCAATGATACGTATCACTGAGCAATTGCATATCAGTTTTGTCCTTGAGCCTGCAGGCTTGTAGGCTCTTGAGACTCCTCCACAGACATGCCTGGCACAGAAATATAAGTAGTTTCCATACCATTCCATACCACCTGGCACAGGTGAATTCCTGCAGCTCATATGGTAAGTACTGATGCATTTTGCATTGCCACATCCCATCAAAATTTGAGGAGAAAGGCTCTGGACCAGACACTGCAGTCAGGATTCTGAGCAGAGCCTTTGGATGTTCAGCTTTTAAAGTGCCTCCCCTGCTGTGGCTCCATGCAGGGGGCTCTGCAGCTCCATTACGTGCAGCAGAACATTTTGGAAAACCACGTTTCAGGGTTAAACTAACCCGGAGAGTCTGAAGAAGAATGCAGGCATGTATGCTGTGATTCCAAATCCTGTGTTTTCATCTAAGAAAGCTGAAGGACTTCTCCTGCTCAGAAGACTTTAAACAATGAATGATAAGGATTAGATTTCTGTCTGTTTAGATTTCTTTTAAGTAGGTACAAAAAAATAGAGGAAATATGGTCAAGAACTAGTTTTTTGCAGATAGGAGCAAGTGCTCTCTATGTTTTCTGTTATTCAACAAGTATTGATATCAAGAATGTTGAACACAGGAAAGTTTTTCTTTGAATTTTATTTATAAAGTAGTGATATTTGACTAACCAAAGACAGGCTAGTTTGTCCAGGAAATATTTAATAAAAAGGAAAAAGGAAAGTTGATGTGTTTATTCTACTGGAATGAAAAATACACTTTTGCAAAGAGTTGATGATAAAGTGTTTCCAGTTTCTGTTTCTGTCAGGCTTCGTAATTGTCAAAGCATTATTAAAAGATCATTTCATTGCTTCTGGTATTTATTAAAATCGTGTTGATATTCTGGGTAACTTTTACTTTGAGATGTGTTTCGCTACCCCCAGGGCCAGATTTCCAACTGCACAGCCTTCACTCACAGATACAGCTTTTCTGCAGCTCCTTTGCCTCCCTGCAGTCATCTGCACAAGTCTCCAAGATGTTGAGCTCCTCTGAAAACCTGGCCACAGTGACTTGGTGGAAGTCCTTTGAATCTGTGGGTGTGTAGCTGTGCTGAGAGCCTGTCTGTGGTGACTAGATGTGCCTCAGTATTGTGGTTTACAGCCCAGCGGCACAGAAGTGAAGCTCCTAACATTGTAGAATAGAATCGTAGGATATCTCAAGTTGGAAGGGACCCATAAGGATCATTAAGTCCAACTCCCCACTCTTTGCATGACCACCCCTTGGTGTACATCTGAAAAGGTGTGTGTTGCCCATGGCATATTGTTGTCAGCATTCTCCTGACTTACTGCCTCTGCTCTAAAATTATCGCCTGCCCACCATACAGATGGGTGCAGCAACACTTTTCTTATGGCTGCATTGAGCAGCCATGCCTCTATTTCACCTCAGCCCTTCCGCCCACATCTCACTCCCTAAGTTCAAAGATGACATCAGCCCCTTAGCAGAAATGAGGATGCACAGTGTTGCCACTCTAATGTGACGCAGCATGTGGCTTGTACTGATTATCTCCTGACAGCTCTCACCTCTCGGTATTTGTTGAAGTTTCCTGCTTGAGGTTGGCAAAATTATTAGCCTAGTCCTTTATGCAAACGATGGTGACTTGGGGGCTGCTGGGGCAGCAGGGCCAATGCAGGGCCTGTGTTGTGCAGGGACCATAACCTGTGGCTGGTGCAATACAACCTCAGCAGTGCCTCAACAAGGGGATGGAGCGTGGCTGAGTCAGGCCTGGAGCCTCGGACCTGCTGGAGGTGTTTTCATCCCCAGGAGCATGTGGACTGCTGCAAAACCAGCATGTGGCAGGACAGGTCAACAGAGGGGACGGGGTGAAAGATTGGCCCTAGAGGACTTTTATTTTAGGTGAAAATAGGAATCACAGTTACTCATTTTTACACTATACACTGACATAGTTTATTTCGTTTTGGCTACTCAGTGGCTGATTGTTAATTTTGACATTTAGCAGAGTAACTAAAAGCAGGTGAGGTTTTGTCAGAGTCCTGTTCTCCTTTATGACAATCACAAAGTTCATCATCACTGGATGTATCAGTCCCTCCACGCCCATCTAGGAGCCATGGGAGGTCTGTGGAGGGGCAGAGGAGGTTCATGTTGCACTCACCAGCATTACACTCTCAGGTGCTCGGTGCCCACTGGAGCTGCCCACGCTTTGTGCATTGCCCACACTTCATCCAGGCGACATCCATTGTCAGCAGTCAGACAGAGCCCAGCCGGCTGCATCTGACTTGCACACAGAGTCTGTCTTGATCTGTGTGGAGAGGCATATGAAGAATGCTGCCTCTCTGTGGTGCTTCATCTTCACCTGGAAGGCCAGGAAAAAGCATCACCTGTGTGATTGCCCTGAGAAAGGCAGGGGTGGACAAGTGCTCTGTAGAAGTCCCTGGCTGTGTCTGACCATCATCAGTGATCACCCCTAACAGTTAAGTTCCAGTGCGTAAAATTATCTTTTGTCAGTACCTCAATTTTCAAATATTCCCCTTCAGATGTAAAAAAACCCAGCCTGTAGTTTTGGTCATTGAACTCCTCTGCATGAGGACTCCTTGCCTTGCTTTCCAGTGATTTCACATGCAAGCAGGGATAAAGTCAGCACTGGTGGTGTAATGTTGTGTAGCATAATCAAAATAGACCTCAGCCCAGTGGATTTTAACACCTGACAGAGGTGACATAGAAAGATTTGGCCGGTGCAGACTGGGTGTTGTGCACAGTTAAACGTCCAATTGAAGGCAGCAGAGGAGCCAGGTGCTGCGTCACGCTGTGGAAGCATCAGTAGAGCGTCCCAAGTGGGCATATCACAGGACTTGATTTTCCTATTCAACACTGTAGGATTGAACAAAGTGCTATGGTGAAAAATTGTGCCTTTTAAGAATTTTTATCTCTTTCTTTTGAAAGAAAGCTAATGCATAATTTTCTGTACTAGCACAACCCAAAATGCCCTCCACCTACCTTCTAGTTCTCCCCACCTGATTTAGCAGGGTATGCAACAAGCTACTGTATATAATCTTCTGTCTCATAAATATATGTAGAATAACCTAATAGTTTAACAGCTGTTGAAAAACATTTAGCAAATGAGTTAGCTGGAAAGCACTTCCAAATCAGATAACGCCACTGTCCGAGATTATGTGGTGAGGTGTGTGCACAAGGTTTCCATCTCCCCAAGCTATTCTTGTATAAAACTGTACATTTTCATCTGAACCTGTAAAAATCCATACACAAAACCTGAAAAGGGCTGGCAGGCAGGCAGGCATGTTTTAGAGTTAGCCCTCCTGATGAGTAGCCCGAGTAGAAGTGTACAAGTAAGAGAGGGCGCGTTCAGATACTTGTGCAGACAAAAGTTGCACACACACATGTACTCCCTGCAATGTCTTGATGGCAGGAGGCTTCCTTTGTGTCTGAGTCACCATGCACTGGATTTAGTAACTAAAAGCAAAGGCTTGATAGCAGCTTGACCTTTAAAAGTGTTTTGGCTTAATAGGTGCCTGGGGAAAACACCAAGTTCACAGGCAGCATCTGCACAGGTCCCTGTGGTTGACTGTCTCACAAGATCCCTGGGACTGAGTGCTTATCCCATGTCACTGAGGTTGCCATTGCTGCACATTTGTTGGCAGGGCATTTCAGAAAGTTTTGCTCAGCCGTGCTGCTCGGGTGTTACTGGAGCAGGGCTTGTGTTTTGTGAGGGCAGCCAGCCCCTTGCCTCTCCCCAGCACTGGCTGCTCCGCAGTCAGAACAAGGGGTGAGGCCTCAAGTATGCTGGATCCGGCCAGTGCTGCAGCAGCAGCCAGCATTTTGTCATTGCACAAATCCAGAGTGGCTAAACTGCACATGGAGATGTGTCCACATCCCTAATTAGTCTTTGGTCACCCAGCAGCAAAGCAGTGACAGGAACTGGGGTCACCAGTGCAGTGTCTTCTGAAGGTGTGCTGCCAGTATCAAAACTGACTGACAGGGAAGGATTTCAAAGGCACAAATGGCCTTTCAGAGCTCAACTCAGTAATGGAGATTTAGACAGCTAACTCCTCAGCTCTCTTTGGAAGTCCCATCCCAAATTCTTACCAATTGCCAGACATTTAGTCCAGAAGTTGAAGAAATGTGTGTGTGCACATGATGAAAAAAGTAGTGTTTTGATTTTCATACTCTTAACTAAAATCTGTGTGCAGGTGCCAGGGTAACTATATCATAGTCTGCACCATGAAAGGAAGCTATTTTGTTGGATAAGTTCAATCAAACTTAAGGGTAAAATAAATCTATTTTAGTGCCAAAAATGTCTACACTGATAATACTACATGGAATTGGGAATTTGATAGTTAAATGTTAATCAGGATGAACATCCATTTAATTGATAAGATTTTATTTTTTCAGTTCACATATTTTAATAACATTCCTCTTCCCAAAAAATAAAAAAAGTTTAAAAACCCATCTGGATTGCTGAAGTGTAAAAGCAAACACACACTTGTTAGAATTGTCAAAAAAACGTATAGTTTATATCTGAGCACTTTCTGACTCCCTTTACTGAATGTGCATGATTTATTATTTTTCTTCTAGGTTTGATATATTAACTTTTTACCTGCTAGAAAGGCCTTTCATTTAAATGTGGGCTTGCAGAGTTGGCTGAAATATTTCTCCCAGATTCAGATACACACAGAAGGACCATTGTCTTCCACCGGTGCCTTGGTATGATGTCATAACCCTGATCTCTCTGAGTAAGAAGCTTTGATTTATAGCTAGGGCTGCTGCCAATGCGTGGTTCTCAGAACTTCATATTAAATTAGATGACATAATGACATGAGTTCAGAGTCTAAGAAGGCATCACCAAACCACTGAAAACCAATTTGAAGTTAATTTGCGTATCAGACTAAATTAGAACAGTGACTTCTGTCGTATTTTAATATTCAAAATCAAGAACTGTTTAAAACCATCTGTCAGCTGACCTTGTGCATTGTGAAGTAACAGGCATTAAAAATTTCACTGTACCAAACTTGCATTCTTTTTTACCTTTTTAGGGCAAGGGCCAGATCCTTCAGCACTCTTAAATGAATAATGTGGCTTCTGAGTCTCATCTTTTGTGTTTACAGTTTCACAAATTCTGGCTTCATTGCTGCACTTTATTATAGGCGAATCTCAGTGTATCGCAAATTCAGTCACAGTTTTTCGTTTTAGCCAGCTGAGAGTCTGCAAGACTGGGTGCTACCTCAGCACCATGGAGCAGTTCTGAGACAGAACGATTGTTGCTGTTGGGTATGGCTCTGCTGGATTGAAGAAGTGACTCTCTGCTGAAAGTGTTCACAGGTTCTGAGCAGCTGTAGGGCTTTGCAGTTAATTGCTAGCCCAGGCCTGCTGTGTGACTGACTAGGAGTGTCTCTTTTAGCTGGCAGGGTGTTACCAAGTCATTCAAGATTTGAAATATTTGGGCTAGAAGTTAGGCTATTACTGTTCTCTGTTAAATATTAATCCTGAGAAAATTAGCAGTGCTGCCTATATCACGTTGCATCTCCCTCTGTGAAATACTCACTTGTGGAAGTCAGTGATGATGGAAGTGGATGTGTGTTATGACAGCTAGCTTACCATGCCTCCATGGGGATGTATAAAAGGGCTCAAAACCCCTTTTTCAATCTTGGCAGTTCATCAAGCATGAGTCAGTAGATAAGTGGTAACGCAAGCTGGCCTGTGAACAGTGCTGTCCGCTGTGTTGTCTCGTGCAGAGGGTTCCCCTGTGAACTGCCTAGGGTTCTCCTGTGCAGAGCCCTGATTTGGACTTGATCCTTGAGGATCCCTTCCAAGTCAGGGTATTCTATGATTTTCTTATCTAGGAAGAAAACGGTGAAGGTGGGTACCAAGGTTTGCATCAAGTTCAAAGTCAGGTGCAGTTGCCCACCCCAGCTGAGCATTTCAGTCCCCCAGAGTCAGTGAGACAGTGGGTGAGGATGTGTTAGTTCCTTCTAGCCTCATTACAGTGTTTGAGTACACAATAGACACCGTGATGGTAAGTGGCTAGCCAGTGAATACAGTTACAGGCTGTTCCTGCTTTGATTTGGGGAGGTGTGCCTTGAAATATCCATAGCTCTTACTTCGGGCCCTCTAAAGTCTGTTGAAAAGTGGACAAAAACAGCTGCCCTTTCAAAGAAAAAATGTAAGGTGGTTTACACCAACTTCTGACACAATCAGAATTGATACTTTATTAATATTTATTAATAGTAATATTTTCAGAATGACCAGATCAGACCCACAGGTAGTTTGAGTTTGCAAATACAAACATTGGCAAAGATTTTGGCCTTTGTTACTCTGTTTGTTGAAGATGCATAGGCTGGGGAAAAGTAGGTAATGGGGCAGAGTAGTATAAACAAGCCATTAACTGATGTAATATAGCAATTTGTGGTATTGTGTCCTCCCCAAGTCAAGTAGTGCAGTTATTCATGTGAAATACTAAAGCTGAGATCTGGCCGGAAGGGGAATGTTAATGTCTTCCGTTTCTTCTGACATGCTCAGCTTTACAGGTCTGATTCCAGATCATCTGGATCATTAGTAATGGTTTCTTCTTGGGAAAAAGAAATTCTTACAGACCTCCTTTCTCCAATCTGGTACCTCATGAAGACATTTGCTGTTTTTTAGGGGGTTGAGTGGCTTCCATCCCAGTCTGTATGATGCTCGCACTCACTCTGCACAGGGTTAATGGCTATGCAGCTGGCAAAACACCGAGAAGTCAGAGGAATACTTTTTCTTTCTTCTGGTGTGATACTTATTCTAGTGATGAGATTAGCATACAAACAAAATATATGAAAGAGAGCAATGTCTGACTTTCTTTACTGTGTTGAAAAAAACACATTAAAAAAGGTAATGAAAACAGTTCAGTTTAACAAGTTCAGGCAGCTCTAAGCATAAGTAAATCGAGTATTTGTCCATTTAAAAACAATTTGTTTCCCATTACATGAAATAACTGATGCCCATCAGTATTAGTTCAAAGCAAAACAACCCTGACTAGCCCTGACCAGTCTCTGTTTTCCGTCTGAATTTGTAGGCACCAGGAGTGTCTTTGGCTGCTGTCACCATCTCCAAGTGAGATTTTGGACTAACAGGTGTGGAATAGAGTTCCTGCCACCCATCAGTCCTTCACCTTGTGCAGAGCAGGACTTACTGGTGGTCTTCTATTGGCTGCAGTATGTGTATTTCAATGTAGCAACACACAAAAAAAAATTCACAATATTCATGACCACTAACTAGTCCTCCAAATGGACCCCATGGCATTGCTTTTTTAAAGAAAAAATTCAGACTGAAGTGACAAGTGCAGTGGTGTGCTGCAGAAGAGCTACAATGAAAATCCAGCCTGAGATCAGGAACCTGTCTTCTGTAAAGCCTCCAGCCTGCCTGCCACCAGGGCTATAATCCTTCCCTGGGTTATAACAAGTCAGACAACTCCAGGGTTTATTGGAGTTGTATTGCCAGTGGTTAAGCGTGGAATTATTTAGCACAGGTGTTTCTATAACAATGATATATTGGGAAAATTCAGTGTTCAACAACCATCATATTTCCAGCTGTGCTGTGGTTAGTGCTAGCACAGGGAACCTAATATAAAACATGTGAGAATATTTGCTAGCTCAGGAACTTGTTAAAGGTATTTTCTTACAATATCTGAGTTGCTGTGTTTATCTAGGTGCACTTCTTCGGTCTTGCGTTTTTCTAAAGGGTGTGATAGTGGTTTTGTCAAGCTGTCACTGAACGTGGAATCTGTTTCCCTCCAGCCAAGTGGATTAGTAGCCCTGCTAGCCAGTGTGCATCACCCAAGCTGGTGAAAATAAGATTATGAGAAATCCAATGACAGTCCATCACACCTAGCCTATTTGTCTTGAGCAGCACCTGTGCATCTATTACATATATAGACCTGTTTTTACTGGGGTGCTAGAAATCTTGAAACAAGTGTTGCAAGCATCTACATGTAAAAGAACATAAAAGGAACAAAGTTAACAAGGGGCTCAGGGACTGTAAAACAAGGGTAGTGAAGTGCATTCACCACCAACAAAATCTGTGAGTGTTAAAAGAGGTTTTATATGTACAGATGGACACATGCATTTTAAGGGGCTCAAAAAGACTCATACGCAAACATAATAAATGGCTGAAAAATGTGTGTTTTGTAAAACACATGTAAATAAAAATACAATCAGAGACACTCATGCAACACACATGTATCTGAGCTGAGTTGTGAAAAGAGTTTCATTATTAACTTTGTGCCACAATGGTTTGGTTATTAGAATATTACGAAAAATATTTTCTAGTGTCACCAGAAATTTTTTAGAAAGAAGATAAATGCCACCATGCATCCATACTTCACTGTTGTATGCATTAGAGGTGCATCTGACTAGAAAAAATACATCTATGGTCTATCTTGGCTCTATTATTTGTAATTTTCCTGACAGAGAATGTGAGTCAGTTTTGCCTGTACACTGCATCTCTTGTAGGAGAAGTTTCAAAGACACCTCTCTTTGATTTGAGAGAGAAAGCAAAGGTTGAAAAGACACCTCGATTTGACAAAGGATCTTTCCTTGATTGGAGAAAGCAGCTCTGCATTTGTCACCACTGAGTTGATGCTCACTGACAATCATTTCTGTCCACATTCTGATAGTTTTTAGAGATGTGACAGCTCATTTACGGCATTGTTTGGGACAGTGGGTAGAGCAAGCAGAGGTCTAAAACAGGAATCAGTGTTTCTTGGTAGCCGGAGACTGACTAACTTTGTTAGGAGTTGGCATTAGCAAAAATCAAATGCAATTATGTAAAAAACTAAACAAATCAGATCCTACTCTTTCAAAAATATCTTCATAATTGAAAACTTCTTGTACATAGCACTTTGTCATGTATCTTTGCAACTTTATTTTCATTGAACTCTAAAAGCCCCATCTCTACCTTGTTATGCTCCAGTTTACTGCGTGTACAGACATTTATCAAATGGGCCATCGGTAGCTGTAGAAATGCAGTAGTCTATCCAAGTTAAAATTCTTGCCTTGATTACTACAAATCCATGGAGCCCTTGGGTCCAAAGCTTCCACTGAAGCACAGCTATTTGCAAATAGATTTTTATAGCACATTAGTGCTGGAGGAGAGTCCAAAGAAAATAGTCCTTTTCAATATTAGAACCAGCTGTGACTTTCTTGTGCTGATGACTCATTCATTTTTTTTTATAGGGTGGGAGAACTAGGCAAAAGACACACAGAGTCTTATTCACGACGTTGTTTGTTTTGCAAAGGGTATCCTAGCCACAAGCCAACTTGATCATACCAATACGCAACTCATGTTTATTTAAAACCTTTTTTCTTTTAACAGTTCCAATTATAAAAACAGAACCCACAGATGACTATGAGCCTGCTCAAACCTGTGGACCAATGAACCAAGGCTTAAGCCCTCTCTCTAAACCGTACTACAGTCAGCAGATCATGATGCCCCCTGATCCTGGTTCGTGCCTTGTGGCCGGCTTTGCCTCCTGTCAGCAGAGAAACGCCGTGATGTCACCTTCTCCCAATGCAAGTCCCAAGCTGCACGACCTTTCATCCTCTCCTTACAAGTGCATCCCCAACCCGGGCCACAGTCACCTCGGACTTCAGCAGCCCGCTGGAGGTGTCCCCACCATACAGGAAGTGCCAAGGTCTATAGTTGTGCACCCAAGCCCCCCCGAGCAATCATCTCACGTCATGCTGCAGCCGCAGGTGAGTCAACATCTGAGCAGTAGCTGTCCCCTTGGTTATCAACAAACACTCTATCCCAACAGTCCCTCTTCTCCAGTTCCATCTGTTACCCAAGAGCCAACCTATTTGCAGTCCTGCAGTCCAACTCACTCATCCATAATGGGTCAACAGCAGCAGCAACTGCCGAAGGTTCACAGAAATGAGTCTCCAACAACCCAACCACTGTCATTGCCAGAGTTGCATGAGGAAAGTAATCATAATTTGGCCCCTATTCCTGTAACGATCAAGCGAGAACCTGAGGAATTGGACCAGATGTACCTGGATGATGGTAAGTCCTCCACGACACAGGTTTGCATTCGCCATGTTGTTCTATCAGTGAGTTCCCTTAAGGCCCCCTTCTTTTGAATCTTGGTGGAAAAGAAGTTCCATTAATAGCCTGGTGGAAAGGTGCGGACTTTGCTTGGGTTGTTCTTATACAGGAAAGGGCTCTTTCATTTCATTTGCAGTAATGAAACCCCATTATCTAAGCATTAAATGTTGTTAGTTAGCATAGAGCTCTAGCTGCATGACCAATAGCTGTGTTGTAATAATCTTAACTCTATGTTCTTGGCTTATGCCCATGCCAGTGACCTGTGGAGCTGCAGTGAAAACATATTTAACATTGTCCCATTCATAATGCAGTGAAATGTCTGATGTGCAAATCTGTTCACTGAAACTAAATGTTAAACTGCTCTACTTCAGTTGAGAAGGTTCAAATTAAAAATGGAGGCGTATCTTTCAGCATCACTTTTCAGTCTGTTTGCATCTGATGTTTAGGATTACCCTTTTTTCTCATTTTTATTGTGGCCTTGCTGCTGCTTTGTCTTTTCTTCTTTTTTTCTTTTTCTGGTTTTGTAAGATTCTGTATGTATATATATTTTACATGCAGCACTGAAAAGTTGAAATGCTGTGAAGACCCTAATACTTATTAGTTGAATGTAATAAAAGAGAAAATATGAAATTTGGTTATGTGACCTTACTGAACTGCAACTGAGCATTTGCTGCTAAGTATTCCAGTGGTATTCCGGACCCTTACCTTAATGCAGGATGGGAATTCTCTTCCAATAGCCACGTAACTTTATATAACATACCATGCTCATTGAAGAAAGAAATGCCACTTAAATGGCTGCATTGAAACTACTTGGTGCCAAGGAACATCTGAATGTTATTGTCCTTTAGGGAGAATTTAAGGACAATTCATTGCACTGTTGGGGTTTTTTTTTTTAAGAAAGGACATTTTGTCATTCTATTTTAAACGGCATGCTACTCACTGAATTAGGATTCAAAATTAATGTTCTGGAGCCTGAGTACCAGCTCTTTGCTTTTTAACTCTAGGAAAATTATTTTTCTTCACAGAAGTTGTTCCTGCTTACATGATAGAGAGATCTAGGGAACTTTCCCTAATTAGAAGATAAGGTCACTAGTTTTGCACAACACATCTTTTTGTCAAGGTTTTCTTCATACAGTGTGCATTTTTATCACTTACTTATGCTGCAAGGAGCATGATTTCAACAAGGTATATGAGAAATGTACACAAACAAAAAAAAATTTTTGGGTTTGAGAAAAAACAAACCCAAACATAATTTATCTATATAAGGAGGAGAATTTAGATAAATCTAAACCTAAACTCTGCTTTTGAAGAAAAGCACAAGAAAGGGGCAGCCTTCCTGCCTTACCTCTCAAAAATCCAGCTACCTCTTCTCAGAACCATGAAAGCTGCCTTTGCCTTTGCTTCTTGCCCCACTCTCAAGGGCTGGATCCACCTAATGGGTGTGGTTCCGTGAGCTGACCCAACTGACAAAGTGTAAATGGTTTTGCCTTTAACCTCATCTCTGTTCCATTGCACACCAGTCCTCTAACAGATGATCAGAACTAATTGTAGAAGCTACCATGTACACCTATACTGATACCTGAGGCTGACTTTGGAGATCTCTTCAGCTAGCCAAATCCAGATATACTTCCCTTTGGCATCCAGCAGGCTTTCAAAATCCCTCTGTGGCTAACCACAACAGCTATAGACCAAGAAAGACGTAACAGCCATGATAACGGTATATATATAATAAGGGGAAGCCCAAGCCTTTGTGGGTCAATGAATTAAGTACTACCAGTTTCCTCTAAGAGGGTCAATCAGAAATGGCTAGAATGATATTTAGGTTGTCTCAGGGATCACACCGATGGAGCTCAACCCACATGAGCTGCCTTTTCCTATCTAAACCTTATCTCACTGCCTGAAGAAAAGGTCATCCGCACTATGTATTGCTGAAGGGGACTACTACCCTCTTTATATTTGTCTCAGTATCTGAATGAGGGGCTAAAGGCAGGAAGTGTTTCTTGTTGGATTTGTGCTGGCCAAGACACCCTGTTCAAACCATGCAGAGCTCTGGCATGCCTCAGACATGCAGCACAGGAGCATGAAGCTGTGAGTCAGGCTGGAAGCCTGTTTAGGTATATGCTATATGCATTTCATGAAGGCAGCATTTTCACCACCACGGCAGACAGGCAGACGTAGGTTTCACATTACATTTAATCTGATGGAACTGCAGGCTCCTATGGAAAGGGCGGCCTCAATCTGTCTTGCTCTGTCACGTGTTCTTGCTGCTTCCTTCAAGTCGTATCAATTGATTATGGAGCAGCAGAGCAGGCTAATGGAAAATTAGCCGGCCCAAAATAGCAAAATCTGCACAGTTGGGTCAGCTCACGGAACCATGTCCACTAGCTAGATCCAGCCCTCGAGAGCAGGGCAGGAAGCCTGGTGCTGTGGGTCGAGGATGCTGCCAGATCACTTTGGGTGGCAGAAGCCCACCAATAGGCCAGAGCAAGTGTGAGTTGAAGCCACTTCTGATGTGATCTTATCCTCCCCAGCAACTATCTAAACACTCATCCTGTTTTGGTTAAAAATCCCCTTCACCTGTCAGTTCCGGAAGGGTGACGTCTGGGCTCCCTCTCCCAGTCTCAAAGGGCATTTTGGCCACTCTGGTGACTGCCTGGAAACCACCAGTGATTGCTTCTGGTGTCCCCGGGGGTGCTGCTCACTGAGATCAGCAGGGAAAAGGCCAAGCATGGATGCAGCAGACCTGGTACTGTGCCTGGTACTATTTCATTCGCACCTCTGACCATAACAGTAAAACAAGGGGCCGTGAGTTTTGGTGAGTGGCTCGTGCCAAATAGGAGCAACTCATTTTTCCATGTACCTGACTTTTTTAATAGCAGCTTTTTGAAGGTATCACCATTTTTAATTGCTAGTATTTCCACCTCTAAGTGTTTTTCTTGTTGGAGGAGTGGGTGGAATATCTGTAGCACTTGTGAACAATATGAAGGCCAGAGACAGGTCAAGTGTACTTAACTGCTTCCCTTGCATGATACTTCGAGTATAACAATTCTTTTTCTCATCCCTGATTAATGAAATATTTTAATGACATTAAAAATTAAATTCTCAAAGCATCATTCAATAAGTATATCTGCACAGGATCTTGTAGCTATTTAATACATCCACTTTTATCTAAAAGTATTTAAGAAACGTGAGGTATTGACATCTAACACATAGGAGACTGCCAGAAAAATAAAATATCCAATTGATTTTCCCAGATTATAACTGATAAAATTTTGGTTACTTGTTTGCCACTTTAGGAAGGTTTGATTTATGTATCTAATATACATAGAGCAGTTTTGGAGCAGTATAAGCAGAAATCATTTGGTTTCAGCTCATGGGTTCAAAGTAATATTAATTCCTTTAGTTCTGGAATATGTCCAAATATAGACCATTTACACTGCAAAGTATGTATGGAAAAAAACAGTCAATTAATTTATATAAATAGAGATCCTTTATATGACATTTTTGTGCTTTGGTAAGAGGTGGGTAGCTGAAGTAATATAAAGAGAGCACATGAAGAGTATTCAATTTTGGCAAGTAAGTTCTGGTCTTGGCAATCTTATTTTAAATCAAAATCTACAGCAGCCACCTGGGCTACTCATTAAATGTGTTGTCCATTTCAGTGAATATGTGATTCCACATACAGAACGTATTTAAAACTCACGCCGTAAAGTGATACCTGATATATTATGGCTGTGCTCTTGATACTGAAAGGTGTCTGGCAGCACCCATTTCAAATCATTTTGAGTTCAGCCTCTTAGCAAAGATTATGGCTGACTACCTTTGCTGCTTTTACAGGAAAATTTGATTAAAAGCGGTTGAAATTTTTACATTTATGCCTGGTTTTGGTCTTCTGTGAGAGGCCATGGCCCTTTGCAGGGGGAGAGGGAGTGTCTCCCGTCCTCTGCAGCAGGAGCTCCTGCAGATACTGTCAGGACACTGGGGCACCCTGGTACGTGATGCTGGGACTCTCCATGTCCTTGTGCCACTCCTAGGCAGTGAAGGTTAAGTGATGTTTGCCTTTTAGATCTAACCTGGGAGGAGTGTGGGGTGCTGGGTGCTGGAGCTCATGGAAAGTCATTAGGCAGACAGGCTTGAGGGACCTCTTTAGTACAAGTCCATGCTGTAATTTCTTTTAAGAAAATACATGTTATTTAGGTATTGATGATACAGCCCTTTGAGATGTGAAATGGAATTAGTATTGTCCAAAGAGATGGGTAGTTTGGGGAAGCTACAAGCTGATGAGAATTCTTCCTGGTCCCTTGAACCAGATGTGAAAATTTACCTAATTTATATCTTTGATATCTTTATATTTTGAATGTGCTTGTCTCTGCAGTTATCTAACTAGCACCTGGGTCAAAAGCTATGCTAGTCTGCTCTTGAACTAATCCTCCTTTTGTGTTAACTAGGGCAGCTCAGGCAATTTTTCAGAATTTTAACTTCTTTTCTTAGTGGTAGAAGAAACCCGAAGCCAGAGTCAGGAGAGTGGAAATTCACACAGCTTTCCGGATGTCCAGGCAGCTGGGAACTGGCCAGGCTCTCAACAGGAGATGCTGTAGGTGACTTGAAATCACCTTCCTCATCCCCATTTCCCTTTCCTGGACCTTGTGTAGCCTGTGTGAAACACAGAACTGAGCTCCAAGTCTTTCATTTCACCAGGATGGATGATGCCAAGAAGTATTTTTCAGGTTGTAACTGGCATTCCCACGAGCTGTTAGATATTTTACCTGCAGCAGAATGACACTCATTTGTGAACTTATTTCCAGCTTTTAGAAACATCAAACAATGTCGTTTTCATTACAGATTAAAATGAAGCTATTTTGTAAAAGAAAGGGGGAAACACATTGATACCAGCAGGAAAAAATGTGTGACTTAAATTCTCAGCAGATTTCAAGGTGTATTGTACATTCTGTAATCCCATTTGTTATATTAGTGCACAAAACTTTACAAAAGCCATTTGTAGTTGAAAGCAAAGCAGCATCCTGGAGGATTCTTTAATCAAGGTGCTTGATTACTCAGTGCTTGAGTACTGAAGGCCTGGCTTCTAATCTCAACTTTTGAGATGCAGTGGCAGCCTTGTTGAAATCAGGAGCACACTCTCATTGCTGGCCATGAGGCCAGGGTTCCACATGCTGTTGAAAAAATTTTTTCCAGAATGTCCTGAGTCTTGTGTAGGAGCCAAAACTGAAATAGCAGCATCTGAAAGACAGATCTCCTGTCTGAAGTTTTGTATATTAATTCAGCCTCCTCCTCTCCACATAAATGCTTTCATAAAGGTCTCTATCCTGACCAGATCTATAAATCTTTGCATAGTAAGATGAAAATACACAGGCCATAAACAAAGGTATCTGATGTTTGGATATGTGGCTAGCAGAAAGTATCAGAACCACATAATCATCTTTTCTAAAACAAGAAGGCTTTTGTTCTTGTGATTGTCTTTGCACAGCTGTAAGTTTTATAGCACCGTGCCAATGAATGCACTTATTGCGACTTGTATTTTACTCTGAAAAGGTGAATTGGGAGTATTAAGCCCCCAATAAGTATGTAAAAGTGGCAAAACCACAGGTAAAGTGTTACTGAAAGCTGCAGTCCTGACAGCCATTTCATTTTGAACATGGCTCTTTTAAATATAACTTTTGCAGTAAAAGCTGTAACTCCTGGATGTAATATGAGCTATTGCTAATGTCATTCCCATGAATTGCTTACAGTGTTGAACCGTTAGATGTCTGACAAGTCCATATATCTCCTATACGGTATATATGAAAGTTTTTTGCGTCTAAACCATATGTTCTTTTTTTACTCCTCTGTATTCTGGAAATGCACGTGGTTTGGTGATATAGTTTATTTGAACAGGAACCATAGCAGACAGAATTATTCTTTTGCTGAAATGTATCCTTTTTCATACATCTCAGCTTCATGATTAAAGCGATTGGCTCTTAAGGCGTTAAGTTTAGTCTGCTTCTGCCACAATTATGCCTTTGAAAACTCCTGAGTTCACCCAGTGATTTCCAGTAGTCCAAATGTCATTAGAACAACATGCAGGTAGTCTGTAAAGTCCAGTAACACTGTCTACACCATTGACTTGGGCGAGCTTTTCCCTTCCTCCCTCTTGGCCAAGCTTCGCAGCTCTGGGAGAAAACAAATAGCTTTCCTCATGGAAAGTTTTACTTAACCTGGCGTGGTGCCTGAGCCTAGACCCTCCTCATCTCTAATGATGATTGAAAGTGTACATGCTACTGTGATAAAACATGCTGAGTCGTTAACATTTGGGGCTTGGGTTGTAGGCGATGAGTAAGGGAGGGCTGAAGTAATGCATTCGAGTCAGACCTTCGTTGGACTTGCACGTCTGTGTTGGAGGAGGATCCTCTTACATGAAACCACACACCCACGGGAATGCATTTTGCTGTTTCTAGCAAGTTTGATGAATTGGGTCTCCCAGGAGGCCTGCCAGAAGAAAGCCCCCAGAAGCACAGATGACCAGACTAGGTGTCTTTCCTGGTTTTCTGCAGCCCCAGGTGTGCAGCTGCCCATAGAGCAGACCTGCCTACCTCTTAGCTGTGGTATGCTGTGAAACATAGTAGGGAACTTTGCTTTCTTTCAATGTCAACACTTACATTTCCAGGGAGGTCCTTGAGCCTCAGGCTTTTGAGAAAGTGTCCAGTGCCTTCAGAGAAGTCCTTAGTGGCTCCAGCCCCATTCAGTGATGCCAGACACTGGTGGAGGGAGCCGGAGACTGACCAAGGGGCAGGAAAGCTGCAGAAAGCAGTGTTGAAAAAGCAGTCTTTGGTTGATGTGCATCTGCACAGGCACCTTCACGTTAACACTTGGAATTATTAAGTGTTTGTCTGCAGCTCTGTTGCTCCCCCTCTTTCCAGCAGAGAGCAGCTTGGAAGAAGTCACTTCTCACTCCCATGCCCGATGCATTCTTCCATTTCTATATCAATGACTGTTGGTGTTGCTGCTTCAAATGGTGAAGGTTTTGTTAATTATTTTCTGTAAGCTTTCCCTGGCAGTCGGGAGCTAAGAAGTTGCTGTATCTGAGCCTTGGTAACATTTACATCTGCTTTTAAGCCTGGAGAAGTGCCAAGGAAAATACATGGCTTGCAGAAGCACAAGCTTCGTGAGAAAGCTTTGTTCCAATGCAAATTATTTTAGGAATATGTTGTTTGTTTGAATCCTTTCTGCTGAGCTGAGCAATATTAGCTGCTCAGGTGTGGCCTCGTGCCTTGGCCTCCATGCTCTCATGTCCTGAGCCCCTTCTGTCAAAACATTTGTGGGGAAGTTGTGGTGCAGGCCCCTTTTCTTGAGGGAGCAGAATATGGCACAGACCCCACAGTGCCTCCGCGGAGCTGAGCTGGCGGCTCAGCCCAGCAAACACATCCGTGTCAGAGGGAGCAGCCTCCCTGCCTTCACGTACAGCACTCTTGGAGAGGCACTGGCAGGCTGCTGGATCCCCAGGCTGTGGAGGGCCTGCCTCTGCTCCCACTTAATAACACCGTTCCCTTTGGGTTCGTTGGGAACAGGACCAAGCACATGGCTGGTAGTTAAAGCACACATAATAGCTGCATTCATGGAAGCCTGGTCCCTGACAGACAGGCAGAGAGGGAGTTTTTCCAAGCAGATTTCTGCACGGCACCTCTCATTGTTTCATCTGTGTCTGCCGGACAGCTGGGGGCTGGGGCAGGGGCCTGATAGTGGCTTGACCATCGCTGCAGAGAGCAGGCTGCTTGATAACCTGGCTCCGGGTCCTTCCTCCTCTCTGAGGAGCTGATGCTGATTGCAAGCAAAGGGGCGCAAGCTTCCACAACAGGCTTATCACAAGGCTGGGAGGAAGCTTATGAAAAAAAGCAGACGGTCAAAATGTTTCCCTCCTCCTCTCTCACTGAGGAAGTCTGCAAAGCCTGGGTATTGAAAATACCTGGGAACAATCGGTGAGTAAGAAATACAGTAGGAAAACTGCAGTCCTATTCCTCGCTGGCCAGCCTGACTGGGTTTGGCAGTAAACCAGGGAGCTGGACCAACTCTCTATCTCCTTTACAGGCTTCACTTTTAGGTCTTCTACATTTTGCCCACCATGAAACCTACTGCAAGACAAATAGCAGAAAGCTGACTGAGATGGGGCTCCAGGTGTGTCAAAACTCTCAAACCATATTGTTCCTGAATAAATAAATTGCAGTATGAGCACTGGAACAGTCCGGAAAAAGCAATGCTGCAGGTTATCCAAATCCATAATTAGTGAGTTAATTCTTTGATCCTTATGTAGTTATAGCTCATTATCTAAGCATCATGTAAACACAAGAATGTTCTTCACTTGCCTTTCTTTGCATAACTAAAACATGATTTCTCTACTTAATTTTGACTCTTCTGCAGCCGTATTGCTGCAGAGAATGCAGAAGACAAAATTTTATTCTTCATGTCTGTATATCCAGATTACTTTTGGTGTTAGATTTCTGTGGGAGCTAGGGCTGAAGATCTGTTCCATTTCATAACTCTTGTGATACCTTTGGGGTTGCAGAATAGGTATTACTGTAGATATTATGAATCCATTTTGATATCCTGGGAGCAGCAGTCAGTTCCTTTTCTAGTGCTTCAGGGAAAATATGTGTTTCAGCGCCACCTCATAAGCAAAGTCTTCTGCAGATTACTTAAGAAGTAGAAAAAACGCTATTTTGGGTCACAAGAGAAGCCTCCAAAAATAACTAACTGAAGAATATTTATTTTGACCTTTATTTCTATCCTGCATATGCAAATCCATACACAGATAAAGTATCTGAATTTATCTATAAGGCCTTGTGTTCTAATTATTTTACATCTTTGTAGTTGTGGTGGGTGAGAGTGATCTCTTGTACTCATGACTGACTTCTGAAAATCCTGCAGGTGCCTGTTGAGTAAAACCTTTTAGAAACATGAGGTCAGGTGCAGAAGCCCATCCCTTGGAGGTTCTGTTGTGCACAGTCAGTTCCTGAGCCATTGCAGCTCCATTGTCACTAGTGCTGGCATCTGAGCTTTTGCTATCCAGGTATTCTTTTGGAAAGCTGAAGTGACTGGCACTCTCTTTGCTGTTAGTTGACATGTTTTATCCTCTGTAATCACTGTGTTCCACCAAGCTCCAGGCTGCATTTGTACTCAGCTATTGGCTTGAGGCCTTTCACCTCTGGCCATCTGCACGAGGCATTAACAACTTCTCCAGTCATCTTCTTCTTACAGTAATGTCTTTGGGTCAGTAGTACTGGGAAGTTCAAATGTTCTTCACAATCTAACATGACTTTATATGAACTTGCCATATAAAAAGAGAAACTGGTTCTGGTTGGTTTTTTTTTCAATTGTACTCTTTATTTTCTTTGTTCTGAGAAACTTCCCTGACCCATTAGCTGTTCACCACTGCACGACACACCGTGGGTCCCAGCAGCCAAAGGCCAGAGCTTCCTGAAGCTGCTGGAATTGATGCCACACAAATTCCGGTTTTCCAGTTTTTCTTGTAATGAGTCCAACTTTTGCCAAGTTGTACCTCAGCCAGACACTGCACAAGATCTCTCTGGAAGGGCCACCAGAAATGGAGATGGCTGTTCCATTCCAGACCCTGAGCTCCTAGGTAACTTTGAAAGAGTTCTCAGGCATTTTTTTCTTTGTTTTTTCTTCCCCACAGAGAGTGTGTTAGGATGAGGAAAGACCTCATTACAAAAGAAAAAGAAGCAGAGCTGATTTTAGGGTAGAACGTGCCATCAGCCACAAAGACTCTGCTTTTTGCATCAGCAGACAAACACAGGGGCAATGGTGCTTCAGAAAACTTTTCAGGAATTCTCCCACTGTCTCTGGAATCCTGTACTGGACCTTTACAGGCCAGAAAAGCACACTACCACCTATTTAAACCACAGACTCATAGTTGGATGAGCTGTCACCACTTGGTAGGAACCCACAAATCTCCATTGTTACCAGACAAACTGCTGGTTTCTGCCCTATTCAGCAGATAGTCAGAGTTGTAGAGATGGAGGTGACCATGGCCTTTGGGGTTAGAGGGTTCAGACTTACCTTTTGCAATCCGATATCCCAGATATTTCATGCCATTTCAATGGCAAACTAAAATCTTAAAGAGGAACCAGCAATGCTGAAGTCAAGGAAAGGTTTGCCAGAAGGACATGCTAATGTGAAAGCAGCTCCTTGGTGCTATTTTAGTAGCTAACTCACAATTCCAGAGATAGCTGCAGCCCTCAGCTTAGTTGGTGTGAGCTTGCTGGCAGAGGCAGATCTATGTTGCAAGACTCCAAGACCCCCAGTCAAAGCTGGGGCTGCAGAGGATTGGAAGGGATGGGGCAGTGGGGCCCTTTGTGACAAGTACAGGCAAGTGCATGTGTGTATATAC